>NW_012123931.1:6352712-6356273 GCF_000951035.1 Colobus angolensis palliatus
GGAGGCTGAGGCAGGAGAATGGCGTAAACCCAGGAGGCGGAGCTTGCAGTGAGCTGAGATCCGGCCACTGGACTCCAGCCTGGGCGACAGAGCAAGACTCCGTCTCAAAAAAAAAGAAAACAAAAACAAAACTCAGACATTGAAAGTGCCGTTATGTCGTTCTCCCCCTTTAAATTATGTATTCATCCCTTGAAACTGTTCACTATTGCCACAGGTAGATATATATAAAACTACTAATACCACACTGGACACTATCTCATACCCTAAACCATAATGGTATATATCTAATCAATAACCAATGTTATTTATTTAAATAAATACAATTTTCTGACAAACAACTATCAGTCCACGCTCTGGCCCTTTGTTTTTGTCTTTACAACTCCTCTTGCAACTGCTGCTAATCAAAGTTAGATTCCAGGCAACTTGAGTCTTTGCTCCCAGGTTATAATCCTTAAACTTGACCCAAATAAACTGTCTACTTATATTCATGTGTCAGCTTTTTTTTTTTTTTTTTCCATAGAGACTTATTACTTACAATGTGCTATTAGGGAATCTCTTCTCTGATTGCACTCCACTTGCTGTAACACCAAAGGATGCAGAGCCAGGTGGATCCTACCTAGAATCTGCAGATAAGGTCTGGCTTCTGCCTGGCCTTTACAAGAAAGGATCGGACTTTGGATAGAGAATGTACAGAAAACTAAAAAAAAAGGTATTTTCTGCATTGTGAAATGTCAACATAAACATCTTACAGCCCCCATTTGAGAGTGTGGCTCTGAGATTTCTCTCATCTTGTTCATTGGTCTGATATAGTTATGTAAGGGTTGCCAGGAGGAAATAGAATCTGATGGCAGAATCTGTAAGTGTAAATAAGCATCTTAGGATTGAGAAATCAAGGCCACAAAATACCCAGGGCCATGACCACAACTATATTTATCTGTAAAATGTCTTACTGGAGTAGAGTATTTTTGTTCTTTCTCTTACCCAAGAGCTAGCAAATCAGAATGGGTGATCAGGTTCTGGAGCATTTTCTACTTAGAATCAGCCTGAGTCTCTCCAGCCTGGCTTATCATTGAGACATCAACCCATGGTCACTGGGAATTCTCTCACAATCACCTAGATGTCTTTGAGGCATTTGGGAATATCCAGAGCAGAATTGTGTCAGGTTGATAAGAGTGATTAATTCTGCTTCTGTCTCAGTGTAAGAGAAATCAGTCATCCTGTGTTTGTTCATCCCCTCATACAAGAGTTATCTTTGGTTGGTACTCAGATGAGAATTTATCCAGTTTTCTGGCACTTGGATAATAAACAAGAAGGAGACCTGGAGACCCAAGTAGATAAACTCGTTACTTCCATTTCATATGGTCATTAAAAAAATACATGGGGGGGAGGGATGGCATTGGGAGTTATACCTGATGTAAATGACGAGTTGATGGGTGCTGATGAATTGATGGGTGCAGCACACCAACATGGCACAAGTATACATATGTAACAAACCTGCACGTTGTGTACATGTACCCTAGAACTTAAAGTATAATAAAAAACATATATACACACATATATATAAATAAATAAAATTTAAAAATTAACCTCTTAAAAAAATCTCTTACGGGTAGAATTTATCATTAAATAATCATAATGATAAAAAAAAATACATGAAGCAGTCATGGTTCCTACAATCCAGAAATTTTTAGTCTAGACTAGCAACTGGATAAATAGTTGAATTAGGCCGGGCGCGGTGGCTCAAGCCTGTAATCCCAACACTTTGGGAGGCCGAGACGTGCAGATCACGAGGTCGGGAGATCGAGACCATCCTGCCTAACACGGTGAAACCCCGTCTCTACTAAAAATACAAAAAAACTAGCCAGGCGAGGTGGCGGGCGCCTGTAGTCCCAGCTACTCCGGAGGCTGAGGCAGGAGAATGGCGTAAACCCGGGAGGCGGAGCTTGCAGTGAGCTGAGATCCGGCCACTGCACTCCAGTCTGGGCGACAGAGCGAGACTCCGCCTCAAAAAAAAAAAAAAAAAGTAGTTGAATTAAGCATCATATGGTTGCTACAATATATAGATGTGTCCAAAATCTTGGGCTTTATTTACACCACTTTATACTGTTGTGACTTCTGATGTCTACACCTGAAGTGATAGTTATGAACAGAATAATTGTCACTTTTTGTTTTTTGTTTTGTTTATATATATATATATATATATATACAGAATCTTACTCAGTTGCCCAGGCTGGAGTGCAGTGGCACCGTCTCGGCTCACTGCAATTTCTACCACTTGGGTTCAAGTGATTCTCTGGCCTCAGCCTCCCAGGTAGCTAAGATTACTGGCCACAGCCACGGTGCCCAGCTAATTTTTGTATTTTTAGTAGAGGCGAGGTTTCGCCATCTTGGTCAGGCTGGTCTTAAACTCTTGCCCTCATGATCCACCCACCTTGGCCTTTCAAAGTGCTGGAATGCCACTGCGCCCAGCCTTATAGTTTCTTTTACCTTGCTAACTTTACATATTTATTTTCTACTAAAATTATCCTAGGAAACCTTAAGGGATTTGTTTAAATTACATATTAGTATATAGTATAAAGTTAACAGGGCAGTGGCTAGAAAATATTAAAATTACAGAAACTCTGGGATTTAAGTTTCTTTTTGGTAGGCTTAGAAAAACAAAACTGGAAGTATCCCAGTGGCATGGAGAACAGAATTCTACAAAGGACCCCCACCCTGCCCCAGACCTGTTCAGATTCACATTTTTTGGAGGCCTTATGTAGGTCCAGACCTACCCTGGAGTCTTGCATCACAGAACTGATTGGCAGGGATAAGAGCTTTAGCTGGTGAATCCTGCAGCATTTCTAGAGCTGCTGCTCACAATTTCTTGAAATCCGAAGGCAGGTAAGTACAAAAAATAAAGTATGTATTTGAGGGTCTTCATTTTTAAATTTTCTATGAAAATGAGTGGATGCAGAGACATTTTATTTAGCAACTTGTTTTTTATTCCTGCAGATCCAGTAGTTGCTCCATAAGTCACAAAAAAAGTAAATATAAACAGAATAAAATTTTCTCTAAAATAATTTTTCTTTTTATATCTCATTCATCTGTCTATACTTAGCTTTTATTCTATACAACTTTTTTAAAAAGTTGATGACAGAAAAACAGAAGAAATTAAAATTCTGGGCCCATTTTCTAAATCCTGGTAATTATCAAATCCTTAGTACCAGCTCCAGGGTGTTATGAGAATTAAATTACATAATGTGTTATGCCTAGCACAGTGCTCTGTATCATACTTGAGCACATAGTAGCTGCTTAACAAGCCTTGCACTAGTACATGAGTACATGTTTTTTAAATCCAGACTAGCTGCTTAACAAGCCTTGCACTAGTACATGAGTACATGTTTTTTAAATCCAGACTTATTCAGACATTGCTGCCTTCTGTTTCTTCTGCAAACTTTAAAGAGTCAGCAAAGAATATAAAACTTTATTTTTTTTATTTTTATTTTTTTTTGAGACGGAGTCTCGCTCTGTCGCCCAGGCTGGAGTGCAGTGGCTGGATCTCAGCTCACTGCAAGCTCC
>NW_012123931.1:6358430-6360143 GCF_000951035.1 Colobus angolensis palliatus
CTAATGGCAAATTCAGCTTTTTTTTTTTTTTTTTTAATGAGAAAAAGGAAAAAATGTGCAGAGTGTGTGTCTGGCTGTGTGATATAGGTAAGAAAAGGGAGCATCATCTTAATCATAATAGGAAGAGCGTTTCTTTCCATAAACTCTTCCTGAAGCACAAAAAGGAAGGAGAATTGTATTAATCACAAATATTTTTCATAATTACGTGTTTCATCTTTCCTCATCTCTTTTCTTTGTTCTATGCATTTCTTCCATTTGACTTTTCCTGGGCTACATCTTATATATGAAACCAGTAAACATAACTACAGTGTTTTGCTGAGTTCTGTGAGTAACTCTACCAAATTATTGAGCTTCAGGGAGGTTATGGGAGTCCCTGATTTTTAAACAGTAGCTCAGAACCATAGATGTGCCCATGGGGTTTGTGACTGGCATCTGCAGTGAGAACAATGTTGTGGGACAGAGCCCTGAATCAGGGTCTGTGCTGACCCTGGGTAGTGTTAGAATTCAAATGTTAGACAATGAGTTGGTGTTGGAGACTTGTTTGATGTTCAGCAAACTCTACAGATTTGGTGCCAGAAAAAAGATATCACGGAGGCCTGGCCTGGAATAAAACTCTGGGTGTTTGGGAACGGGAGACTCTGCTCTCCTGTACACAGGTTGTCACACCACCCATTGTCCTGTGATTCCAGGTATTCTCCCAGGGTGACAGAGGACTGAAAACTTAGAGGAAAGGAGCTCTGATGATGCAACCCCTTTTCTTGCAGCTGCCACCACAGGATTCCCACCCACTCCCAAACACACACACTAGACATTGATGTGTCCACACACCTCCCAGGACTAGACAATACCCTCAGGGACTTCACCATGACATTTTTGATCCAAGCATTTCTAGACAAAAAGCCAAAAATATCTACAAGTTTCCTTGCATATCCCCATCCCCGGACAGCAAATCTGCAGCAGCAATCTGTTTTCTCCACCAACCTAGGGTTCTGGCCCTCCTTTTCATAATCTCATCTGCCTACATGCACACAGAAATAAATCAGAGTACAGCCCCACCTGGGCCACTATCTGTAGCAAAAATCTGTCCGTTCACCTACATTGCACTCTTTCACACCAGGGGAATTTTTTTTTTCTTTTAGCTTTTATTTTTGGTTCAGTGTACACATGTGGGTTTGTTATACAGCTAAAATCATGTCATGGGGGTTTGGTGTGCAGATTATTTTGTCACTGAGGTACTCCCCGTAGCACCAAACAATTATGTTTTCTGATCCTCTGAGTCCTCCCACCCTCCAGCCTCAACTAGGCCTCAGTATCTATTGTTCTACTCTTTATGTTCTGTGCTCTTATTGCTTAGCTCTTACTTAAAAATAATAACATGCATTTGTTTTTGTGTTTCTGCATTAGTTTTCTTTCTTGTTGTTGTTTTTTGTTTTGTCTTGTTTTGGTTTTCTGAGAAGGAGTTTTGCTCTTGTTGTCCAGGCTGGAGAGCCATGGTACCATCTTGGCTCATCACAACATTCATTTCCTGGGTTCAAGCGATTCTCCTGCCTCAGCCTCTTGAGTAGCTGGGGTTACAGGTCGGCATCACCATACCTAGCTAATTTTGTATTTTTAGTAGAGACAGGGTTAATCCATGTTGGTCAGGCTAATCTCAAACTCCCCACCTCAGGTGATTCGCCTGCCTCAACCTCCCAAAGTGCTGGGATTACAGGT
>NW_012123931.1:6361568-6364263 GCF_000951035.1 Colobus angolensis palliatus
TGTTAGCCAGGATGGTCTCGAACTCCTGACCTCGTGATCCACCCGTCTCGGCCTCCCAAAGTGCTGGGATTACAGGCTTGAGCCACCGTGCCCGGCCTGGTAGCCTAAGTATTTGACTTCAGGTTCTACATACTGAAGTTTCCCTTTTGAAACCTGCAACCCCTCACACTGCAAGTGATTGAGAATGTATGTAGTCACCTACTTCTTTTACGACTTTACCAGATATGAGAAGATCATCCACATACTGAAGCAGATATATTTGTTTAGGGACTGTGACTTTTTCTAGTACTTGTTCTAGGATCTGAACAAACAGGTTGGGGGAGTCTGTGAAACCCTGGGGCAAGACTGTCCATCAATATTGTTGTCTCTGCCCCGAATAGAGGTCTTCCCACTCAAAAGCAAATATATCTCAGCTATCCTAAGCCAAGGGGCATGCCCAGAAGGCATCCTTCAAATCTATCATTGTAAACCATCGATGATCATATGGAATTTTGCTAAGAATGGTGTAAGGGTTGGGAACAACAGGGTGAGTGGTCTGGACTATTTGATTAATAGCTCTAAGTTCTTGCACCAATTGATATGATTCATCTGATTTCTTGACAGGCAGGATTGGCGTTATTGTAAGGAGACATACAGGGTTCAAGAAGCCCATCTTTAACGAGACCCTCAATCACAGGCTTCAGCCTTACTCTGCCCTCTAAAGGAATGGAGTATTGCTTTCTCCTACTATTTCCCCAGGAGTTTTTAGTTTGATATGTATTGGAGGGATTTGGAGCATCCCTCTGTTTTCTTCCTTTGACCAGACATCAGGATGAATATATTTCTCATCCACAGCAGTAAGTGTAGTGAAGTGAGGACTCCTTCAGGGCCCACTGGAAGGTCTGTGCCTAGCCTTAACATTAAGTCCCTTCCTAGTAGATTAGTTCCTGCTTCAGGAATTAATAAAAATTGAATATGGGTAAATCAATCTTGATATCTGACTTCTGTGCTTTCTAAATTTTTTTTGCTTAAATCCTCCTTTTACCTCAGAGAATAAAAGTTCTTCTGAAGAGCAGGTGAGACCAGGTGAAGGGAAAGAAACAGAGGAGGGTGAAGCCCCTGAATCGACAAGAAAGGTGATAAATTCACATTTAGGTTCCACCTCCAAATTTATCAAGGGCTCCTGGTGGGACTCAAAATAAAAGAGGTGGGGCCCCTGACTTCCCTATTGTTCCTCAAAAGTGCTGAGTGTGAGAGTTTCTCTCTCTCTAGTTCAGGACACACCCTCTTGAAGTGGTGTGTTTTTTCCACATTGGTAACATCTATCTTGTAATTCTCCCTTCTCAATCTTAGCATTCTCTCCCGTTGCCCCCCTATACTCCTTAGGGGGCTTATTAGTTGAGGGTCTTGGCCCTCCAGATGGAGGCTTGGGTCCTCTTAAGACCATTCTAGGCCCCTTATAATCTCTGGCCCCTTGTCCAGCTAATTTTTATATTTTTAGTAGAGATAGAGTTTCACCTTGTCGGCCACGCTGGGGTCTCAAACTCCTGACCTCAGATGATCTACCTGCCTCAACCTCCCAAACTGCTGGGATTCCAGCCATGAGCCGCCACACCCGGCGTGTTTCTCTATTTTATCAGATAGTTTAAGTGAATGAAACCATACTTATACTTGTATGTTAATTTTGTATTTTGCTAATTTACTGAGTGTATTTATTAGACAGGTTTTAATATACTGTTTATGGTTTTTTAAATATAAAATTGTATAATCTGCAAACAGCAACTTTTTACTCATTTTTCTTCAATTTCAATGGATTTAAAAACATTTTTGACTAATTCTTCTGCCACATACTTCCAATGCTACATTAAAATAGAAGCATTGACAATGGGCACAATATAGCTTTGTATTGGTGTCTGAAGTTGATTGAGCAAACACCTCTTCAAGTTTTCATACACTGATTTTAGAAGACAAAGATCATCTTTTGTTGGGCCCTTAGGGTGATGAGATGCCCTCTGAATTTGTAGTGAAGAGGGGTTGTAGCTTGGTCACAAGGCTGCTGGGTCTGCAGAAACTGAGTAATTGAACCACTTCAGGGACCCCTGTACAGGCCAAGGTCTGCAGGCCTGCCTGCATGGCTATAAATATGTGCCTTCCTCCAGGTCTTTGGAATGGCACGACCTCTGCCAGACTGTGGCTGGGAGGAGTTTCGGATGATTACAGAGGAAGTTCAGAATTCTTAGTGGGACCAAGTTGGGTGAACCCTATCCTGGTCTGTAGCCAAGAACAGTGGTCAGGTAGTTTTCCATCTGAATGAGGGCCTGCCTTCTGAATAGAACACTTCTCAATCTTAAGCTTTAACAGTTTCACAACTCCCTCCCTGGATCTCAAATCTCTCATAGAGGCACTTATTTTAGAGATGACATCTTGCTACATAACCCAGGCTGATCTCGAAATCCTGGCCTGAAGCTGTTCTCTATTATTAATGTACCATGTAGCTGTCATTACAAGTGTAAGCCATAATGCCTGGTTCTCTAATAAAGGCATTTATTTATTTCTCTGAAACTCTCTCCTTCAGGCTGGAGTGCAGTGGCACCATCTCACCTCACTGCAACCTCTGTCTCCCAGGTTTAAGCAATTCTCCTGCCTCAGCCTCCTGAGGAGCTAGGATTACAGTTGTGTGCCACCACAACCCCTTTTTTTTTTTTTTTTTTTTTGT
>NW_012123931.1:6365418-6372795 GCF_000951035.1 Colobus angolensis palliatus
AAAAAAATTTAGCCAGGCATGGTGACAGATGCCTGTAGTCCCAGCTACTGGGGATGCTGAGGCAGGAGAATGGAGTGAACCCAGGAGGCAGAACTTGGAGTTAGCTGAGATCGCATCACTGCACTCCAGCCTGGGCGACAGAGAAGAGACTCTGTGAAAATTTTCTGCTGCTTTTGTTATCTACATAAACAAAGTTATCACCTGCAAATAATAGTTAACTAATTTCCAGTTTTATTCATTACAAATATTTTTATTTAACATCTTTTTTTCTGGCTTAAATTATTTTTCCTTTATGCACCATTTTATACATTCACACACACATAGAACAATAAAAATATATCCAATTACTTGATTTTGGTTGAATTTTCATTAAAATAAGTGTTAGGCCGGGCGCGGTGGCTCAAGCCTGTAATCCCAGCACTTTGGGAGGCCGAGACGGGCGGATCACGAGGTCAGGAGATCGAGAACATCCTGGCTAACACGGTGAAACCCCGTCTCTACTAAAAACTACAAAAAACTAGCCGGGCGGTGGCGGCGCCTATAGTCCCAGCTACCCGGGAGGCTGAGGCAGGAGAATGGCGTGAACCCGGGAGGCAGAGCTTGCAGTGAGCTGAGATCCGGCCACTGCACTCCAGCCTGGGTGACAGAGCGAGACTCCATCTCAAAAAATAAAAATAAAATAAGTGTTAACAATGATTATTTGTTTTCTGTTTGAAGAGGGCTTTTATTGTTATACTCAAGAGTGTTGTTTCTGGAGACAAAGCTGCCTATAATTTAATAGGCAGATTCTGAAAAAAATTTGACACATAAGCCATAAAATTTTACATTAATAAATAAAAGACAAAGCAGAAAGTATAGATTTGCTTTCAGCATTCTGGAGGTGCTTAGTTTTTTATTAACCACCTTATTAAAATTTGTCTTGTTCCAATAATTGTTCTTTTCTCCTGAAAATAAAAGTTTAACCTATGGGAACAATATTCTTACATTCATTGGCTGTTTAAAGCCACTGGCAAAGTGATTAGTAGAGACTTTACTTTATTATGTACCAAATAGTATATCGCTACCATCTTTTACTTACACCTTTGAGTAAGGTGGGATAGGTTAGTTAGTGGCATAATAATGCTTCATTAAATGCACAATAGTCTTAACATAGTAAAAAAAATCAAATTAAATTAAGTTCACTCATAATCTAACAATTTTTAAATGTACTGCATTTTGTTACATAAAAGTACAAGTACAATATGGTAATTTAGTTTAATGTACTTTTCTCTATAATTATTTATCACTATAATGTTGAAAAGTATTACTCTGAACACCTACCTTATACATTACTTAATATACGTTAACTACAAAGAGCCTCTCCACTTATATTTTCATCATGCATCTTACGTTTTAATGTCCTTACTTGTACAGAAGAGGTCATAAATGCCCAACTAATAAAAAAGTATCGCTAATATATCTGATGCAGCAAAAATTGAACACATGCTTTCACATATGAATACAATAAGAATAAAATAACAGCATAAAGTAATTTGAAAGCTGGATTACATCATTATTCACTTTTCAGAAAAATTTTTTTAAGGAAGCAAGTATACTTTTTTAATTTTTTTTTTGAGATGGAGTCTTGCTCTGTTACCCAGGCTGGACAATGGTGTGACCTCGGCTCACTGCAATCTCCGCCTCCTGGGTTCAAGCAATTCCAGTTCTCTGCCTCAGCCTCCCAAGTAGCTGGGATTATAGGCGCCCATCACCATGCCCAGCTAATTTTTGTATTTTTAGTAGAGATAGGATTTCACCATCTTGGCCAGGCAGGTTTTGAACTCCTGACCTCGTGATCCACCTGCCTCGGCCTCCCAAAGTGCTGGGATTACAGGTGTGAGCCACCGTGCCCGGCCAGAACAAGTATACTTTTAATGTAATTACAATGCTTCTAAAAATCTACTTTTAGTTATACACAATTTTTTTTGTTTGTTTGGAGAGGGAGTTTCACTCTTGTTGCCCAGGCTGGAGTGCAATGATCTCCACTCTCAACCTCTGCTTCCCAGGTTCAAGCCTCCTGAGTAGCTGGGATTACAGGCATGTGCCACCACGCATGACTAATTTTATATTTTCAGTAGAGATGGGGTTTCTCTGTGTTGGTCAGGCTGATCTCAAACTCCCGACTTCAGGTGATCCTCTCACCTCAGCCTCCCAAAGTGCTGGGATTACAGGCATTAGCCACCATCCTGGTCACAAATAATTATCTAAAGAGTGTTTCCAAATTCATTATGTTTGCAAGAATCTTCTTCAATATACATTCCCCGATGTTGAACAAAGCTTGGCAACCGCTTTAGGGTTTCCTTCTAATACAAAATGCATGCAATAAGATCTGTAATACAACCAAAGGTACTACAAACCCCTTTATATTTGTAATGCTTGTCTTCAGAATCAATACTCTTCTTCACCTTAAAGGCTTATATTTTCTGAAAGATTTTTTTCACAGTAATTTCTCTTTTGTTTTTAATAACTATGAACCATCTTATGTTGAGTAAGATATGATGGGCATTAATGGCTTTTCCATATTCTTTATATTTGTACAATTTTTCTCAAGGATAATAGCTTTCCTGTGAAATAAGGTGTAAGCACTGATTAAAAGTTTTGCCACATTCTTCATACTTGTGCGTGTTTTGGAAGTATGAATTAGCTTACCGACAATAAAGTGTGGCAACTATATAAAGGCTTTGTCACATTTCATACATTTCTATGGTTTCACAGAGTGTAATTTTTTTTAATGCGTAGAAAAGTTGGAGGTGTTGGGAAAAGTACTGTCACATCTTTCAGGTTTGTGGAGTTCCTCTTCAGCATGAATTATCGCCATGTCTCTTAAGAATTGAGAACTTGTGGCTGGGAATTGAGGCTCATGCCTGTCATCCCAGGACTTTAGAAGCCGAGGTGAGTGATCACCTGAGGTCAGGAGTTCAAGACCAGTCTGGCAAATATGGCAAAAGCCTGTCTCTACTGAAAATACAAAAACGAGCTGGGTGTGGTGGTGGGCACCTATAATCCCAGCTACTCAGGAGGCTGAGGAAGGAGAAAGGCTTTAACCCAGGAGGCCGAGGTCACAGTAAGCTGAGATCATACCATTGCACTCCAGCCTGGGTCACAAGAGTGAAACTGCATCCCAAAAAATAAATAAATGAATAAAAATAAAAGAACTGAGAACTTGTTATAGGCTTTGCCACATTCTTCACATTTGTAGGGTGTCTGTCCAGTATGAATTATGTGTAGTAAGGGTTGAGAACTTCCTTAAAAAGTTTTGTCGGCCAGGCACAGTGGCTCATGCCTGTAATCCCAACACTTTGGGAGGCCAAAGCAGGCAGACCACCTGAGGTTAGGAGTCTGAGACCAGCCTGACCAACATGGAGAAACCCCATCTCTACTAAAAATACAAAATTAGCCAGGTGTGGTGGCGCATGCCTATAATCCTAGCTACTCAAGAAGGCTGAAGCGGGAGAGTCGCTTGAACCCAGGAGGTGGAGGCTGTGGTGAGCCAAAATTGCACCACTGCACTCCAGCTTGGGCAACAAGAGCGAAATTCACTCTCAAACAAAAATAAATAAATAATAATAATAAAATAAAGCTTTGTCACATTCTTGGTTTCTGTCCAATATGAATTTTCTTATGTTTATTAAGGTCTGAGGACCAGTTAAAACCTTTGCCACATTCTTTACATTTGTAAGGTTGCTCTCCAGTATGAGCTGCCTTATGTTCCATT
Source organism: Colobus angolensis palliatus (assembly GCF_000951035.1). Classification (NCBI taxonomy): domain Eukaryota; kingdom Metazoa; phylum Chordata; class Mammalia; order Primates; family Cercopithecidae; genus Colobus; species Colobus angolensis. Next base: position 6,369,173 of record NW_012123931.1, read on the forward strand.
AGATTTGAGGATGTAGTATAGGCTTTGCCACATTCTTCACATTTGTATGGCTTCTCTCCAGTATGAATTCTCTTATGTCTAGTAAGGGTTTCAGAGTCTGTAAAAGTTTTGCCACATTCTTCACATTTGTATGGCTTCTCTCCAGTATGAATTATCTTATGCATAGTAAGGTGTGAGGAACGAGTGAAGGCTTTGTCACATTTATCGCACTTGTATGGTCTCTCTCCCGTATGAATCTTCTCATGTTTACTAAGGATTGAGGGTGAAATAAAGGCTTTGCCACATTTATCACACTTGTATGGTTTCTCTCCAGTATGAATTTTCTTATGTGAAGAAAGAGTTGCAGGATGGTTAAAAGCTTTGCCACATTCTTTACATTTGTAGGGTTGTTCTCCAGTATGGATTATCTTATGTGTAGTAAGGGTATAGGAGTGCTTAAAGGCTTTGCCACATTCTTCACATTTGTAGGGTTTCTCTTTAGTATGAATTTTCTTATGTCTAGTAAGGTTGCAAGAGTGGTTAAAGGCTTTGCCACATTCTTCACATTTGTAGGGTTTCCCTCCAGTATGAATTTTCTTATGTGTAGTAAGAGTTGAGAACTGCTTACAAGCTTTGCCACATTCTATATATTTGAAAGGTTTTTCCCCAGTATGTCCTCTCTTTTGTCTGTTTGAATTTGAAAATTGATGAAACACTTTCACATATTTACCACATTGAAATATTTTGCTCTGGGTAGTTGTCAAACATTGGTTAAGTCCATTATGACCTCTTTTGTGTACCTCACACTCATCCACGCTTTCACAGCCTTTTTTAAACTGTAAATTGCCATGTCCACATTTTTCAAATTTTCTAAGTATCACTTTTTGGAAAGAATCTTTTATGCTTTGCTCTGGCCGAAGGTCTTGGGCAAAATGAGAACACATAACTGAAAGAAACAATAAAAACACATTACTTCAACTGATAGACTCAGATAAATATACTTTACAAATATAACTTATAAACTACGTAAGTTATATTGTTATATACAAACTACATAAGCAAGATGACATAGCAAAATACCTCAAGCCGTAATTTCTTCCTGGACATATAAATGTAACAAAAACATACTGCCCAAAATACATTTGTGAAAAATTTATAAATGAGTTAAGTGTGTGAAAGGCCCCGGGTGAGCATAAAGCAAACAGTCACAAAGAAGATAAAGAAAAGTCTGTTACTTATATGCAACAGCTCTTCTTGCTCCCCAGCATAACATTGTGCCTTTAAAAGTAAATTGCCAACCTGGTGCAGTGGCTCACATCTGTAATACCAGCACTGTGGGAGGCTGATGTGAATCACTTGAGGTCAGGAGTTCAAGGCCAGCCTGACCAAGATGGTGAAACCTATCTCTACTAAAATTACAAAAAGTTAGCCAGTCATGGTCATTGGCAGCTGTAATCCCAACTAATCAGGAGGCCAAGGCATGAGAATTTCTTGAATCCAGGAGGCAGAGGTTGCAGTAAGCCAAGATTGCACCACTGCACTCTGGCCTGGGCAACAGAGCGAGACTCTGTTTCAAAAAAAAAATAATAATAATAAAATAAATTGCCAACAAGGCATAATGGCACATGCCTGTAATTCCAGCAATTTGGGAGGGCAAAGCAGGAGGATCACCTGAGGTCAGGAGTTTGAGACCAGCCTGAACAACATGGTAAAACTCCATCTCTACTAAAATACAAAAAAAATTAGCCAGGCATGGTAACAGGTACCTGTAATCCTAGCTACTTTGGAGGCAGAGGCAAGAGAATTGTTTCAACTGTGGAGGTAGAGAATGTAGCGAGCAAAGATCATGCCACTGCACTCCAGACTGGGTAAGAGTGAAACTCTGTCTCATATACACACATAAAAATGTAAATTGTGCCAACTCCTGGTTTCTTTTTTAAAAAACAATGTATATACATTGGTACATACATCTTTATTTCTGTCTTCTAGAAGCTACCAGATAATGTGTCCCATGACACAAAATGCTGAAAACAATGGTGATATACATTGGAATGACAGTTTGCTGCATCTAAAGGTAAATTATAGAGAAGCAGAGAAACTGCGGTACCCCAAACAGGGAATGGGTATAGCAAATGATTACTATTAAGAAGAAATACAAATAAGCTGATTTAACTAAACAATAAACACAAAATTTTAGACAAGATTCATCCTAAAAACATGTTTGAGAAATTCCCAGAATCTCTAGCCAAGACACTTGATTTCAGACTACACCAGGACAAAGCTATATTACAAAGATTGTAACAGGTAGCTTTTTGTTAATTTCCAAATCTCTCTCAAAGATTGTAATGTATACCAAATATTAAAACAAAACAACATGGCCCCATCAAAAAAATTATAAAATTTTCAAAAGCATCCATAAAAAGTATATAAAGTAATTTTTAAAATTCCAAATGAATTGAACAGCCCAGTGTTGGAGGCTCATTCCTGTAATCCCAACACACTGGGAGATCAAGGTGGGAAAATCACATGAGGTCAGGAGTTTGAGACCAGCCTGGCCAACACGGTGAAACCCTGTATCTACTAAAAATACAAAAATTAGCTGGGCATGGTGGCATGTGCCTGTAATCCCAGCCACTTGAAAGGCTGACACAGGAGAATTGCTTGAACCTGGGTGGGGAAGGTTGCAGTGAATGGAGATTGTACCACTGCACTGCAGCCTGGGCAACAGAGCAACACTGTCTCAAAAATAAAATAAAAAAGGCCAGGCACGGTGGCTGATGCCTGTAAACCCAGCACTTTAGGGGGCTGAGGTGGGTGGATCATTTGAGGTCAGCAGTACAAGATCAGCCTGGCTGAGATCGCACCATTGCACTCCAGCCTTGGTGACAGAAAAAGACTCTGTATAAGAAAAAAAAACAGAAACCCAGACAACTACTGAAAATCAGAAAAATGAGAATAAAAAGAAATACTAAAATATCAAAAAACCAAAAATTGTGGATATAAAAAATACAAAAAATAACTGAAAAATTTATTAAAAGAAAACACGATGTAAACATGAAACACTGTATAAACAAACTTAGATACACAGAAATATATTTATAACAAACACACATGTAAGCAAAATTTCAAAAATCACATAATGATGCTCCATTTATAAGCATAGTCACATGAGGTAACCAGTGAATTTTTTTTTTTAGACAGAGTTTCACTCTTGTTGCCTAAGCTGGAGTGCAATGAGGTAACCTCAGCTCACTGCAACCTCCACCTCCAGGGTTCAAGCAATTCTCCTGTATCAGCCTCATGAGTAGCTGGGATTACAGGCGTGCGCCACCATGCCTGGCTAATTTTTTGTATTTTTAGTAGAAACAGGGTTTCACCACGTTAGCCAGGCTTGTTTCCAACTTCTGACCTCAGGTGGTCTGCCCGCCTCGGGCGCCCAAAATGCTGGGATTACAGGCATGAGCCACTGCACCCAACACCAGTGAATTTATTTAAAACATTTTTGCACCTCAGAAAAAAAACTGTGATATTGCTAAAGTTATTTAAAAAAAAAAAAAAAAAAGGCTGTGAAATGGGAATAATGCCATCAGCAAAATTGTACTACCTGGGCAATAGAGACTCAGTTTCGGAAAAAAAAAAAAAAA
>NW_012123931.1:6373010-6384327 GCF_000951035.1 Colobus angolensis palliatus
GTAAACCCGGGAGACGGAGCTTGCAGTGAGCTGAGATTCGGCCACTGCACTCCAGCCTGGGCGACTGAGCGAGACTCCGTCTCAAAAAAAAAAAAAAAAAGATGGTACATAAAAACTTTAAAGTGATTTTATAAAATATAAGAAACAATATGTAAATCTGCATAAATCTGTTAATAGATACACCATATAAAATAATTTTTATATGAATAACAAACTGTAAAATATAGAGGCATAGTTTTTATATTCAATTGAAGTTATGAGATTGAAACATATTGTTTTAACTTTAAGATGTATATAATCTCCAGTTTTCAAGATGATTACAAAGGTAATATTTATAGAAAGTATGCAAAAGGAGATAAAATAATGAAAGCATGACAGTACAAAATTAAATGAAAATTAAGAAAGCAAAACAGGACATGAGAAAAATATAACTACTAGAAACACGTAAAATAACAATCTAACCGGTAATAACAACTTCATTTCTTTAATCATTGTAAATATTAATTAAACTACTTAATAAAATCAAATGTAATCTTAGGACTTTGGAAGGCCAAGGTAGGCTGATCAATTGATCCCGTGAGTTTAAGGCCAGCCTGGGCAACAGGGCAAAACTCTGTCTCTACAAAAAATACAAAAAACCTAGCTGACTGTGATGGCACATACTTGTAACCCAGCTGTTTGAGAGGCTAAAATGAAAGGATCATCTGAGTTTTGGAGGTTTGGGCAGCAGTGAATCATGCAAATCAGCCTGGTTGACAGAGTGAGACCCTATCTCAAAATTAAATGAGGCCAGGTGTGGTGGCTCATGCCTGTAATCCTAGCACAGATGACAGGCAGATCACCTGAGGTCAGGAGTTTAAGACGAGCTTGGCCATCATGGTGGAACCCCGTCTCTACTGAAAATACAAAAAAATTAGCCGGGTGTGGTGACAGGTGCCTTTAATACCAGTTACTCGGGAGGCTGAGGCAGGAGAATTGCTTGAACTCGGGAGGCAGAGGCTGCAGTGAGCTCACGCCATTGCACTCCAGCCTGGGCAACAAGAGTGAAACTCCATCTCAAAATAAATAAATACATTAAAAAAAAAAGCTATAGAATGCCTCAGTGGTTTCTTTAAAAGCATACAGTATGCTGCGTACAAGAGATTCATTGTAGCATTGAGTCAAATGGGCTGAAAGTAACAGAAGGAAAGAAATGTGTTTCATAAAAATAGTAACCACAATTGAGTGAGGTGGTCGTGATTGTATTAGGCATAATATGCTATAGGTCAAGTACTACCGTTAGACAAAGAATGATATTATATTATGGCAAAGTGAGTTAATTTACCAGGAATCTGTAACTATATTATCCATCTATCTATCTATCTATCTATCTATCTATCTGTATATGTGTACATAACATCAGGGCTCCAAAATATAAAAAGCAAATACAGACAAAAGTGAAGACATACATAGCAACATAATAATTGTAGACATCAAGACCCCATTTGCAATAATAAATAGAAAATTCAGAGAAAAAATGAGAAACAGAGAACTTAGGAAACATAATAGACCATATAATTTTGCATATAGAGGAATACTTGAGTGTGCGTACTTTTTAAAGAAAAATAATTTCTGTGGCTCACGGTTTGGCAGACTATAAGAAGTGTGTGCCAGCATCTGCCTCTGGTGAGGGTCTCAGGAAACTTACAATCATGGTGGAAGGTAAAGAATAACTGGACATACTATATGGTAAGAGACAGAGGAAATGTGAAGTGAAGGAGCCAGATTCTTTTAATGAACCAGCTGTCACTGAATTAATAGAGTATAAAGTTTTGGTTATGAAGAGAATGTACCATGCCATTCATGAGCAATTTGCCTCCATGACACGAACATGTCCCACCAGATCCCACATCCAACACTGAGGATTTATTTTGCAGCATGAGGTCTGGAGAACATGGACATGCAAATAATATTATAGACCAACTAGGCTTCACAGACACATGCAAAACTCTCCAGTCAAAACCAAGATAATACACAATATTCTTATTTGCATCTGGTATATTCTGTTAGGACACATACCAAGTTTTATTAAATTTAAAAGTACTGACTGGGTGTGGGTGCAGTGGCTCTTGCCTATAATCCTAACACTTTGGGAGACCTAGGTAAGAGAATCCATTAGGGCCAACAGTTTGAGATCAGCCTGGACAACACAGTGAGATCCCAACACTACAAACAAGCAAACAATTAACCAGACATGGTAGTGCATGACTGTAGTCCAAGCTACTCAGAAAACAAAGGTGAAAGGATCACTTGAGCCCAGGAAGCTGAGGCTATAGTGAGCCAAAAATATACCATGGCACTCCAACCTCGGTGTTGGTAAGATCTTGTCTTAAAATAACAATAAATCAATTTTAAAACACTAAAATTATACACTGTGTGTTTACTAACAAAAATTGAGTGACACTAGGAATTAAAAGCAAAAGGCAAAGTGGCAAATTGAAAAATATGTGAATATAAAACACATTCTTCAACATATTCTTGCTCAGGGGTCAAAACAACCTACAGTTAAAAGCTACAGTAACATAAACAATGTGATACTGACACAAAGATAAACAGATGAAAGAACAGAATAGAGAGCTCGGTAATGAACCCTTCCGTATATGATCAAATGATCTTCCACTAAATTCCCATGAGCATAAAATAGAGAAAAATAATCTCTTCAAAAAATGATGCTGAAAACTGAATATCAACACTGATAAAATAAAGTTGGATTATTTTCTTGAATGATACAAATATGTATATATATATATATTTTTTTTTTTTTTTGAGATGGAATCCCACCATGTCACCCAGGCTCGAGTGCAGTGGCGCGATCTTGGCTCACTGTAAGCTCTGCCTCCCGGGTTAACCATTCTCCTGCAGGCACCCGCCACCATGCCTGCCTAATTTTTTTTGTATTTTTGGTAGAGACAGGGTTTCGCCATGTTAGCCAGGATGGTTTCGATCTCCTGACCTCGTGATCCTCCCACCTCTGCCTCCCAAAGTGCTGGGATTACAGGCATGAGCCACTGCTCCCGGCCCAAAAATATATTTTAAACAAAACACTTAGACATAACTAACAAGTCTATTAGAAAAGATTCAGGAAAGCCGGGCGCAGTGGCTCACACCTGTAATCTCAGCACTTTGGGAGGCAGAGGTGAGCAGATAACCTGAGGTCAGGAGTTCAAGATCAGCCTTGGCAACACGGTGAAACCCCATCTCTACTAAAAATACAAAATTAGCCGGGCATGGTGGCACATGCCTGTAATCCCAACTACTCGGGAGGCTGAGGCAGGAGAATCGCTTGAACCTCAGAGGCGGAGGATGCAGTGAGCCAAGATAGTGCCATTGCACTCCAGCCTGGGAAAAAAGAGTAAATCTGTGTCTCACCGAAAAGAAAAAAAAAAAGAAAAGAAGGAAAGAAAAAATAGAGGAAAAAGACATGACACTGGTCTTGGCACCATTTTCTTAGGTACGACATTAAATGCATGAGCAACAAATACAAGAACAGAAATGTTTGACTACACTAGACATCAAAATTTCTATACATCAAAAGAAAATTCCAAAGTGGCAACTTCCCTTAGAAAATGGATGAAAACATTTGCAAATTTCATGTGAAGGAAGTTAATAATCACAATAAATAAACAACTCTTTAAACAATAAAGTTGAATAACTTGATTTTGAAATGAACAAAAAAAAATTTCATCAAAAAACTACACAAATGGGAAAAAGCATTTGAAAGAATGCACAAAAATACTGATATGTAGAGAAATTAAAAAAAAAACACAGTGACAAACAAAATCACCTCATATCCATTAGAATGGCCACTGTAAATTTTTTTAAAAACTCCTAATTTGTTGATGTTGCAATAAAAATGAAACCCATGTTGCTTGCTGCTGGAAAACAAAGATGCAGCCATTATTTAAAAATGTTATAAATGTTTCTCACTTATTATATCTATATACAAAATATGTAACACAGGCCAGGCCCAGTGGCTCAAGCCTGTAATCCTAGCACTTTGGGAGGCCAAGGTGGGCAGATTATCTGAGGTCAGGAGTTCCAGACCTTCCTGGCCAACAATAATAAACCCCATTATAGGCCGGGCGCAGTGGCTCAAGCCTGTAATCCCAGCACTTTGGGAGGCCGAGACAGGCGGATCATGAGGTCAGGAGATCGAGACCATCCTGGCTAACACGGTGAAACCCCGTCTCTACTAAAAATACAAAAAACCTAGCCGGGCGAGGTGGCGGGCGCCTGTAGTCCCAGCTACTCAGGAGGCTGAGGCAGGAGAATGGTGTGAACCCGGGAGGCGGAGCTTCCAGTGAGCTGAGATCCGGCCACTGCACTCCAGCCTGGGTGACAGAGCGAGACTCCATCTCAAAAAAAAAAAAACCCCATTGTACTAAAAATATAAAAAATTAGCTGGGCGCCTATAATCCCAGCTACTCGGGAGGCTGAAGCAGGAGGATTGCTTGAACCCAGGAGGCAGAGGTTTCAGTGAGCTGAGATCGCACCACTGCACTTCAGCCTGGGCAATAGAGCAAGATTCCATCTCAAGAAAAAAAAAAAAAAAAAGAAAGAAAGAAAAAGCAACACAGGACCTGGAAGACATATTTGAATATCCACGTTTATTGTACCAGTATTCACAAAAGCCAAAAGACTGAAGCAACTCAGATGTCTCTTGGTTTATAAACGTATCAAAATATGTAACATATACATACAATGGAATATTATTCCACCTTGAAAAGAATAATCTTGTCACATTTAAAGATGAACATTGAAAATATTATGTCATTTGAATTAATCGAGTAACAAAATTATCGATACCATATGATACCACTTATATGAGCTATCTTAAGTAGTCAAATCATAAAAACAGGAAGTGGAAGGTTTGTCTGTCAAGGGCTAGAGGGTAAAATGAGCAGTTGTTACTTAATGGGTATTGAGCTTTAGTTTTACAAGATGTAAAGTGTCTAGAAGTCTTTTATGAGAATATACTTAACATGTCTGAAATGAACAGCTTTTTTTTTTTCTTTTTCTTTTGAGACAGGGTCTCCCTCTGTCATTCAAACTGAAATGTAGTGGCACAACTTTGACTCCCCCTCAATCTCCCAAGTAGCAGGTACCACAGCTGCACACCGCCATGCCTGGCAAGTATTACATTATTTTTATAGAGAGGGGTCTCCATATCTTTCCCAGGCTGGTCTCAAACTTTTGGGCTTCAGAGATCCTCCTGTGTTGGCCTCCCAAAATCCTGGGATTACAGATGGGAGCCACAACCATGCCTGGCCCTGAAAATGTACAATTGAATTAAGACGGTAAATTTTATGTTATGTGTTTTTAAAACAATTTTTTTTAAAGAAAACTGAAAAAAAAAAAAAACCAAAATTACAAATCTTTTTGAAAATGACCTTCTAATAAAAGAAGCGTTTCTCTCACAAAAGGAAATATATGTTCATCATTAAACACATGGTGAAAAAAAGACTATCTCCATGACTACTCACTTAGACAAGATAAAGTTTATGGTCAGTTCTGCCTATATAGAAACCAACAGTTGCCAGGCGTGGGGGCTCACGCCTGTAATCCCAGCACTTTGGGAGGCTGAGGCAGGCGGATCATGAAGTCAGGAGATCAAGACCATCCTGACTAACATGGTGAAACCCCGTCTGCACTAAAAGTACAAAAAAAATTAGCCGGGCATGGTGGCGGGCGCCTGTAGTCCTAGCTACTTGGGAGGCTGAGGCAGGAGAATGGCATGAACCCAGAGGTGAAGCTTGCAGTGAGCCGAGATTGTGCCACTGCACTCCAGCCTGGGCAACAGTGCAAGACTCCGTCTCAAAAAAAAAAAAAAAAAGAAACCCACCCAGTTATCTGAGGGAATGCTCTCTGGTACTCAATAAAAACCATACTCATCAATATCCAGACATAAGGCCCACCATATGCAGACCTGATTACAAAAACATGCGCTAATGTCTTCCCTATGGAGCAAAGCCCTGCAGGATATGCAGTCTGTACAAAAATAAAACGAGAATTTTATTGGGTAGTTTTCTTGGGTGGTCCCAAGACCCTGTAACAAGCTAACTAAAGGTGGACCCTAGTGCAGACCCAGCAGCCTTGTGACCAATCTACAATCCCTCTTCACTATAAATTCAGAGGGCATCTCATCACCCTAAGGGCCCAACAAAAGATCTTTACCTTCTAAAATCAGTTTATAAAAACTTGAAGAGGTGTTTGTGCCATCAAATTTAGGAACCAATACAAAACTATATTCTGTCCATTGTCAATGCTTCTATTTTAATGTAGTACTGGAAGCATGTGAAAGAAGAATTAATCAAAGAAAAAAATCCATTGAAATTAAAGAAAAATAAGTAAAAAGTTGCTGTTTGTAGATAATACAATCGTATATTTAAAAATCAATAAATAGTACATTAAAACCTGTCTAAAGTGATAAATACACTCAGTAAATTAGCAAAATATAAAATTAACATACAAGTATATGTATGGTCTCATACACTTAAACTGATAAAATAGAGGAAGAAAAAAGTCTTATTTACTATAGCATTAAGTGGTAACTTTCTTAGAATAAGATTAACCAAGGAGGTAAAAAATCTTTACAATAAAAAAACTATGGGCCAGGCATGGTGGCTCACACCTGTAATCCCACCACTTTGGGAGGTCGCGGTGGGTGGATCACGAGGTCAGGAGTTCAAGACCAGCCTGGCCAACATGGTGAAACCCCATCTCTACAAAAAATACCAAAAAAAAAATTAGCTGAGCATGGTGGCGGGCACCTGTAATCTCAGCTATTTGGGAGGCTGAGGCAGAGAATAGCTTGAACCCAGGAGGCAGAGGTAGCAGTGAGCAGAGATTGCACCACTGCACTCCAGCCTGGCAACTGAGCAAGACTCTATGTCTCAAAAAAAAAAAAAAAAAGAACTATGAAAAATTAGAGAAGATTCAAATAAATTTTAAAATTGCCATATTATCGTGAGTGATCTATAGATTCAATAAACTTCTTATCAAAATTGCAGTGGTTTTTTTTCATAGTAATAGTTCTAATACATTTCTAAAAGTTAAATGAAACTAAAATAACTTTGATAGCTAAAGCAATCTTGAGGAAAAAGATCAAAGCAGAAGGATATCATACTTACAATTTCAAACTGTATTTCAAGACTATCTGGTAATAAAAACAGAATGGACTGTGCAGAAAAAATGAGCAAAAAGGCAACAAAAACTAATACTCTCACACATTTCAGATCTGATGCAAAAAGACAACTTAAAAAACAGTTTTAGTTTCTTGAAATCACGCAGATATTTGTGTGTCCCCAAAACAATGGAAAAGCAGCTGTAGTCTCTTAGGTACCATAAAGAAGAATTTGGCTCTCACTGTGAACTTGAAGGAAGCTCACAGAAAGAATAGTAGAATTCTTAGAGAATTTAAAAGCGCCGGGCGCGGTGGCTCAAGCCTGTAATTCCAGCACTTTGGGAGGCCGAGACGGGTGGATCACGAGGTCAGGAGATCGAGACCATCCTGACTAACACGGTGAAACCCACTGTGTTACTTCTAAAAAATACAAAAAATACAAAATACTAAAAATACAAAAAACTAGCCGGGCGAGGTGGCGGGCGCCTGTAGTCCCAGCTACTCCGGAGGCTGAGGCAGGAGAATGGCGAAAACCCAGGAGGCGGAGCTTGCAGTGAGCTGAGATCGGGCCACTGCACTCCAGTCCGGGCGACAGAGCGAGACTCCGTCTCAAAAAAACAAAAAACAAAAAACCTTTCTAAACTGACAAATACACTACTCAGTAAATTAGCAAAACGTAAAATTAACATACAAGTATATGGTCTCAAACACTTAATCTGATAAAATAGAGAAAGGAAAAAGTCTCATTTACTATAGCATTAAATAAATTTCTTGAAAAAAATTACTAAGGTAAAAAACCTTTAAAAAAAAAACTGAGAAAATTAGAAAAGATCCAAATAGATTTTTAAACTGCCATATTATCCAAAGTGATCTATAGATTCAATAAACTACCTATGAAAATTACAGTAGTTATTTGCCCTTGTTGTCCAGGCTAGAGTGCAATGTCTCAACCTCAACTGACCAAAATCTCTGCCTCCTGCGTTCAGGGGAATCTCCTGCCTCAGCCTCCAGAGTAGCTGGGATTACAGGACTATGCCACCATGACCAATTTTGTATTTTTAGTAGAGATGGAGTTTCTACATGTTGGTCAGGCTGGTCTCAAACTCCCGACCTCAGGTGATCTGCCCACCTCAGCCTCCCAAAGTGCTAGAATTACAGGCATGAGCCACTGCGCCCGGCCCTGCATGTAGGCTTTTTAAATTTACTAGCTGGTACTACTGAATCAAAAATTGGTGGTGGCAATGAGATTTTCAGGTGGGGGCAACAATGTTTTAAGCCACTAAAATTCTGAAATTACCACTAATTTACAGTGAAGAATAAAGCTCAACTCAGCAATGTGGAAAGTTTGGATTAAGATGAAACATCTTGAAGAAATTCTTTTCTAAATAAAAAAATTCTGAAGATTTTCTGGAAAAAGGGCATCTGAAACTCTTTTATGCAAAGAATAAAGCACTAAATTCTTCCACAAAAAAGAGAAATAAAACTTTTAGGGTTTTTTTAATGAATTATGTATTTAAGTTATCCTCACCAAGGAAGACCAGGTTTCTGTAGTTCTCTAACATCACATCCCTATATAAATTTTGCTGTGCAGTGTCCAGGCAATGCCACTCCTCCAGAGAGAATTCTATGGCCACATCTCTGAATTGCAATGGTCCCTGAAAAACACACAAACACACACGTTTTTACCAAGTCGCCATTGGTGGAATTTTAAATTTTATTTAAGGTGAAATGGGAGAGTAAAAAGAACTGTTTCTTACTTATAGGACTGACTAAAATTCTCCAACAAAATAATTTTCAACACAAAAATATTCTCTATTATATTCTCCAACTCTGAGAAAAAAGGGCAGCCTAAGATCCACATTAGTTCATATCTGATATTTTTCTAGATAATAAAGTATAAAATTAAGGGCATGAACATGAACATGTACATTTTTGAGTGCTACATTTACATCATACAGAATCAGCTATGAATATTTTTCAGATGGAAAAGACATGTTGAGTTAGAAGGCACCTCTCAAACTTTAACATGTACAATTGAGCAAAGAGAGAGACCCTCTCATATTGTTTTATACTCAGTACCTGTTTTAAGAAAAAACAAAGAAGTGAAACCAAAGGCAGGCAGCCTGGCACCAGGCCTGAAACCAGGCCTGGGCCTGCCCGGCCTAAACCCGATAGTTAAAAACCAACTGATAACTTAGAAACTGATTTTATTCATAGATTCCAGACATTGTATAGAAGAACATTGTGAAACTTCCTGCCCTGTTCTGTTTCACTCTGACCACTCTGGTGCATGCAGACCCTGTCACGTACCCCCTGGTTGCTCAAATCAATCACGACCCTTTCATGTGAAATCTTTAGTGTTGTGAGCCCTTAAAAGAGACAGAAATTGTACACTCGGGGAATTCCGATTTTAAGGCAGGAGATTGCCGATGCTCCCAGCTGAATAGAGCCTTTCCTTCTACAACTCGGTGTCTGAGAGGTTTTGCCTGTGGCTCATCCTGCTACATTTCTTGGTTCCCTGAGGCCAGGTGACTGATGTATGGCTCAGGCAGCCCCTTAGGAGGCTTAGGCCTGCCCTTGCAGCATCCCTGTGGGGGACTCTGGCCAGACTGAGTGACGCCATCCAAAGAGCAGCTCCCAGGTAGGCAATTGCCCCAGTGGAATGCCTCACCAGAGCTGAGGATTAACACAGTGACTGAACACCGGGAAGGAACTGGCACTTGGAGTCCGGACATCTTTAAACTTGGTAAGACTAGTCTTTGGAACTTGCCCACTTCATTTGAGTGGAAGCGTGCCCTGATCACCCACGGCATGCCTTTATTGGCACTTTGATGCCTTCTTCATTTGAGTAGAAGCTTGGCCTGATCATCCACGGTGGGCCTGTACCCGCACTTTGGTTTTTGTTTTTGACTTGACTTGGATTGCTTGATACTTTCATTTTGGTTTTGACCTGGCTTGGGTTTCTGGATACTCTGATTTTGGTTTCGATTTTGGTTTGGTGTAAACTGCAGAAATGTGTGTGTGCCCTTTTTACCTGTTTTTTGTTTTCTGGTGTGCGTGTGGTGTGAGCGTGGTGTATCCTCTCAAAGAAGCATGGGTCAGGCAAAAATAAGCCCACCCCACCAGGAACTATGTTAAGAAAAGTTCCAAGAAAGGGAAGAAAGGGGGGAGGCAGGGTTTATATAAAATAATTTTATATGGTAAATTCTTGTCCTGAAATAAATTACTGGTTGTTTAAAGAAAAAAATGTTTGTAATAAGTCAGAAAGTTGAGACATGTCAAAAAATTGTCTACGGCCGGGCGCGGTGGCTCACGCCTGTAATCCCAGCACTTTGGGAGGCCGAGGCGGGCGGATCACGAGGTCAGGAGATCGAGACAATCCTGGCTAACACAGTGAAACCCTATCTCTACTAAAAATATAAAAATTATCCAGGCGTGGTGGCAGGTGCCTGTAGTCCCAGCTACCGGGGAAGCTGACGCAGGAGAATGGTGTGAACCTGGGATGCGGAGCTTGCAGTGAGCGATCTCGCCACCGCACTCCAGCCTGGGTGACAGAAAAAAAAAATTGTCTGCAAAAGTCGTGAAAGAAAAAAAAGTCATAAAAAAATTTATGCAAAAAAGTTGTATAATTTAAAAGTAATAAGGCCTCGTGAGTACTACTGAAGAAACAGTTTTATGCAAGGTGTATAAAAAAAGTAAAATATACCTGTGGTAAAAAGATTATAAGGAGGCATTAAAATGTGGATTTTTACCTACATTAAAAGGTTAAAAAAATTATTGCTTTAAAAGTTTAAAGCAAGTTTTAAAATGTTAATTGTAAAGAAAATTCTGTGTATAAACATATTAGCTAAAGTTAAAAAGGTGTCATCCAATTTTTCTGTGAACTGGACATTAAAGTAAAAATGCAACAGGTTTTTCTTAAAGTATCAACCTGCTCTAACAAAAATTATAAAACGTTAAAAAGAGTATAAAATCTTACCTTGTGGTCAAACATTAGAAATTGGATAAATATATCCACAAGGTTTTATTAAAATTAAATTTAACATTAATAACACATTAATGGCTGGGCGCGGTGGCTCAAGCCTGTAATCCCAGCACTTTGGGAGGCCGAGACGGGCAGATCACGAGGTCAGGAGATCGAGACCATCCTGGCTA
>NW_012123931.1:6385277-6392724 GCF_000951035.1 Colobus angolensis palliatus
TTTTTTGTATTTTTTAGTAGAGACGGGGTTTCACCGTGTTAGCCAGGATGGTCTCGATCTCCTGACCTAGTGATCTGCCCATCTCAGCCTCCCAAAGTGCTGGGATTACAGGCTTGAGCCGCCACGCCCGGCCAAGAATTTTCAAGAGCTTATCAATCAGTCAGCCTTTGTTCATCCCTGAGCTGATGTGTGGTGGTATTGTGGTGGACCTTTAACGGGCACTCTGCAGAATAACTAGAGTGGCACTTGTGCTTTAGTCCATTTGGCTATCCCTTTCACCCTGGCATTTCATCAACCAGAGGAAAAATAAATAAATAAATAAATAATAAGACATTGTAAAGCGAGAGAAGCCCCTTATAGGTCTTTCAACTCTCACATCTATTTACATGCAATTGGAGCCCTGCAATGAATACCAGATCAATTTAAAACTTGAAATCAAATAGAATTCCTTCTCAGATGAGATTCTGTGGAAAAATTAACCTGCATCTTGAGAACATGCCTTTAAAGGTGTTGGGAGCAAGTCATAAACAAAATGTGGCCATAAACAAAATCTCTGCAGCACTGTAACATGTCCATAATGGCCGTAACGCCCAAGCTGGAAGGTTGTGGGTTTACAAGAATGACAGCAAGGAACATCTGGCCTGCCCAGGGCGGAAAACTGCTTAAAGGCATTCGTAAGCTACAAACAAAAGCCTGAGCGATCTGTGTCTTAAGGGCATGTTCCTGCTGCAATTAATTCAGCCCATCCCTTTGTTTCCCTTAAGGGATACTCTTACTTAATGTAATATCTATAGAAACAATGCTAATGACTGGTTTGCTGTTAATAAATACGTGGGTAAATCTCTGTTTTGGGCTCTCAGCTCTGAAGGCTGTGAGACCCCTGATTTCCACTTCACACCTCTATATTTCTGTGTGTGTCTTTAATTCCTCTAGCGCCGCTGGGTTAGGGTCTCCCCAATCAAGCTGGTCGGGTGTTAGTACCACATGATTACCTGCTGGCATGATATCAACTGGCAGAAAAAGACAGAAAAAGCCCACCTATTTCCGTCTTTTGAAACAGAAGAGATTCAGGGAACAATGAACTGCTCCACGATGACAGAAATATAAGTTTTGCCTTTCCTTTCCTCAGGTGCTCTCCCTGCCACAGACACTAGCACTTTCCAGTAATGGAATTATGAGCCACACTGACCTGTCTGTACCAAATCCAAACAGAACTGCCCCTGTGACTACCCTTTAGAGCAAAGGTAAAACTTAACTCTCATGAATGTATTTTGAAGCCCTCATACCTGATTCTGGTCTCACCTTAAGAGTCACATGAGGCCCTTCACTAAAATAACATGGATGCTTCCACGCAGAATAAACAGAAGCTGTGGGGAGGGAACAAGAGATTTCTGCAAATTGGCCATGTGATCCTAATGAGAAGCCTGGGCTGATAACCACCAAGATAAGCATTGCCTCTCAAGCTCTAGAGCTTATAAATCACTTGGTAATTTTGGCTCCACTTTATGTAATGTGATTCTGCAGGTTTGAAAAGGGTCCGCGAATGGGTGTTTTAAACAAGCCCCCTGTCAATGCTGATGTTGCTTCCCCTTGGCTCATTATTAAAATTAGTTAGCGAAGCAGGCACAGCACAGGGTCCCTTACACTCAGCACTCTTGTCACAACCAAATACTTCTGATACAAATAGGGACAACCCATCTCCATCCTAAAGTTTTGTATTCTTTGCTGGCTCTTTAAAGTTTACAGAGGAACTGAAGGCAGCAATGTCAGGATAAGTCTATTTAAAAAACAACATGTACACATGTACTAATACAATGTTTATTAAGCAGGTACTTTGTGCTCAAGAGAATGACACAGAGCACTTTGCTGGGCATAACACATTATGTGATTTAATTTTCATAACACCCTGAAAGCTGGTACTAAGGGTTTAATACATTTTAGGATTTAGGTAAAGGGCCCAGCATTTTTATTTCTTCTTCTGTTTCTCTGTCATCAACTTTTTTTAAAACACTGTAAAGGATAAAAGCAAAATATAGAAAGATGAAAGAGAAAGGAAGAGTTTAAGGTAATTTAGAGAAAATTTTACTGTTTACATTTACTTTTCTGTGACTTGTGGAGCAACTACTGGATCTGCAGGAATAGAAAAAAAGTTGCCTAACAGAATGTCTCTGCAAGCACTGGTTTTAACAGAAAATTTAAAAAACTAAGACCCTAAAATGCATGCTTTATTTTTCCCATTCATCTGCTTTTGGAAGTCAGGAAATTATGAGCACCAGCTCTAGAAAGGCATCAGGATTCACCAGACAAAACTCTGATCTCTTCTAATCAGTTCTGTGAGGCAAGACTCCAGGGTAGGGTCAGACCTAAATAAAGCCTCCAAAAAGTGTGAATCTGATCAGGTCTCAGGAAGTGTGAGGACCTTATGTAGAATTCTGTTCTCTATGCAACTGGGGTGCTTCCAGTTTTGTTTTTTCTAAGCTTACCTAAAAGAAACTTAAATCCCAGAGTTCCTATACTTTTAATCTTTTCTAGCCACTACCCTGTCAACTTTATACTATATACTAATCCACAATTTAAACAAATCCCTTAAGGTATTCTAGGGTAGTTTTATTAGAAAATCAGTATGTACACTAAAGAAGGTTAAAAAATTGAAATTATACAGCTGGGTGCAGTGCCTTACATCTGTAATCCCAACACTTTGTGAAGCCAAGGAGGGTGGATCACGAGGTCAGACCAGCCTGACCAAGATGGTGAAACCTCGCCTCTACTAAAAATACAAAAATTAGCTGGGCACAGTGGCCGGGGCCAGTAATCCCAGCTACTTGGGAGGCTGAGGCAGGAGAATCACTTGAACCTGAGTGGCAGAAATTGCAGTCAGCCGAGATCAAGCACTCATGCCTGGGAAACAGAGTAAGATTCTGCTAAAAAAAAAAAAAAAAAAAAAATTACAATAGCCATTATTCTGTCCACAAATATCCCTTAAGATGTAGACTTCAGGCCAGGCGCGGTGGCTCACGCCCGTAATCCCAGCACTTTGGAAGGCCGATCACGAGGTCAGGAGATCAAGATTATCCTGGCTAACACAGTGAAATCTCTACTAAAAATACAAAAAATTAGCCCGGGGTGGTAGTGGGCACCTGTAGTGCCAGCTACTCAGGAGGCTGAGGCAGGAGATTGGTGTGAACCCGGGAGGCGGAGCTTGCAGTGAGCCCAGATCACGCCACTACACTCAAGCCTGGGTGACAGAGCGAGACTCCGTCTCAAAAAAGAAAAATCCACATGTGTACACCAAACCAAAAATAAAAATAAAATCTAAAAGAAAACAAATAATTCCTGGGTGGAAGAGAGTGCAATGTAGGTGAATGGACTGATTTTCACTACAGATAGTGGCCCAGGTGGGGCTGTACTCTGATTTATTTCTGTGTGCATGCAGGCAGATGAGCCTATAACCAGACAGCCCAGATCCTAAGTTGGTGGAGAAAACAGGTTGCTGCTGCAGATTTGGTGTCTGGGGGTGGAGATATACCAGGAGAACTTACAGAGACTTGTGGATTCTTGACAAGAAACACAAGAAACGCTAGGACCAAAAATGCTGTGGTGAAGTTTCTGAGAGGATGATGCCTAGTCCTGGGAGGAGCGTGGACACGTCAATGTCTAGGGTGTGTGTTTGTGAGTGGGTGAGAATACTGTGGTGATAGCTGCAATAAAAGGGGGTCTTTAATCGGAACTCCTTTTCTCTAAGTTTTCAGTCCTCTGTCACCCTGGGAAAAGACCAGGAATCACAGAACAATGGGCAGTGTGGCAGCCTGTGTACAGGAGAGCAGAGATCACAATCCCAAACACTCAGAGCTTTGCTCCAGGCCGGGCCTCCATGATAACTTTTTTTCTGGCACCATATCTGTAGAGTTTGCTGAACATCAAACAAATCTCCAACACTAACTCATTGTCTAACATTTGAATTCTAACACCACCCAGAGTCATCACAGACCCTTGGTCCCACAAGATTGTCCTCACTGCAGATGCCAGTCACAAACCCTATGGGCCCATCTATTCTTTTGAATTAATGTTTGAAAACTGGGGACTCCTGAAATGTCCCTGAAGTTCAATACTTTGGTAGAGCTATTCACAGAACTCAACCAAACACTGTAGTTACGTTTACCGGTTTAACATATAAGATGCAGCCCAGGAAAAGCCAAATGGAAGAAACGCATACAACAAAGAAAAGAGATGGGGAAAGATGAAACACACAGATAATCATGGAAAATATTTGTGATTAATAAAATTCTCCATTTGTTGTGTACTCCAGAAACAGTTTATGGAAAGAAACACCCTTCCCGTTATGACTTAGATGGTGCTGTCTTTTCTCACCTATCACACAGCCAGACACACACTCTGTACATTTTCTCCTTTTTCTCATTAGAAAAATCAGCTGATTTGTCTTCAGTGGTCAAATTTCTTTTTTTTTTTCCTTTCTTTTATTCTTTTGTGTGTGTGTGTGTAAGTCTCACTCTGCTGCCCAGGCTGGAGTGCAGTGGCGACATCTGGACTCACTGTTCACTGCAATCTTCACCTCCCAGGTTCAAGCAATACTCCTGCCTGAGCCTCCCGAGTACCTGGCATTATAGGCACCCACCATGACGCTCGGCTAATTTTTGTATTTTTAGTAGATACTATGTTTCACCATGCTGCTAAGGCTGTTCTCGAACTCCTGACCTCAGGTGATCAGCCTGCCTAGGCCTCCCAAGGTGCTGGGATCACAAGCATGAGCCCCAGTGCCTGGCCTAAAATAAAATATTTATTAATCAAACTTTATTTAAGTTTATCTCCCTCCCTCAGGCTCCTGAACTTTGAGCTACCGTCAGTCTAAGTCAACATACAACCCCATTTTACATCCCTCCTAAAAACATGCTGATTTCAGGGTAAGACATTCTCTGAGCTAAATACGACTTTTTCACCCTCCATTTGCCATTCCCCTCCCACCTTTTATCTAATCTTGTTTGCTCCTCTCTAGGAAAGAAAGCCCTTTTCTGCCTACATTTTTGTAAGCCACAGAGAACTTATAATTAGTTGGTACTTTCTCCTGTTCCAATACTAATTCATTTTTTAATATAAATCTAACTTTTTTATCTTAAAAAGTAAAGTGCCTCAAAACAATAGCTTTATTATCAGTAAGACCCTCACAGTTTCCTTACGCCTTAATGTTAACTGCATCTGCCTGTGGGGCCCTAGCTTTCCAGGGCTTTGTAGCTTCTCTCAACATAAAGGCTCCTTCCATAGCGGGGTGAGCAGGCTGGGACAACAGCAGGGGAGGCTCCCCAGAAAAAACTAACTGGGCCTTTAATAACCTCCTGCTGGCCGGGCGCGGTGGCGCAACCCTGTAATCCCAGCACTTTGGGAGGCCAATGCGGGTGGATCACCTGAGGTTGGGAACTGGAGACCAGCCTGACCAACATGGAGAAACCCCATCTCTAGTAAACACACATAATTAGGCGGGCGTGAAGGCGCATGCCTGTAATCCCAGTTACTCCAGAGGCTGAAGTAGGAGAATCCCTTGAACCAGGGAGGTAGAGGTTGCGGTGAGCCGAGATCACACCATTGCACTCCAGCCTGGGCAATAAGAGCTAAACTCCGTGTCAAAATTTAAAAAAAAATTTTTTTAACCCCTCCTTTTGCAGGCTTCATATTAGCCTTAGCTTGGAATTACCAGGAGTCTCGCTCTGTCGCCCAGGCTGGAGTGCAGTGGCGAGATCTCAGCTCACTGCAAGCTCCGCCTCCCGGGTTTATGTCATTCTCCTGCCTCAGCCTCCCGAGTAGCTGGGACTACAGGCGCCCACCACCTCGCCCGGCTAGTTTTTTTTTTTATTTTTTAGTAGAGACGGGGTTTCACCAGGTTAGCCAGGATGGTCTCGATCTCCTGACCTTGTGATCCGCCCGTCTCGGCCTCCCATAGTGCTGGGATTACAGGCTTGAGCCACCGCGCCCGGCCCTGGAATTACCAGGTTTAAGATTTAATTTCCATGTCAGTGTTACTCACTTCGTTCTTGAAACTGTTTGAAAAATCCAGTGAAATTACTTAAACACAGTGTTTACATAAAGGAAGAAAATTTTAAGATTCTTACTTTTTTTTTTTTGAGAAGGAGTCTTGCTCTGTCCCGCATGCTAAAGTGCGATGGCACCATCTCGGCTCACTTCAACCTGTTCCTCCTGGGTTCAACCAATTCTCATACCTCAGTCTCCAAAGTAAATAGGACTAGAGGCGCCCGCCACCACACCTGGCTAATTTTTGTATTTTTAGTAGAGACGGGGTTTCACCATGTTGGCCAGGATGGTCTAGAACTCCTGACCACGTGATCCGTCCGCCTAGGCCTCTCAAAGTGCTGGGATTACAGGTCTGAGCCACCGCGCCCGACCAGGAAGGGGTTTTTAACCCCAAGGTAGTTTTTGGTTTTGTGTCCTTCCCCTATTGGCTGGGGTCAGACCGCACAATCTAAGCTGATCCAAACTTTTTCCAAATAGGATAAACGCGCGATTTTCGAGAAACGGAAAAGAGGGAAGAAGGGGTAGGGTTGATTTACAACTTTTACAACTTCTGACCAGGAAGTTTAGTCTTTGAAGAGGAATTTAGTTTCCCTGACAACCCGTCCGCCTTCGCCTCCCAAAATGCTGGGATTACAGCCGTGAGCCACCGCGCCCGGCCCCGTAAATTTTTAACAGGAGAAAAGAGAAACTGTGAACGCCAAGGACCAAAGCTCTTCCCATTCGTGAACGCGCACCCCGAGTCAAGATCTCCCCTGATGACCTTCTCGTGGTTCCTGACAATCTGGGAGACCCGGAGCTGCGGGTGCAGAGCTGCTGCCCAGAGAGGGCGCCAGGCCAGGGCACAGTCACTGCGCAGGGAAGAGACAGGACGCCCCGGACTGGCTGACAGCGCCGCAGCCATCTTGTGGCTGGAGGGGACTGAGGCCGAGCTGGGCAAGGAGAACTCGGGGAGCAGACTGTGGAGCTGACTTCGGGGAGCCCTGAGTGCCGCCACAGCCACTTCCCATCAACCAGTCCCTCCCCTCTCTCAGGATGTCGAACCCGCACGCTCACCATTCCTAGGCTTCCAGGGGGTCCCGGCATCTTGGATGTGGATTTCCCAATACCTGCAGGACAAAGGGCCACAGAGGCTGCGCCTCTAGGAGCAGAAGGCACAGAGTAGTTAAGAGGAAACATATAGTTCCAGATGCAGCGAGAGACAAAGGCCGCGCCAAACCCAGAAGCCGTCCTCTTTGTTCCAGCTGCCTGCCTGATTGGACAGTTTCCAGCCCAGCGTCCCTGACTGGATAATGCTTAAGGCCCCGCCCACTCAGTCCCTGAGTGACAGAAGATGTGATCAGATGCTGGGCTGAGGGATGAAAGCTGCAGCCTTTTCAGGCAGGGCATCCTCCCTGAGCTGAGCCAGACC
>NW_012123931.1:6394480-6399947 GCF_000951035.1 Colobus angolensis palliatus
CTGTAGTCCCAGCTACTTGGGAGGCTGAGGCAGGAGAATGGTGTGAACCCGGGAGGCGGAGCTTGCAGTGAGCTGAGATCACGCCATGGCACTCCAGCCTGGGCGACAGAGCGAGACTCCGTCTCAAAAAATAAAGTGTGGGGAGGGGGAATTTGTGGAGGAAAAGTTAAATGTTAATTTTGAACTCAATTGAACATGGACACAAACAATGAATGGTCACCAAGTCTCAAAACGGGTTGTGTGACTTCCTTGAGGCATTCATCCAGTACTGTTTCAATCTATTCCTATATGTTAGTTATTGAAGAACAAGTTGACCTTTTTGTATTCCTTGAGCCCATTGGCAAAGGGCCCTTGTGACTAGGCCTCATGCCAAACATTTCAGCTCCATCAGGTCATTTATGTTCCTCTCCAAACTGGTTATTCTAGTTAGCAGTTACTCTAACGTTTTATCAAGGTTCTTAACTTCTTCGAATTGGGTTGGAAAATGTTTCTTTAGCTCAGCAGAGTTTGTTATTAACCATCTTCCGAAGCCTACGTCCGTCAATTCATGCATCTCATCCTCTGTCCAGTTCTGCACCTTGCTGAAGAGACATTTTGATCATTTGGAAGAGAAGAGGCACTGTGGCCTTTCAACGGTTTTCTGTTGATTCTTTCTCATCTTCATGAATTTGTCTAGTTTCGATCTTTGAGGCTGCTTGACCCTTAGGTTTTCTTTTTCTTTTTTTTTTTTTTTGACAGTCTCTCTGTCACTCAGGCTGGAGTGCAGTGGCATGATCGTGGCTCACTGCAAATTCTGCTAATTTTGTATTTTTTAGTAGAGACGAGGTTTCACCATGTTGGCCAGGCTGGTCTCAAACTCCTGACCTCAGGTGCTCTGCTCCCCTCGGCCTCCCAAAGTATTGGGTTACATGTGTGAGCCACCATGTGCGGCCTTGGATGAGGTTTTTGTGGGTACATTTTTTTCTTGTTGATGCTGTTGTTGCTTTCTGTTTGTTTTTCTTTCAATGGTCAGGTCCCTCTTCTGTAGGGCTGCTGCAGTTTGCTAGGGGTTCACTTCAGACCCTATTCATCTGGTTCACTCCTGTGCCTAGAGCTGTCACTCAAAGAGGTTGGAGAAGAGCAAAGAGGAGTGCTCGCTCCTTCCTCTGGGATCTCTGACCTCAAGAGGCACCAAACTGATTCCGGTAGAATAGCTCCTGTATACGGTGTCTGATGACCCCTGTTGAGGGTTCTCATCCAGTTGGGTGGCACAGGGAGCAGAACCGACTTACTGAAGCACTTTGTCCTTTGATGGAGGGAGGATGTTTTGCTGGGGGGAAATCCACTCAACTGAGCTGCTCCATTTCCTCAGAACTAGCAGGAAGATAGGCTAAGTCTGCTGGTCCACAGAGACTACAGCCACCCCTCCCCATGGGGCTCTTCTCTGATCTTTGTTATTTCTTTTCTTCTGCTGGGTTTGGGTTTGGCTTGTTCTTGTTTCTCTAGTTCTCTGAGGTGTTATCTTAGGTTGTTTACTTATGGTCTTTCAAACTTTTTGATGTAGGCACTTGATGCTATGAACTTTCCTTTTAGCACCACTATTGCTGTATCCCAGATATTTTGATAGATTGTGTCATTATTATGATTCAGCTCGAAGAATTTTTTAAATTTCCATCTTGATTTCATACAACAATCATTCAGAAACAGGTTGATCTTAAATTTAGTCATTTATTTAATTTCCATGTATTTATTTAATTTCCATATATTTGCGTGGTTTTCACGGTTCATTTGGAGTTAACTTTCACTTTTATTCCACTGTAGACTGAGAGAGTAGTTGATATAAATTTGATTGTCTTAAATTTATTGAGACTAGTTTTGTGGCCCATCATATGTCTATCTTGGAGAATGTTCCATGTGCTGATGAATAAAATGTATATTCTGCAACTGTTGGGTAGAATGGTCTGTAAATATTTGTCAAGTCCATTTGTTCTAGGGTATAATTTAAGTCCATTTTGTTGTTGTT
Source organism: Colobus angolensis palliatus (assembly GCF_000951035.1). Lineage (NCBI taxonomy): Eukaryota > Metazoa > Chordata > Mammalia > Primates > Cercopithecidae > Colobus > Colobus angolensis. The sequence continues at coordinate 6,396,483 of NW_012123931.1, forward strand.
GTTGTTGACTTTCTGTCTTGATGACTTGTCTAGTGCTGTCAGCAGAGTATTGAAGTTCCCCATTGTGTTGCCATTTATCTCAGTTCTTAGGTCTAGTAGTAATTGTTTAATAAATTGGGAGTTCCAGTGTTAGGTGCATATATATTTAGAATTGTGATATTTTCCTGTTGGGCTAGTCCTTTTATCATTATAGAATGTCCCTCTTTGTCTCTCTTTTTTTTTTTTTTTAACTGTTTTTGCTTTAATGTCTATTTTGTCTGATGTAACAATGGCTACTACTGCTTGCTTTTGGGATACATTTGCATGTACTGTTTTTTCCCAACCCTTTACCTTAACTTTTGTGAGTCTTTATGTGTTGGGTGAGTCTCTTAAAGACAGCAGATATTTGGTTGGTAAACTCTTATCTATTCTTACCATTCTGTATCTTTCAAGTGGAGCATTTGGGCCACTAATCACTATCAGTTATACCACCATACATTATAATGCCTGTCATTGCAAGGCTTGAACACGTTGTAATCCGGACACGTTGTAATTTGGACAGTTACTTTCTTCAGCAACAGGCTGATAGCTTTGAGCCTGATCAGTCAAGACATAGGTCTGGCCTTGGGCCAGGGCCAGTCTGAAAATCAGATTAGCATTTTCCTTTTCCAGCTCATATTTCTCTTATAGCAACTATCCCCTATCTTGATACATTAACTCATAAGCAGTAAGCAAACACCATTCACTATGGGAGATCCCTTCAGCATCTCCTTTGCCTACTGGAATCTTCTGCAGCACTTCACGCACAGTCAATGGTTTAAATTGCACTAATTTAGATTCTCAATTCTCACAAAGGCCAGTTTCCCTGGACCATTCAATCTCCAAAGAGGAGAACTGGGGGTATTGGAGGTAGAGAAAATGAGGGTCCTGACCAACTCAATCAAGAAAACTGACAAACTGCATCTGCTGCCAGAAGGGGTGCTGAGGGCAGTCATGCCCCAGGTGCAGTGTTCCTTGTGGTTATCTATAGGAACATCTGAAGCCTGTTGCATGAAGAAAGCAATTATATGTACCTGTGATAAATCAAGCAGCTGACCAACCATTACCTCTCCCTCCCTATTGATTCTACCTAATAAATACTAAGGCCTGTGGAAACTCAGGACTGCCTTCTGCTCACTACAAGTGAGGAGCCCCCAGCCCCCTTTCTTTTTTTTTTTTTTTTTCTGAGACCGAATCTCGCTCTGTTACCCAGGCTGGAGTGCAGTGGTGTGATCTTGGTTCACTGCAAACTCCGCCTCCCGGGTTCATGCCGTTCTCCTACCTCAGCCTCCTGAGTAGCTGGAACTACAGGTGTCCATCACCATCCCTGCTAAATTTTTTTTTTTTTGTATTTTTAGTAGAGATGGGGTTTCACCGTGTTAGCCAGGATGGTTTCGATCTCCTGACTTCATGATCTGCCCACCTCGGCCTCCCAAAGTGCTGGAATTACAGGCATGAGTCACCACGCCCCGCCTGACCCCTTCTTTTTTTTTTCAAATATTTTGTCTTTGTCTTCATTTCTGTGTTTGTCCCCCTTTATTCAATCCTGTAGAAACTGACAGCGACATTGGGGAGTTCCCACCCATGGGTATGGGAATTCCTCGAGTTTCCAGCCCTGTCCTTGCTGCCAAAAAGCAGCACAGTTTGGTTTTTGAATCCTGTTTGTGACGCCAAAAATATTCTGTGTGGGAAACGTTCAAGGGGAGAAGAAAAGACACACACACAATACCATTAAGGGTAAATAAGCTTTATGCCACGTAAATGGAAATGCAGATATAATTAGCAAATAATATAATAAGTGAATCAATGTAATAACTGGAGTGATATAATAAGCATGTTGATATAATAAGTAAATTGCAATGGGAAGAGGAGAAAGGAAAAGAGATACATATACTGGTGTATATGTATATGGAATCTCTGACCTCAGGAGGCACCAAACTGATGCCAGTAGAATTGTTCCTGTATAGGGTGTCTGACGACCCCTGTTGAGGGGTCTCATCCAGTTGGGTGGCACAGGGAGCAGAACCGACTTATCTGGACCATTCGATCGCCAAAGAGGAGAACTGGGGGTATTGGAGGCAAAGAATTTTAAAATTCTCTCACTAGACTATGGAGGATTCACCAGACTATGGAGGATTCACTCACCAGATTATGGAAGATTCACCACCAGACCGGGAAGCAACAGCTTGGGCTCCAGAGTGAGTCACTCATTCCTGCACAGATGAGGAGGGTCACATGAAGCTTCCGCACAGTCTAGTACCCCAGCTGTTTTGTAACAAGTTGTTTGTGAAGGGGTGGCCTGCCCCTCCACACTTGTGGGTGTTTCTCGTTAGGTGGAACGAGAGACTTGAGAAAAGAAATAAGACACAGAGACAAAGTATAGAGAAAGAAAAGCGGGGCCCAGGGGACCGGCGCTCAGCTTACAGAGGACCCACGCTGGCACTGGTCTCTGAGTTCCCTTAGTATTTATTGATAATTATCTTTACCATCAAAAAGATAAGGGAGTGGCAGGACAATGGGATCATTTTAGGGAGAAAATCAACAGTAAGACATATAGATAAAGATCTTTAGCCGGGCGCGGTGGCTCAAGCCTGTAATCCCAGCACTTTGGGAGGCCGAGACGGGCGGATCACGAGGTCAGGAGATCGAGACCATACTGGCTAACACGGTGAAACCCCGTCTCTACTAAAAATACAAAAAACTAGCCGGGCGAGGTGGCGGGCGCCTGTAGTCCCAGCTACTCCGGAGGCTGAGGCAGGAGAATGGCGTAAACCCGGGAGGCAGAGCTTGCAGTGAGCTGAGATCCGGCCACCGCACTCCAGCCCGGGTGACAGAGCAAGACTCCGCCTCAAAAAAAGAAAAAAAAAAACAACTAATGTATGGAAACAAATTGAAATAGAGATTTCTCTGAAACAGCACTGAACAAATGCCTCAAGAAGCTCACACAACCTGTTTGAGAACTTGGTGGCCATTGAATGTGTCCACGTTCAATTAAGTTCAAATTTAATATTTAACTTTTCCTCCACAAATTACCCCATCTTGATGAATCAGCTCTGGCTAGGCATAGGGCAAGGTGAACCCCTTGGGCAGTTACACAACCTCCGCCTTCTGGGTTTAAGCAATTCTCCTGCCTCCGGAGTAGCTGCGCCTACAGGTGTGCAACACCACACCTAGCTAATTATTTGTATTTTTAGTAGAAATGGGTTTTCACCATATTGGCCAGGCCGGTCTTGAACACCTGGCCTCAAGTGATCCACCCACCTTGGCCTCCCAAAATGTTGAGATTTCTTTCTATCTTCTATAATAGTTTGAAATTACTTAAAGGTTGTTTCAAATTGAAAAAATAAAAAGAATTTGGATAAAAATAAAATGTAAAGAGTTTTAAAAAATTAAAAGAGATTACAAAATATATATGGAAATCTGGAGTAGTCAAAAATGACAAATTTG
>NW_012123931.1:6400318-6402879 GCF_000951035.1 Colobus angolensis palliatus
GTAGAGACGGGGTTTCACCATGTTAGCCAGGATGGTCTCGATCTTCTGACCTCGTGATCCGCCCATCTCGGCCTCCCAAAGTGCTGGGATTACAGCCCTGAGCCACCGCGCCCGGCCTATTTATAAGATTTATTAAAATTAGTTTTAGTATTGATAATACACTATTACCAAAGTAAAAGTTGATTTTTTTCTTGAATCAAAATTTTATGTATTATTAATATGACAGCAAAATACTTCTGTTCACCTTTTGAATACATTCAAAAAGAGAAAGAGTTAAAAAAAAGATAGAATTTTCCCATGCTCTGGGTTGGGTCTGGCTCAGCTCAGAGAGGAAGCCCTGCCTGAAAAAGGCTGCAGCTAAGGCTGTGACTTTTTTTCTTCATTCAGCCCTGATCACATTTTCTGTTACTCAGGGCCTGAGGGGGCAGGGACCTTAAGCATTATCCAATCAGAAACGCTAGGCTGAAAACCGTCCAATCAGGCAGGCAGCTGGAGCTAACAGGACTTCTTCCTTGTTTGGCTGCGGCCTTTGTCTCTAGCTGCAGCCTGAGCTGTAGGTCTGGTCTTCCCGCTAGTCTGTGTCCTGTGCTCCTAGAAGTCCAACATCTGTGGCCCTGTGACCTGCAGGTATTGGGAGATCCACAGCTAAGACGCCGGGAACCCCTGGAAGCCTAGAAATAGTGACAGTGCTCGTCCTATATCCCGAGTGAGCAGGAGGGGCTGATTGGAACCGGTGAGAAGTGGCTGTGGCAGAACTCAGGCCTCCCCTCAGTCAGCTCCACAATCTGTGCCACAAGTTCTCCTTGCCCAGCTCGGCCTCAGTCCCCTTCAGCCAGAAGATGGAGGCTGCGCTGACAGCCGACCCGGGTGTCCTGTCTCTTCCCTGCTCAGTGACTGCCCTGGTGGAAACCCTCTCAGGGCAGCTCTGCATCCACAGCCCCGCGTCTCTCCCAGATTGTGCGGGGAGCACAGGAGGGTCTTCGGGGGAGAATCCTGACTCAGGTTGTGGGTTCATGAATGGGAAGAGCTTTGGTCCGTGGGGTTCACAGTTTCTGTTTTCTCTCTTTTTTTTTTTTTTTTTTTTGAGACGGAGTCTCGCTCTGTCACCCAAACTGGAGTGCAGTGGCCGGATCTCAGCTCACTGCAAGCTCCCCCTTTCGGGTTCACGCCATTCTCTTGCCTCAGCCTCCCGAGTAGGTGGGACTATAGGTGTCCGCCACCACGCTTGGCTAATTTTTTGTATTTTTTAGTAGAGACGGGGTTTCACTGGGTTAGCCAGGATGGTCTCGATCTCCTGACCTTGTGATCCGCCCGTCTCGGCCTCCCAAAGTGCTGGGATTACAGGCTTGAGCCACCGCGCCGGGCCCTATTGTTGGATCTTTTAGAGGTTTTATATAATATCCGAAGGTATCACTAAGAAAGTATCTGTATAGATACACAACAGAAAAATTTGAAAAACCTGAAAGCATATTAATACAAAAAAAACACACACACACAAAAGACAGAAAGGAAAATGAGAGATAAAGATACAAGAATCAAATAAAACAAATAATAAAATAACATTAGTAAGTTTTTCTCTTTCAAAAAACTATTTAAAATTATATATATAATTATCTTTCCAATCAAGAGAAATTCTTTCAATAAAAAGGTTTATTAAAAATTTTGTGAAATCAAGATTTAACTTACCTTTCTGCAAGACTCAGTTGAGATCTAATAACAAAAAAGACTGAATGTGGCAAGATGGAAGTAGAAATTTCATGCAAATATGAACCAAATGAGAGCAGAAGAGGTCACAATAGTAATATACAAGCTACATCTTAAGTCAAAAACCCATATTTTATAAAATGTACTTTAAGTCAAAACTTAAAAAGACAAAAACATGTTAAACAATATGTAGACTCATTTACTGGGAACCTATGACAAATTTGTTTATAAATGTGTGTATTTATGTGTGTGTGTCTCAAAATAGGGTTTCAAGTATATAAAGCAAATACTAAGAAAACTGAATAAACGCATAGAGAGAAATAAAATTATAATAGACTATTTCAGTAACCCTTTTTCTGTTATAATAATAAAACAAGACAGAATATTAGTAAGGGAACAGAGGACTAGAAGGCAGTAAAAAACAATTATTTCTAATGAAGGTATACACAACACTCCTCAACAACATCAGGATACACAGCCTTCTCAATAGTCTACAACTTTTTTCTTTACGGACCACCTGTTTGGCCAAAAACAAAGTCTTAACTCATTTTTTAAAGCTGAAAATTAATAGATTCCTTTCTATGACAAAAATGGAATTAGAGTATAAAACAATAATACAAATAATTAATAAATTTACAAATATTTAGAAATGATGCAACACATATTCTAACAACCACTAAGATAAATATTGATGACATTATGCAAAATAAAATGAGCCAGCCACAACAGACAGATATTGTGTAAGATATATAAAGCAGGCTGGGCGCAGTGGCTCACACCTGTAATCCCAGCACTTTGGGAGGCCGAGGCGGGCGGATCACGAGGTCAGGAGATCGAGACCATCCTGGCTAACACGG
>NW_012123931.1:6403751-6406734 GCF_000951035.1 Colobus angolensis palliatus
CGGGCGGATCACGAGGTCAGGAGATCGAGACCATCCTGGCTAACACGGTGAAACCCCGTCACTACTAAAAATATAAAAAATTAGCCGGGCAATGTGGTGGGCGTCTGTAGTACCAGCCACTCGGGAGGCTAAGGCAGGAGAATGGCATGAATCCGGGAGGCGGAGCTTGCAGTGAGCTGAGATTGCACCACTGCAGTCCGGCCTGGGTGAAAGAGCGAGACTCCGTCTCAAAAAAAAAACAAAAAAAACAGTTATGCTCTTTGAAACAGAAAACAATGTAGTGTTTGAAAAGTGCCATGAAATGGGAAGAATTGGTAGTCGTTTCATGTGTAGTGAGATTTAGCTTTGCAAGATAAAAACATTCTAATGAGATGTTGCATAATAATGTCAATATAATTAACATGAACAAACTGAAAATTTAGAAATATATACTTCTCACTCTATCTCTCAGACTGGAGTGTAGTGACACAATCTCGGCTGGCTGCAACCTCCGCCTTCCGTGTTTAAGTGATTCCCCTGCCTAAGCCTCCTTGGTAACTGGCATTACAGGTGCGTGCCACCACACCTGGCTAATTTTTTGTAGTATAGTAGAGAACATGTTTCCCCATGGTGGCCAGGATAGTCTCGATCTAACCACCTTGTGATCTGCCTGCCTCAGCCTCTAAAAGTGATGGGGTTACAGGAGTAAGCCACCCCGCCCGGCCTAGAAATGTTTTATTGTAAATTTTGTGGGCTTTTTTTTTGACACATAACACCTAAGTAGAAATAAACAATAATACCTAAAAGAGATACAGAGTTATTATTGTTTTAAAATTATCTTCAAATCCAAAAGTGTTTCTCAGACACAAAAATAAGATAGATTCAAAAGGAAATAGATGTTGAAATTAGGAGAGTTATTTATTTATTTTGAGACGGAGTCTTGCTCTGTCCCCCAGGTTGGAGTGCAGTGGCACGATCTCAGCTCACTGCAAGCTGCGCCTCCAGGGATCACACCATTCTTCTGTCTCAGCCTCCGGTGTAGCTGGGACCACAGGCGTCTACCACCACACCCTGCTAATTTTTTGTATTTTTAATAGAGACGGGATTTCACCGGGTTAGCCAGGATGTTCTCAATCTCCTGACCTCGTGATCCGCCTGCCTCGGCCTCCCAAAGTGCTGATTGTAAAGACTTTTTACCTCCTTGGTTAATTTTTTCCTCAGAAATTTATTAATTAATGCTATAGTAAATAAGATTTTTTTCTTCCTCTATTTTATCAGATGGTTTAAGTGGATGAAACCATACATATACTTCTTTTTTTTTTTTTTTTTTGAGACGGAGTCTTGCTCTGTCGCCCGGGCTGAAGTGCAGTGGCCGGATCTCAGCTCACTGCAAGCTCTGCCTCCCGGGTTTATGCCATTCTCCTGCCTCAGCTTCCCGAGTAGCTGGGACTACAGGCGCCTGCCACCTCGCCCAGCTAGTTTTTTGTGTTTTTTAGTAGAGACGAGGTTTCACCGTGTTAGCCAGGATGGTCTCGATCTCCTGACCTTGTGATCAGCCCATCTCGGCCTCCCAAAGTGCTGGGATTACATACAGGCTTGAGCCACCGCGCCCGGCCAACCGGCCGGCTTCTTTTATTTCTTTGACTAGTTCTTCTGCCACATATTTCCAGTGCTAGAATAAAATAGAAGCATTGACAATGGGCACAATGTAGTTTTGTATTGGTGTCTGAATTTGATGGAACAAACCCCTCTTCAAGTTTTCATAAACTGATTTTAGAAGGTAAAGATCTTCTTTTGTTGGGCCCGTAGGGTGATGAGATGCCCTCTGAATTTGTAGTGAAGAGGGATTGTAGCTTGTTCACAAGGCTGCTGGGTCTGCACTAGGGTCCACCTTTAGTTGGCTTGTTACAGGGGCTTGGGTGGTTGTAATTCCCATTTATTTTTGGACAGACTGAATGTCCTTCAGGACCTTGCTCTATAGGGCAGACCTTAGGGCAGGTTTTTGCTGTCGGTTCTGCATATGGTGGGCCTTATGAGTGTGGCTTTCACCGAGTACCAGAGAGCATTTTCTCAGGTAACTGTGTGGATTCTCTATAGGCAGAACTGACTATAAACTGTGGCTCAGGTAACTGAAACTGAGTCACTGAGCCGCTTCGGAAACCAGAGTAAAGGCCAATGTCTGCAGGTCTGCCTATGTGGCTGTAAATGGGTGCCTTCCTCCAGGTCACTGGAATGGCAGGACCTCTCCCAGACTGTGGCTGGGAGGAGTTTGGGATGGTTACAGAGTAAGTTCACAATTCTCAGTGGGACCAAGTTGGGTGAACCCTATCCAGGTCTGTAGACGAGAACAGGGACTCTGCACTTTCCCACCTGAATGAGGGCCTGCCTTCTCAGTAGAACACTTCTAAATCTTCAGCTTTAACAGCATTTCATGACTCCCTCCATGGATCTCAAATCTCTCTTACAGGTACTTATTTTGGAGATGCGGTCTTGTACATAACCCAGGCTGGTCTCAAAATCCTGGCCTGAAGCAGTTTTCCAACCTTAACGTACCATGGTGCTGTTATTACAAGTGTGAGCCATAATGCGTGGTTCTCTCATAAAGGCATTTTTGTCAGGGTTGGCTGACATTTTTTGCTGTAAGGGGATATGAATGTAGGGGACTTTTAATCTTTTCATCTTACCGATGTCACTCTCCCTATACATTTTTACTTTCTGTTTTCTATTTCAAATTTGTCTGTTAATTTTAGACTCAGATATTTAGGACAATATGCTAGAATTGCATGGTATGCCTGAAGTAAATTAGATAATTAGTAGACACTCTATATTTACTAAAATAGTTACTTATAAATTTAAGTTTACTGCAGGCAATAAGGAATTATGCCAGGCGTGGTGGCTCAAGCCTGTAATCCCAGCACTTTGGGAGGCCGAGACAGGCGGATCACTAGGTCAGGAGATCGAGACCATCCTGGCTAACACGGTGAAACCCCGTCTCTACTAAAAA
>NW_012123931.1:6408489-6410007 GCF_000951035.1 Colobus angolensis palliatus
CGCGCCCGGCCTTCAACTGAGTCTTGTAAAAAGGCAAGTTGAATCTTGATTTTTAAGATTTTTTAACAAACCTTTTTATTGAAAATATGTCTCTTCATTGGAAATATATAAATATATTTAAATAGTTTTTAAATATCTTTTAAGAAGATAAAAACTGTTATTTTTTGTTTTATTTTATTCTTATATTTTTGTGTCTCATTTTCTCTATCTTTTTTGTGTTTTTTTGATTTTTATATTGACAGGCTTTCAGTGTTTTTCCTATTTTCTTTTGTGTATCTACAAGGATATTTTCTTTTTGTTTTCTTTTTTTTTTTGAGATGGAGTCTTGCACTGTCACCTAGGCTGGAGTGCAGTGGCGCAATCTCGGCTCACTGCAAGCTCCGCCCCCAGGATTCATACCATCCTCCTGCCTCAGCCTCCCCAGTAGCAGGGCCTACAGGCACCCACCACCACTCCTGGCTAATTTTTTTTTTATTTTTAGTATAGGTGGGGTTTCACCATGTTAGCCAGGGTGGTCTCCATCTCCTGACTTCATGATCCTCCCACCTCAGCCTCCCAAAGTGCTGGGATTACGGGCGTGAGCCACTGTGCCTGGCCAATATTCGGATATTTTACTAGTGGTAACTTTGAGGATTACCTAAAATCTCTAAAAGATCCAACAATATATTTTAATGTGGTAAAAAGTTAACTTCACTTGCATACAAAAATTCCTCATTATTACATCTGCCTTCAACTTTGTTATTGATTTTACTAATTATATTTTTATGTCGTATATTCATTAATGGATGTTTATAATTTCTATACTTTTATCTATTGAAGTTTAGAGAATAATTAAAAATGTTTTCTGTGCCATTATGATAATGTTAAGAAATTCCATTTTTATGTATGTGTGTATCTTTCCCAGAGAGTTATGTATTTTCATATGATTATGTGTTGTTTTCTTGCATTATGTTATTTTCTGTGGAAGAAACTCCTTTCAGCATTCTTGATATGTTGGGCATATGCAGTGCCAATATGCTTTCTCATGATTTGGTTATTTTGGAAGGACTTCTTTTTATTTCGTGGTACAATTTTGCTCGTGGTGTATTCCCACTTGACAGATTTTTAAAATAAATTATGATTTTGACAATATCACAGTTTCCTTCTGATCTGCAAAAATTTTTTGATAAATTCATTCGTTATCTCATGAGTCTATGCTTATAAATGACCATCATTTTTATTTTTTAGCTCCCAATATTCTGTTCTTATCTGTGATTTTTAAAATTTTGCTTATATGTATGTTTGTTGTAAGTATATGTTTGGGTGTAGCCTACTTTGTTCAGCTTCTTCATGTTTACCTCATATTTTCTTACTTTTAATAAAATTTTCAGTTACTTTTTTTTTTTTTTTTTGAGGCTGGGTCTTCCCCCGTCGCCCAGGCTGGAGTGCAGTGGCCACGTCCCAGCTCACTGCAAGCTCTGCCTCCTGGGTTTACGCCATTCTCCTGCCTCAGCCTCCCAAGCAGCTGGGACTACAGGC
>NW_012123931.1:6410082-6412304 GCF_000951035.1 Colobus angolensis palliatus
TAGAGTCAGGGTTTCACCATGTTGGCCAGAATGCTCTCAATCTCTTGACCTCGTGATCTGCCCGTCTCGGCCTCCCAAAGTGCTGGGATTACAGGCTTGAGCCACCGCGCCTGGCCGTCAGTTACTTTTTACATCCACAATTTTTGTTTTCTGCTATTTTAACATTTTTTGTTGTTATCCTCATTTTTCTGATCTTCAGTAGTTGTCTGTGTTCCTATCTCACTTCCTGAATATTAGTCAACTTATTTTATAATTTTTTTTGATGGGTCATGTTGCCTAATATTTTGTATACATTGTAATCTTTGATTGAGATTTGACATTAACAAAAAGCTACCTGTTAAAATCTTTAGAATATAGCTTTATCCTGGCATAGTATGAAATTAATTGTCTTCGCTAGAGATTCTGGGAATTTCTCCAACCTGTTTTTACAATGTGTCTTATCTAAAATTTTGTGTTTATTGTTTAGTTAAATTGGCTTGTTCATATTTCTTCTTAATAATCAGTAATCACTTGCTACATCCGTCTCCTGTTTGGCATACTGCAGTTTCTCTGCTTTCTTAATATTAACCTTTAGCCTCAGCAGACTCAAACTGTCATTCCAATATATATCACCATTTCTTTCAGCATTTTATGTCATGGGAGACATTAACCAGTGTCTTAAAAAGCTCCTAGAAGCCAGAAATAAAGATGTATGTGCCAATATTTTTCTTGTTTTTTAAAAAAGAAACCAGGAGTTGGCAACTTATATTTGTGTGTGTGTGTGAGAGACAGAGTCTCACTCTGTTACATAGGCTAGAGTACAGTGGCATGATCTTGGCTAACACAACTCTACCTCCACAGTTTAAGTAATTCTTCTGCCTCACCTCCCAAGTAGCTGGATTACAGGTACCGGTTACCATGCCTGGCTAATTTTTTGTTTTTAGTAGAGAAGGGGTTTCACCATCTTGGCCAAGCTGGTCTTGAACACTTGACCTCGTGATTCACCTGCCTTGGCCTCCCAAAGTGCTGGGATTACAGGTGTGAGCCATCACGCTCCGCTGGCAATTTACTTTTAAAGGCACAATGTTATACTGGAGAGAAGGAAAAGCTGTGTTGTGTATAAGTAACATGTTGGGGTCCGCATGTTTCCTAAACAAAGGAATGAACACACAAGACAACACAGGACAAGATATACATGGCAGCTGCGCCGAACGTCACACTCTGCTTTATTTTATACAGCTGTTTGTGGAATGTTACCACGTCATGGGGCATGTGTTGCTTCTCTGACCTTTCCTTGACTCCCAAGATCAGTAAACATTGACCAGCTCCCAGAGCCCACTGTTCACAGCTGGCTCCTTTGTCCTTTCTGTTTGCAGAGAAGGACTGTCCTGCTTTGTCTGCAAGAACAGGGCTTATCGGAAACGTCTCATTTGCGAGCACGCAGTCCTCTACATCTCTCCCTTCTTTATTTACAGGTTTGAATTTCTTTCAAAACCATCATCACATGTTGGGCTCACTGGGATTCAGTGTTTGCCCTTTGTCACCGTTTCCAGCAGACTGTGAAAATGACAAAGGCAAAAACAACAATCAATACATTACTAGAAACAGAAGTCAGTAAAGTTTTTGTAGGACTCATAGGGTTTAAAGATTTCAAGCTTTGTGCAATACCAGTCGTTAAATCTGTGCCAGTCAGCAATGGTAACTGATTACGAAACGTTTTAGAAGTATTGCGTGTTAGTTTTTGTATTTTTAGGGAAAGATTATTATGGCCAATTAAAAGCCTTTATCTTTGTCCAATTATGTACAGTGTTGTTAAAAGGAACAGGGGTAATACAAAATTGAGTAGTATTTCAGTTACATTTTAACAAGGCTCGAGTGTTTAACACTGTTAGCTGGTCCCCTATCCAAGAAACCACTTGTTTTAAGTTATCTACTCGTTTAGTCAAATGAGCATCAATGTCTCATTGTTGTTGTCCCAACAAGTGAGATTGTTCATGCCATTGTTGCACAAACTCTGCATTTTGGATACTCTGGTGTAACGCCAGTCCAGCAACAGTGGCAGTGGAAGCAATGGCCACAAGTCCCACTACTGCTGTTATGATGATCCTAACCACTCTTCGGCTGCAGTGGACAAGATCTTGCATTACTTTGTAAATTTGAGTAACCCCAGTAGATTTACTCCAGGTGCGTGTCAAGTTCACAGGTAACCAGGCTTTTTTCTAGCTCTTTTTTTTTTTTTTTTT
>NW_012123931.1:6412584-6414436 GCF_000951035.1 Colobus angolensis palliatus
GTCTCGCTCTGTCGCCCAGGCTGGAGTTCAGTGGCGCGATCTCGGCTCACTACAAGCTCCGCCTCCCGGGTTCCCGCCATTCTCCTGCCGGGCGTGGTAGTGGGCGCCTGTAGTCCCAGCTACTCCGGAGACTGAGGCAGGAGAATGGCGTGAACCTGGGAGGCGGAGTTTGCAGTGAGCCGAGATCGCGCCACTGCACTCCCGTCTGGGCGACAACGTGAGACTCCGTCTCAAAAAAACAAAAAACAAACAAACAAACAAAAAAAGAAAATTCATACTGGAAACCCTACAAATGTGAAGAATGTGGCAAAGCCTGTAAGCAGTCCTGTAAATTTAGCACACACAAGACAATTCATACTGAAGAGAAACCCTATAAATGTAGAGAATGTGACAAACCTTTTAACCAGCCCGCAACCCTTTTTTCACATTAGAAAATTCATACTTGAAGTGGTGGCCAGCCCCTCCACACCTGTGGGCATTTCTCAGGTGGAACGAGAGACTTCAGAAAAGAAAGGGACACAGAGACAAGTATAGAGAAAGAAAAATGGGCCCAGGGGACCGGCGCTCAGCATACGGCGCGCTGGCACTGGTCTCTGAGTTCCCTCAGTATTTATTGATCATTATCTTTACCACCTAGGAGAGGAGGATGTGGCAGGACAATAGGGTAATAGTGGGGAGAAGGTCAGCAGGAAAACATGTGAACAAAGATCTCTGTGTCATTAATAAGTTTAAGGAAAGGTGCTGTGCTTTAAGGAAAGGTGATGTGCATGTATGCAAACATCTCCACAAACATTTCCGTGCATTAAAGTGCAGCATTGCCACTAGCACGTCTCACCTCCAGCCCTAAGACAGTTTTCTCCTATCTCAGTAAATAGAACATAGGATCAGGTTTTATACCGAGACATTCCATTGCCCAGGGACGAGTGGGAGACAGATGCCTTCCTCTATCTCAACTGCAAAGAGGCTCTCCTTTTTAACTAATCCTCCTCAGCACAGACCCTTTATGGGTGTCAGGCTGGGGGGTGATCAGGGAAACTTCCCAAGAGGCCATATTTCAGACTATCACATGGGGAGAAACCTTGGACAATACCTGGATTTCCTAGGCAGAGGTCCCTGTGGCCTTCCACAGTGTTTGTGTCCCTGGGTACTTGAGATTAGAGAATGGTGATGACTTTTAACAAACATAATGCCTTCAGGCACTTGTTTAACAAAGCACAGCCTGCATAGCCCTAAATCCATTAAACCCTGAGTAAACACAGCACAGGTCTCTGTAAGCACAGGGTTGGGGGTAGGGTTACAGATTAACAGCATCTCAAGGCGGAAGAATTTTTCTTAGTACAGAACAAAATGGAGTCTCTTATGTCTACTTCTTTCTACATAGACACAGTAACAGTCTGATCTCTCTTTTTCCCCACACATACTGGAGAGAAAGCATACAAGTGTGATAAATGTGGCAAAGCCTTTATTTCATCCTCAACACTTATTAAACATGAGATAATTCATACTGGAGAGAAACCCTACAAATGTGAGGAATGTGGCAGAGCTTTTAACCGTTCCTCAAACCTTACTAAACATAAGAGAGTTCATACTGGAGAGAAACCCTACAAGTGTGAAGAATGTGGCAAAGCCTTTACTGCATTCTCAACTCTAACTGAACATAAGATAATTCACGCTGAAAAGAAGCCTTACAAATGTGAAGTATGTGGCAAAGCTTTTAACTGGTCATCAGCCCTGAATAAACATAAGAGAATTCATATTAGGCCAGGTGCGGTGGCTCAAGCCTGTAATCCCAGCACTTTGGGAGGCCGAGACGGGCGGATCACGAGGTCAGGAGATCGAGACCATCCTGGCT
>NW_012123931.1:6414692-6434363 GCF_000951035.1 Colobus angolensis palliatus
AAAAAAAAAAAAGAGAATTCATATTAGACAGAAACCCTGAATACTGAAGAACGTGGCAAATCTTTTCAATGTTCCTCAACCCTTAATAAGCATAATTCATACTGGAGAGAAACCATATGAATGTGTTGAATGTGGGAAAGCCTTTAACCAGCCTTCAACTCTTACTAAACATGAGAATTTATATGGAACATAAATCCTACAAATATTAAGAATGTGACAAAGCTTTTTAAGGAAGTTCTCAACCCTTATTACACATAATTCATACCAAACAGAAACCCTACAAGTGTGAAGAATGTGGCAAAGCCTATAACAAGTTCTCAATTCTTTTTTTTTTTTGAGATGAATTTTACTCTTGTCACCCAGACTGGAGTGCAATGGCATGATCTCAGCTCACTGCAACCTCCGCCTCCTGGGTTCAAGCCATTATCCTGCCTCAGTCTCCTTATTAGCTGGGATTACGGAGGCCCACCACCATGCCTGGCTAGTTTTTGTATTTTTAGTAGAGACAGGGTTTCACCATGTTTGCCAGGCTGGTCTAGAACTCCTGACCTCAGGTGATCCACCCACCTTGGCCTCATAAAATGCTTGGATTACAGGTGTGAGCCACCATGCCTGGCCACAAGTTCACAGTTCATAAGAGGCATGGCAATAATTCATGCTGAAGAGGAACTCTACAAACCTGAAAGATTTGACAGTCCTTTTACCAACGCCTCCAACCTTTCCTTTTTTATTTTTTTGAGACAGGGATTACAGGTATGAGCCACCGCGCCCGGCCAAATTTTCTATACAGAAAAAAAAAAAAAATTATACTAGTGTGAGACCCTGGAAATGTTAAAATGTGACAAAGCCTTTATATGGTTGTCACACTTATTGTAAGTAAGATAATTCATACTGGCAAAACTCCCACAAGTGTGAAGAATGTGGCAAAACTTTTAATCAGTGCTTACACTTTATTTCACAGGAAAACTATTATCCTTGAGAAAAATTGTACAAATATAAAGAATATGGAAAAGCCATTAATGCCTACTCACATCTTACTCAACAGAAGGTTCAGAGTTAATAATAGCATTAAAAGTGCAATTACTGTCAAAAATCTTTCAGAAAATATAAGCCTTTAAAGTGAAGAATATTTATTCTGAAGACAGCCATTAAGAATATAAAGGGGGTTGTAGTGCATTTACTTGTATCACAGATCTTATTGCACATTTTGTACTAGAGAAAAACCTTGAAGCAATTGCTTAAGCTTTGTTCAACATTGGAATATATATTGGAGAAGAATCATGCAACTATAATGAATTTAAAAACACTTATTTTTCAAAAACTACAGCTTAGGAAACACCAGAGAGTTTATACTAAAATATATTTTTGCAGATGTGGTAAATATGAACAAATATTTAATTCATAATTGATTCTATGTAAATATTAGAGAATTTACAGTGGAATAACTAAAGCACTGACACTTCAGACATTACACTAAATCAGAGTGTTGAATATAAAAACTAATCCGGCCGGGTACGGTGGCTCAAGCCTGTAATCCCAGCACTTTGGGAGGCCAAGGCGGGCAGATCACGAGGTCAGGAGATCGAGACCATCCTGGCTAACACGGTGAAACCCCGTCTCTACTAAAAAAATACAAAAAACTAGCCGGGCGAGGTGGCAGGCGCCTGTAGTCCCAGCTACTCCGGAGACTGAGGCAGGAGAATGGCGTGAACCCGGGAGGCGAAGCTTGCAGTGAGCTGAGATCCGGCCACTGCACTCCAGCCTGGGCGACAGAGCGGGACTCCGTCTCAAAAAAAAAAAAAATTAATCCACAACTAAAGCTGTAAGATAAATTATTTGTATATAACTTTAAAAGGAGATTTTTTTGATGCATTGTAATTACATTGAAAGTATACTTATTTCCTTGAAAAAAAATTTTTTAAGTTAATAATGATGTAATACAGCTTTCAAATTACTTTATGCTGTTATTTATTCCCATTGTATTCACATGTGAAAGCATGTGATCAACCGTTTCTGCATCAGAAATATTAGAGATTCTTTTTTATTAGTTGGGCATTACTTTTGACCTTTTCTATAAAATAGTAAGGACATTAAAATGTAAGATGCACGGTGAAAATGTCAGTGGAGAGGCTCTTTTTAGTTAATTTATATTAAATAATGTATAAGGTGGGGGTTCATGTTCTCATTTGTATAATCCTAGCCTATTACTTAATGTTGATGCTTTACTTTGTCTTTTGGATGGCCTAGCCTACATTAACATGTATGCTGAACATTTTAAAACTTTTTTCAAAAATCATAACTACTTTATTAATAAACAAATAAAGATAAAAAATAAGGTGGGGTTCAGAGTAATACTTTTCTACATTATGGTGAGAAAAATTATTAATTATAGCTAAAAGTATTAAAATAAATAAGTATATTATTTTACTAATTGTACTTGCATATAATATCAATTCTCCTACTTCAGCCTCCCAAGTGGCTGGGACCACAGGCATGAGCCACCATGCTCGGCTAATTTTTATATTTTTAATAGAGTCAGGGTTTCACCATGTTGGCCAGAATGCTCTTGTTCTCTTGACCGCGTGATCCGCCACCCCCGGCCTCCCAAAGTGCTGGGATTACAGGCGTGAGCCACCGCACCTGGCCAAACATATAGACTTTTAGTTATAATTTACATAGAGTTAAATATACACATATTAATCTGACGATAAACCTTAGGTGTAAGAAAATTATGAAGTGAGTGTGTATGCCTATGAGCTTGCATATATTTTCAGAAGAAAAGAGCAATTATTGGGACAAATTATTTTAATAAAGTGACTAATAGAAAACTAAACACCTTGAAAATGCTGAAAGCAAATCTATACTTTCTGCTTTCTATTGAATTTATTAATGTAAAATATTATGGCTTATAGTTCAGATTCTCCCCAGAATCTGCCTATTAAAGCACAGACAACTTTTGTCTCCGGAAATAACACTCTTGAGTACAATAAAAGCCCTCTTCAAACAGAAAACAAATAATCATTTTTAATACTTATTTTAATGAATTTTTTTTTTTTTTTTTTTTTTTGAGACTGAATCTCACTCTGTCGCCCAGGCTGGAGTGCAGTGGCGCGATCTCGGTTCACTGCAACCTCCGCCTCCTGGGTTCACGCCATTCTCCTGCCTCAGCCTCCTGATTAGCTGGGACTACAGGTGCCCGCCACCACGCGCAGCTAATTTTTTGTATTTTTAAGAGATGGGGTTTCACCCTGTTAGCCAGGATAGTTATTTCCCGACCTCGTGATCCACCCTTCTCGGCCTCCCAAAGTGCTGGGATTAGAGGCCTGAGCCACCGCGCCTGGCCATTTTAATGAAAATTTAACCAAAATTGAATAACTGGATATATTTGTATTGTTCTATGTGTGTGTGAATCTATAATATGGTACATAAAGGAAAAATAAGCCAGAAAAATAATTAGTTAATATTTGTAATGAATAAAACTGGAAAGTAGATAATTATTATTTGCAGATGATACCTTTGTTTCTGTAGATAACAAAAGCAGCAGTAAGCCTTTTTTAAAAGTTTATTCAGAGGGGTAGGCAACATTCTAAGATAATATCCTGGATTCCCAGTCTGTTGCACACCTTGCCATGTAATACTTTCCTCGAGTGTAAAAAAAAAAAAAAAATTGTGTAAGTGTGGTGGGAAATCACGAATTAGGTTATTCGTATGTTGACTTTGTGTTTATCAAAATGGAGATTATCCTGACTGTGCTAAACTTAATCAGAGGTGCTTTTAAGAGAAAGAGACACATCACAGAAAAACACCCCCACTGGCCTGAAAGTAAGTGATTTCTAGGTGGGCTATGTTGTAAGCTGCTTATGGTGACCACATGGCAGGAAACATATTTGTATATTGTCATCATTCCTGCCTTAGGCATGTTGCTTCCAATAGGAAGATAGCTTATTTTTGAATAACATGACAAAAGTAACAATTAGAGAAAACATTTAAAATGAGTTAAAATTAATTAAAACCACATCTTTTCAATGGCTTGGCATAATTGCCATGATAGATGACTAACAAGAAACAAAGAAAAGATTTTGGCCTTGCTCAATAATTGTTTTTGACCTACTGAAATCTAAAATCCTGGCTAAAGTATTGAAAGGGAGTATTTTATAGGTTGCTTCATAGAATTTCCAAGGCAATGAAGGAAGAATTTTGATAGGCGGGAAAATGCTCACTGTATACACATATTGCTCTTCTGATTTGCTTTAACACTGAAAAATTGAAGATTGTAAATGTAATATTGTAAATCTAGTCTCAGTTTAGAGTAAATTAACAAATATTTGTTTTTAAAAAAGCAAATGTAGAAAATTAATGGGTAACAGATGCCATTAGCTGCTAAAAAATAGTATGACTAAATTCAGTAAGTATCTAGCCATGCAAATAACAGCCCAATTAGATGGAGACCTTAATAGGTGCATGTGGAAAGCATTGCTGGGCCGTGTGGTGCACCTCCACTCAGCATTTTCTTCTGCCTCTGCACAGAGATACCAATTTCCCCTGAGTGACTTAGGGTGCATGCTGGGAACTGAGAATGCTGTGCTCAAAGTGATTGCTGAAAACATGGTTAATACACATCTTCTAAAATAAAATGTTATAAATCTTGTTCTGCCTCAGAAAAGCTTTTAGTAAAAGATTATAGTACTCAATTTGGGTTCATGGAAAATTTCAATATTCCAGATAATTCGGACACTTAAATGTCAATGAAATCCCATAAAACATATTTGAGTAAGATAAAGTCTTCTAGGCCGGGCGCGGTGATTCACGCCTGTAATCCCAGCACTTTGGGAGGCCGAGGCGGGCGGATCACAACGTCAGGAGATTGAGACCACAGTGAAACCCCGTCTCTACTAAAAATACAAAAGATTAGCCGGGCGCCGTGGCGGGCGCCTGTAGTCCCAGCTACCCGGGAGGCTGAGGCAGGAGAATGGCTTGAACCCAGGAGGCGGAGCTTGCAGCGAGCCGAGATCGCGCCACTGCACTCCAGCCTGGTGGACAGAGCGAGACTCCGTCTCAAAAAAAAAAAAAAAAGATAAAGTCTTCTTAGTTAATAATTTTTTATTACCAGTAAATTTTAGAAATCAGTACTTTAAGGCAATTAACAGCGTTTGACATGTGAGTAGCACCTAAACAAGTGCTCTTCATGATCACTGTTAAAGCAGCAATAACATCACTTGCTTTTCTGGGACCTGCTGTCCTGTTTTCCACTGATATAAAATGGAGAAGGTATTGAAATGGCCAAAGGAGGGTGATATAAATTGAATTTTTATATGAAACAAAATTTTAAAGAAAAAGTACCATTTGATGTTGTCTAACTATAAGTGAGACTATTAGTGTGAGGTCATATTTTTACTTATCTTGACTAAATAACCATTCACAATATTCTTATTTAGAATAATATTCCTTTTTTGCTCTATACTAGCTAGCTTTTGATCAAATATTATCAGAGCTCAATAGAAATCAATAAAATGAATCTTTATTTTACCACAAGCATTGTTGATGCCTATGCTTGTTTTTCTTAAAATCCATTAGCTTGTTATGAAAGATTTAGACTTTTTTTCAGTGTGTTGTTTATTGCTGAGAAGTGTCCATTCTGCCAAGAAACTGCAGTTATCAGCTCTACCCACATTGACTAATACTGAGTGGAAGTGGATAAAAAGCAAACGTGTCTTCTCTGTATCTTTTTTACCCATTGGCTGAAGAACAGAAGGATGCAGAAGATGAAAGAAAATATAATCCCTGAAATATCATAAAGAAGCTCTCTTAACCAGACCAAAAAACCCCATAGGGGATGTGTTTTGTTGTTGTTGTTGTTGTTTTTTCATTATTGTACTCTCTACTTCCATGAGTTTTAATTATTATTATTATTTTTTTTTTTTTGAGACAGAGTTTTCCTCTATTGTTCAGGCTGGAAGGCAGTGGTGCAATCTCGGCTCACTGCAACCTCCACCTCCCGGGTTCAAGCGATTCTACTGCCTCCGCCTTCTGAGTACCTGGGATTACAGGCACGTGCCACCACACCTGACTAATTTTTGTATTTTCAGTAAAGATGGGGATTCACCATGTTGGTCTCGAACTCCTCACCTTGTGAGTTGCCTGCCTCGGCCTCCCAAAGTGCTGACATTACAGGTGTGGGCCATTGCGCCCGGCAAGTAAGTTTTTTTTTAACACTTTACATGGAAATAGGATTATGTGAGTCGGGCGTGGTGACTCATGCCTGTAATCCCACCACTTTGGGAGGCTGAGGTGGGTGAATCACTTGAGGTCAGGAGTTTGAGAACAGCCTGGCCAACATGACAAAACCCCATCTCTACTAAAAATATAAAAATTATCCAGGCATGGTGGCAGGCGCCTGTAATCCCAGGTACTGGGGAGGCTAAGGCAGGAGAATTGCTTGAATTTAGGAGGTGGAGGTTGCAGTGAGCTGAGATGATGTCACTGCACCATTGCCTTGGTAACAAGAGCTAACCTACCTCTCAAAAAAAAAAAAAGGATTTTTTGTTTTGTGTGTTTTTCTGTGCTGGCTTATTTTGCTTAGCATACTTTTTGGGTTTATGAATGTTGTTGCAAATAACAAGACTTTCTTATTTTTAAGGGCTGTATAGCATTGCACTCTGTACATACACCACATTTTCCTTCTCCAACTATTGATGAAACCTTAGGTTAATTCCATATTGTAGTTACTGTGAGTAATCCACTTCCTTCTCTTTTTTTGTTTTTGCTTTGTTTTCTTTTATTTGAGATGGAGTTTCATTCTGTGGCCCAAGCTGAAGTGCAGTGGCACTGCTCACTGCAGTGAGCCGAGATTGTGCCACTGCACTCCACCTTGGGTGACACAGTGAGACTCCATCTCAAAAAATAAATTAAGGCCAGGCACGGTGGCTCACCCCTGTTGTCCCAGAACTTTGGGAGGCCCAGGTGGGTGGATCACCTGAGGTCGGGAGTTTGAGACCAGCCTGACCAACAGGAAGACACCTTGTCTCTACTAAAAATACAAAAAAATTGATCCAGGAATGGTGGCTCCTGCCTGTAATCCCAGTTACTAGGGAGGCTGCGGCCAGAGAAACGCTTGAACCTGGGAGGCGGAGGTTGCGGTGAGCTGAGATCGCTCCATTGTACTCCAGCTTGGGCAACAAGAGCAAAGCTATGTCTCAAAAAAAGAATAAATAAATAAATAAAAAAATAAAATTATATTAAGAAAAAATAGAATGCCTGAGTGGTTTTTTAAAAAGCATACACTATGCTGCCTACAAGAGATTCATTTTAGCATTGAGTCAAATAGGCCGAATGTAACAGAATGAAAAAAAATGTATATTCCATGAAAATAGTAAACTCAATTGAGTGAGGTGGTCATAATTATATTATACATAATATGCTTTAAGTCAAGTAATACTGTGAGATCAAGACTGATATTATATTATGGTAAAGTGAGTTCATTTAGCAGGAATCTATATAGATATTTATCTATCTATATGTATATGCATATATAACATCAGGACTTCAAAATATATAAAGCAATTCTTGACAAAGTAAAGCAAGACACACATAGCAACATAATAATTGTAGACATCAAATCCCCATTTGCAATAATAAATGGAGTTTAGATAAAAATAAGAAACAGAAAACTTAGACAACATTATAGACTATGAATTATTCTGCATACAGAGAAACACTTGAGAGTGCATGATTTATAAAGAAAAAAGGTTTACTTGGCTCATAGTTTGGCAGACGGTATAAGAAGTGTGTGGCAGCATCTGCTTCTGGTGAGGATTTCAGCAAGCTTAAAATCATGCTGAAAGGTAAAGAGTAACTGGACATACTATATGGCAAGAGACAGAGCAAGTGTGAGGTGAGGGACTCAGGTTCTTTTAATGAACCAGCTCTCCTTTGAATTAATAGAGTGTAAAGTTTTTGGTTACCAAGAGGACATACCAAGCCATTCATGAGAAATTTGCCCTCATTTGAAAACTGCTCTCTTTTGAATTTATTTTATAGAGTGTAAACTTTTTGGTTACCAAGAGGATGCATCAAGCCATTCATGAGAAATTTGCCCCCATGACCCAAAAGTGTTCAACCAGGTCCCAGAACCAACATTGAGGATTTATACTGCAGCACGAGGTTTGGACAACATGGACATCCAAACTGTATTATAGACCAATTCGGCTTCACAGACACATACAAAACACTCCAGTCAAAAGCAAGAAAATACACAATGTTTTTATTCGCATCTGGTATATTCTGTTAGGACACGTAGCAAGATTTATTAAATTTAAAAATACTGACTGGGTGGAGTGGTTCTTGCCTATAATCCTAACACTTTGAGAGACTGAGGTAAGAGGATCCATTGGGGCCAAAAGTTTGAAACCAGCCTGGGAAACACAGTGAGATCCTAACACTACAAACAAGCAAACAATTAGTCAGACATGGTAGTGCATGTCTGTAGTCTTAGCTACTCAGAAAACCGAGATCAAAGGATCACTTGAGCCCAGGAGGGAGAGGCTACAGTGAGCCAAAATTATCCCACTGCACTCCAGCCTTGGTGATGGTAAGATCTTGTCTCAAAACAATAACAAATCAATTAAAAAGACTAAAATTATAAACTGTGTGTTTTCTAACAAAAACTAAATGAAACTAGGAGTTAAGCCCGGGCGCGGTGGCTCAAGCCTGTAATCCCAGCACTTTGGGAGGCCGAGATGGGTGGATCACGAGGTCAGGAGATCGAGACCATCCTGGCTAATGCGGTGAAACCCCGTCTCTACTAAAAAATACAAAAAACACTAGCTAGGTGAGGTGGCAGGTGCCTGTAGTCCCAGCTACTCGGGAGGCTGAGGCAGGAGAATGGCATAAACCCGGGAGGCGGAGCTTGCAGTGAGCTGAGATCCGGCCACTGCACTGCAGCCTGGGTGACAGAGCGAGACTCCGCCTCAAAAAAAAAAAAAAAAAGAAACTAGGAGTTAAAACCAAAAGTCAAACTGGCAAATTTTAAAATATGAAAATATAAAACACTCTTCAACATATTTTTGCTCAGGGTGAAAATATTTATTAAAGATGTCAATACAACCTACTGTTAAAAAATGATACAAAGTTGTTTGTCAGAAATTTTTATATATCTACAGAAACAGCATTAATTATTGATTAGATATATATTGTTATGGTTTAGGATATGGGATACAGTGTCCAATGTGGCATTATTAGTTTAATTTATAACTACTTGTAAAACTAGTGAACAAGTTCAAGAGATGAATACATAGTTCAAAGCGGGGAGAAATACATAACTGCTCTTTCATTTTAACATCCCTCTGAGTTTGAGAAACAAAAGGATTTGCATTTTTAGACAAAAGTTTTTTATTTCCCAAATCTCAAGACCTAAATTCAAAATTTGAGCTGCAGATTTAGGGTCTGAATAGTTGGAGTAGCAGCAGGTGTTACCTGCACATTTGTGAGCACTTTAAAGGAGGAAGGGGAAAGTGGAGCTTCGCACGTCTCTGTGTCTACTCAATGCACACACGTTATTCTAATTGAGTTTCTGGGCTACATAGTTTCTGTATCAGTTTCAGGTCTCAAGATACAAGAGTCATTGAAAGAGGTAAAATGATTGATTGCTGCCCTCTGAAGTTTGTATAAATCTGATCTAGCCTCTGTAGAAGTAACTGTAGAGGACTATAAATAGCAAATAGGCAGAGACACAATTCTGCCTGCATATTTAGGGGAAAACATGCACTTTCCTGCACAAGTGTAGGTTGACTGGAAGCCTGAGAGGGAAAGTCCCCTCTACAGTAAATTTTGGCTGACATATTATGTGTTTATATCATGTCTGGTAATTCTACACTGTGTTTGGAAACAATAATTAAAAGAAAAATTTTCTCCAGCCCCAGAAAAACTCCACAATAACAGAAAGAAAATGGTTTTATTATACAATTGAACTTGAATGTGACATGCATCATAGTCAATCTGTTTAAGAGACCGCAAATACAGAAAGATGGTCACCACAATTAGTCCAAAAGTAGAAGAATTTTCAGCACCATGTCATACATAGTTCATCCCAGATTCACCTGGAGATTGAAGAGGCCATCTGTGTATGCTAATTGCTTATATTCAATGACAAATAAACTTTTCACAACGTCATAATAGGAGTTGGTTTAGCAGCTTGAAGCCAGGTGCCTGCTGAAGGTAGGCTTTCACTCTGCTACAAAAATGGTTGACTAGGGTTCTATATTTTTGGCTATTTACATTTTAGAGCAGTGGCTCTGTACTCCCTGGCACTGGGCTACAGCACTTCTGCTTTCTTTCTCCTACTTGCTGGTGTCCTCTCTTGACCTCTACCATCTGCCACTGAGGCACAACCCACAGCATAGTTCACAGTTTACGTGAACCCCATTTGCCACAGCAGCACTCTAGTGTCACATCAGAGTGAAGCCTGAGTTGCAGGAGCAGAGCCTGCAGGCCTCCTTGGTAGAATTACAGCTTCACAACAATGGGAATGTGAGCAGTGTTTCAGCCACAGTTTCTACGTCTAGTAGTGACATGGAAAAATACTGCTGAATTTCCAGCATGAGTCCTGATAGAGATAGCTCCAAAAGTTCTCACTGTGACAGCCCACCTCATTCAGACATGACGGGATACTAATAGAGCTTCTGAAACAGACACCCAAAGCATTGGAGAGAAAAATAGATATTTATCTGAGCCAGATTATGTTGAGAGAAAAAAGTTCAAAACATCTTAAGAAAAAGCTCAGATTAGACATAAAATAGATCAAGTCAGTCAAAAAATATTCCCTAAAAGCACTTTCTCTCTAGACACCCAAGGTGCACAGCTACTCTAAGCATGAGAAACATGAGCATTATGAAAAAAGGGGGCAGATTATCAGAGTAATTTTATAAAGTTGTATTTCCATCTCTGCTGCTCTCTCATCTCCTAGCCATTGAATGGAGTTCTATATTGAAATACATCTGACAACTTCCAACAACTCTTTTTGATGAAGAAATAGACTCTGACTGTGTTCATATAGTGGAATATATCAGAACTTGTAACATAGTTAATTGAATACCTATTATGGTTTTTGGGTGGCCACATCACCTGTCTTTATTTTTCTTGTAATGCAGTATACCAATTTAGTGAAATAAAAGATACTAAAATTGTGTTTACTCATAATTATCCCTATTCAATAAATAAACATGTCACACTAATATCTACTGTAACAATTTGGTAGTAAATTCTCTTTGGATATTAGATATAAGTATCTAAGTATGCATAATTGTAATGAACTAGTCATAATGTATGTAGCATTTTTAAAAATTGCAAATAGGGCCAGGTGCAGTGTTTCATGCCTGTAATCCCAGCACTCTGCAAGGCCGAAGTGTGCAGATCACAAGGTCAGGAATTTGAGACCAGCCTAGTCCATATGGTGAAACCCCATCTCCACTGAAAATACAAAAAAAAATTTAGGCAGGCATGATGGAGCATACCTGTCATCCTAGCTACCCAGGAGGCTGAGGCACAAGAATCAGTTGAACCGAAGACGCAGAGGTTGCAGTGAGATGAGATGGCACCCCTGTGCTCCAGCCTGGGTGAAAGAGTGAGATTCCATCTCAAAAAAAAAAAAATGCAACTATACTTTAGTTAAAACACTTTATATTTCAAAAGTATAAATAACAATACTAAAATAACCATTTAAGTGATTCATTCAAAGTAAGTATTGCAGCTTTACATGCATATAATTGTAGAAAATACTGTTTATGGCTCCTGCCTGTAATCCTAGCACTTTGAAAGAGTGAGGTGGGTGGATCACCTGAGGTCAGGAGATCAAGATCAAGCTCACCAACATGGTGAGACTTTTTTTGTATTTTTGTATTTTGTAAAAATACAAAAACTTAGTCAGGCATGATGGCACGCAGCTGTAGTCCCAGCTACTCAGGAGGCTAAGGCAGGAGAATCGCTTTAATCCAGGAGACTGCAGTTGCAGTGAGCTGAGATCAGACCACTGCACTCCAGCTGGGGCAACATAGTGAGACTCTGTCTCAAAAAAAGAAAAAACTGTTTAATTTATATGAATGCAGTTTGTCTACAAATACTACACATAACTATGCTAATTGTTCTGAAGTAATAAATATAAACTGAAATACAGCTACAGAGTCCACTGTTCAGTTTATACATTGAACTGCTCTTGCTTTTGCAGTGCAAGCACTTTAGCCTACAAATATTGGATAATTACCTTGGATAACCAGGTTTCTGTCAAAGAAACTTGGTATCTTTTACTCTTTATCATTCTGTATTGCAAAATTTAATCCTATCTTTGTGCTAAGCTTCTGTGTGCTCTTAAAATGAGTTTTTATCTAAACAAATCAGTGTCTACTTTAAAGGACTAAAAATGAAAAAAATAAACTTTTCAGAAGCAAAAAGAAAGCAAAAAATCTGAAGTACTAGATAAAGAAAATCTGGAGTCAGAAAAAAATGACAAAAGTTTTATTTAGCTGTTAGTATGATTTACATATGTTTCAAGAAAGCAGAGAAAAACATCTACATATAATCTAAATGCATTAAGAAAAGAGAATAGCAAAATCTTTTTTTGAAAGTTTAAAGAGTTTTTGAACCCTTGGACATCTGAATTTTGCACACTGCATACACTTGAAAAAATGTTTATAAGGGAAAAAGCAAAAGAGAGAAATATGTTACAAAAAAAAATCCATGAGTGCACAAGACCTATGCAACAGAATAGAGAGCCCAGAAATAATGCCACCCTCCTGTAACAGTCAGAGTTTTGACAAAGCTGACAAGAGAAACGTGGGAAGAATTATCTGTTTAATAAATGTTGCTGGAATAACTACCTAGCACTATGTAGAAGACTGAAACTGGACCCCTTCATTAGACCATATACAAAAATCAATTCAAGAAAAATTAAATGCTTAAATGTAAAAATTATAAGAAACTCTGCAAGATAACCTAGGAAATACAATTCTAGACAAAGAAACTGGCAAAGACTTCATGATAAATCTACCAAAAGCAACTGCAACAAAAGTAAAAATTGACAAATGCGACCTATTTGAACTTAAAAGCTTCTTCACAGCAAAGGAAACTATTAACAGAGTAAACAGACAACCTACAGAATAGAAGAAACTATTTGCAAACTTTGTCTCTGACAAAGGTCTAATATCCAGAATTTATTAAGAACTTAAACAAGTTAGGCCAGGCATGGTGGGTCACACCTGTAATCCCAGCACTTTGGGAGGCCAAGATGGGTGGATCATGAGGTCAGTTCAAGACCAGCCTGGCCAAGATGCTGAAACCCCACCTCTACTAAAAATACAAAATTTAGCCAGGTGTGGTGGCACATGCCTGTAATCCCAGCTACTCAGGAGGCTGAGGCAGGAGAATTGCTTGAACCCAAGTGGCAGAGGTTGCAGTGAGCCGAGATTGAGTGCACTCCAGCCTAGGTGACAGAACAAGACTCCATCTAAAAAAAAAAACCTTCAACAAGTTTACAAGAAAAAAACAACAACCTCATTAAAAAGGAGGTAAAAAAAATATGAATAGATGGTTTTCAAAAGAAGACATACATGTGGCTAACAAGCATATAAAAAAATGCTCATCTCGCCGGGCGCGGTGGCTCAAGCCTGTAATCCCAGCACTTTGGGAGGCCGAGACGGGCGGATCACGAGGTCAGGAGATCGAGACCATCCCGGCTAACACGGTGAAACCCTGTCTCTACTAAAAATACAAAAAAAACTAGCCGGGCAAGGTGGTGGGCGCCTGTAATCCCAGCTACTCTGGAGGCTGAGGCAGGAGAAT
The DNA here is from genome assembly GCF_000951035.1 of Colobus angolensis palliatus. Classification (NCBI taxonomy): domain Eukaryota; kingdom Metazoa; phylum Chordata; class Mammalia; order Primates; family Cercopithecidae; genus Colobus; species Colobus angolensis. The sequence goes on from NW_012123931.1 coordinate 6,428,520, forward strand.
GGCGTAAACCCAGGAGGCGGAGCTTGCAGTGAGCTGAGATCCGGCCACTGCACTCCAGCCCGGGTGACAGAGCAAGACTCCGCCTCAAAAAAAAAAAAAAAAATGCTCATCTCTAATCATTAGAGAAATTAAAAGAAAAGCCACCATGAGATACTACATCACAAAGTCAGAATGGCTATTTTTAAAAAGTCAAAAAATAACAGGTGCTGGAAAGTTTGCAGAGAAAAGGGAATGCTTATACTCTGCTGGTGGGAGTATAAATTAGTTCAAGGACCGTAAAAAGCAGTGTGGTGATTCCTCAAAGAACTAAAAAAATAATTATCATTTAACCCAAGAACCTCATAATTGGGTATACACTAAAGGGAATATAAATTGTTATAGTATAAAGACACATCCACATGCATGTTCATTGCAGCACTATTCAAAATAGCAAAGACATGGACAGGCCCTGAATGTCTATCAATGGTAGAATGGATAAAGAAAACATACTATGGTCAGATGCGGTGTCCCATGCCTGTAATCCCAGCATTTTGGGAGGCCAAGGCAGGTGGATTGCCTGAGCTTAGAAGTTTGAGACCGGCCTGGGCAACATGGTAAAATCCTGTCTCCATGGAAAATACAAAAAGAAAAACTGGCCAGGCATGGTAATGCACACATGTAGTCCAGCTACTTGGGAAAATGAGTAGGAGAGAATTGCTTGAGCCTGGGAGGTTGAGGCTAAAGTAAAGCAGTATCATGCTATGGCACTCTAGCCAGGGCAATAAACCTGTTTCCAAAAATAAAATTAAATAAAAGATTTAGTAAAAACAAAATATGATACATAAATATCATGGAATACTCTGCGGCCATTATAAAAAAACAATCGTGTCCTTCATAATAACATCGATGAAGCTGGAGACCATTATGCTTAGAAAATTAATGCAGAGGCCAGGTGTGGTGGCTCACATCTGTAATTCCAGCACTTTGGGAGGCCGAGACAGGCAGATCACTTGAGGTTGGGAGTTTGAGACCAGCCTGACCAACATGGACAAACCCCATCCCTACAAAAGTAGCCAGACGTGGTAGCACCTGCCTGTAATCCCAGCTACTTGGGATGCTGAGGCAGGAGAATTGCTTGAACTCAGGAAGCAAAGGTTGAGGTGAGGCGAGATTGTACAGCTTGGGCAACAAGGACAAAACTCCTTCACAAAAACAAAACAAAATGAACAATAAACAAAATCTAATGCAGAAACAGAAAACCAAATGCATGTTATTATTTATAAGTAAGAGCTAAATAACAAGAACACATGAACACAAAGAGGAGAAAAACAGACACTGAGGTGTAGTTGGGAGTGGGGGGTGAAAGGACTAAGGATCAGAAAACATGCCTGTTTGGTGTTATGGGTAGTACCTCAGGCACAAAAGAATCTGCACATCAAAGCTTCATGACATAATTTTAGCTGTATAACAAACCCACTTGTGCACTCCGAAACAAAAATAAAATCTAAAAACAAAAAAAACCTCTGGGTGGAAGAGAGTGCAATGTAGGTGAAAGCACTGATTTTTGCTACAGATAGTGGCCGAGGTGGGGCTGTACTGTGATTTATTTCTGTGTGCATGCAGGCAGATGAGGTTATGAACAGGTAGTCCAGACCCAAAGCTGGTGGCAAAAACAGGTTGCTAATGCAGATTCAGTGTCTGGGGGTGGGGATATGCCAGGAGACTTGTAGACACTTGTGGCTTTTTGGCAAGAAACACGTGGATCAAAAATGCTGTGGTGAAGTTCCTCAAGGTGGTGCCTAGTCCTGGGAGGAGTGTGGACACGTCAATGTCTAGTGTGTGTGTTTGGGAGTGGGTGGGAATCTTGTGGTCACAGCTGCAAGAAAAGGGGCTGTGTCATCAGGGCTCTTTCCTCTAAGTTTTCAGTCCTCTGTCACCCTGTGAGAATACCTAGAATCACAGGACAATAGGCAGTGTGACAGCCTGTGTACAGGAGAGCACAGCCTCCCATTCCCAAACACCCAGAGTTTTATTCCAGGCCAGGCCTCCATGATATTTTTTTTCTGGCACCAAATCTGTAGAGTTTGCTGAACATCACACAATTCTCCAACATCATTGTCTAACATTTGAATTCTGACACCACCCAGAGTCAGCACAGACCCTGATTCAGGGCTCGGTCCCACAACATTGTCCCTCACTGCAGATGTTAGTCACAACCCCCACGGGCCCATCTATGCTTCTGAGCTACTGTTTAAAAACTGGGGACTCCCATAACCTCCCTGAAGTTCAATAATTTGGTAGAGATACAGAACTCAGCGAAACACCGTAGTTACATTTACTGGTTTCATATATAAGATGCAGCCCAGGAAAAGCCAAAGGGAAGAAATGCATAGAACAAAGAAAAGAGATGGGAAAGATGAAACACAGATAATCCTAGAAAATATTTGTAATTATTAAAATTCTCTATTTTTTGTGTGCTTAAGGAATAGTTTATGAAAACAAAACAAAACAAAACACTCTTCCCATTGCGTCTTAGATGGTGTTTTCTTTCTTTCCCTTTTTTTTTTTTTTTTTTTTGTGAGACAGTTTCACTCTTGTTGCCCAGGTTGGAGAGCAATGGTGTGATCTCGGCTCACTGCAACCTCCATCTCCTGGGTTCAAGTGATTCTCCTGCCTCAGCCTCCCGAGTAGCTGGGATTACAGGCATGTGCCTCCATGCTTGGCTAATTTTGTATTTTAGTAGAGACAGGGGTTTCTCCATGTTGGTCAGGCTGGTCATGAACTCCTGACCTCAGGTGCTTCACCTGACTCAACCTCCCCAACTGCTTGGATTACAGGCATGAGCCACCACACCTGGCCAGATGGTGCTTTCTTTTCTTACCTATCACACAGCCAGACACACACTCTGAACATTTTCTCCTTTTTCTCATTAAAAAAAATCAGCTGAATTTCTCTTCAGTGATCAAAATAAAATCTTTCTTAAAGATCTTTCTTTTTTTTTTTTTTTTGAGCCAGGTCTCACTCCGTCACCCAGGCTGGAGTGCAGTGGCACAATCTCAGCTGACTGCAACCTCTGCTTTCTGGGTTGAAGCAATTCTACTGCTTCAACCTCTGGAGTAGCTGGGATTATAGGAGCTGGCAACAATGCTTGGATAATTTTTGCATTTCAAGTAGAGACAAAGTTTCACCATGTGGGCCAGGCTGGTCTCAAACTCCTGACGTCAGGTGATCCACCTCCATTTTCTTCCCAAAGTGCTGAGGTTACAGCCATGAGCTACCACACCTGGCCTAAAAGAAAATATTTCTCAATCAAACTTTCTTATGTTTATCTTTCTCCTTCAGGCTCCAGACCTTTGAGCTACCCTCAGTCTGAGTCAACATACAACTCCACTTTATGTCCTTTTAAGAACATGCTGACTTCAGTATAAAACATTCTCTGGGCTGGGCATGGTGGTGCATGCCTGTAATCCCAGTACTTTGGGATGCTGAGGCAGGCAGATTATGAAGTCAGGAGTTCCAGACCAGACTGACCAACATGGTTAAACCCCGTCTCTACTAAAAACACAAAAATTAGCTGGGTGTAGTGGTATGTGCCTACAATCCCAGCTATTCAGGAGGCTGAGGCAGGAGAATCACTTGAACCCAGGAGGTGGAGGTTGCAGTGAGCCAAGATTGCACCACTGTACTCCAGCATGGGGAACAGAAGGAGACTCTGTCTCAAAAAGCAACAACAATAACAACAAAACAAACAAAAAAAACCAAACACATTCTCTGGTCTAAACTCTGACATTTTCACCCTCCATTTACCATTCCTCTCCCACCTCCTTTCTAACTTTGTTTGCTCCTTCCTAGGAAAGAAATTCCTTTTCTGCCTATATCTTTGCAAGCCAGAAAGATCTTACAGTTAGTTGGTACTTCCTCCTGTTGCAATACATTTTTGGAATTCATTTTTTTCTACATAAATCTAATGTTTTTATTTTACAAAGTCTAGAAAGTGCCTCAAAACAATGACAACTTCATCATCAATAAGCCCGTCCCAGTTTCCTTTCATCTTAACCTTAACTGCATCTGCCTGTGGGGCCCCAGCTTTCCAGGGCTTTGTAGCTTCTCTCAGAATAAAGGCTCCTTCTATGGCTGGGGTGAGCAGGCTGAGAAATCTGCAGGGGAGGCTTTCCAAACAAAACTAACTGGGCCTTAGGCCAGGTGCGGTGGGTCACACCTGTAATCCCAGCACTTTGGGAGGCCGAGGTGGGTGGATCACGAGGTCAGGTGTTTGAGACCAGCCTGGCCAACATAGTGAAAACCCATCTCCACTAAAAATACAAAAAATTAGCCAGGCATGGTGGTAGATGCCTATAATCCTGGCTACTCAGGAGGCTAAGGCAGGAGAGTTGCAGTGAGCTGAGATTGCACCACTGCACTCCAGTCCGGGAGATACTGCGAGACTCCATCTCAAACAAACAAAAAAACCTAAATGTGTCTTTAATAACCTCCTTTGCAGGTTTAATATTACCCTTAGCTTGGATTCACGAAGTTCAAGCTTTAATTTCCATGTCAGAGTTATTCCCTTGGTTCTTGAAACTAAATGTTTGAAAAATCTAGTAAAATTACTTAAACACAGCGTTTACATAAGGGAAAGAAATTTTAAGGTGCTTACTTTATTTTTTTAATTTTTTTGAGACAAAGTCTTGTGCTGTTGCCCAGGCTGGAGTGCAATGGCACGATCTAGGCTCACTGCAACCTCCGCCTTCTGGGTTCAAGCCATTCTCCTGCGTCAGCCTCCCAAGTACCTGGGACTGCAGGCCTGCACCACGACACCTGGCTAATTTTTGTATTTTTACTAGAGATGGGGGTCTCACCATGTTGGGCAGGCTGGTCTCAAACTCCTGACCTCAAGTGATCGACCCCCCTTGGCCTCCCAAAGTGCTGGGATTACAGGTATGAGCCGCTGCACCTGGCTAAGGTGCTTGCATTTTATACCTCCATAAGAAAAGCAAATATATCTACTTCTTTCAGACGATATATGTATTACTTTTTATTTCTATTAAAAATAATGTAAAAAATCAGTCATATGGGAACACTTCCAGAAGCACCCCGTTTCATCACATATAATTTAGTATTAAACTCAGAAATCAAGACAACAGAATATAGAACTGAGATATTCACTATCAAAAATTTACCTTGCAAAAAGAGGAACTGATGTTTTGACGAATCTATGTAACTCATCAATTATCTAACACATTTTTCTGTGGAAATATATTCATTGTCTATAGCCAGAATGAAAGAGGTTTTCCCCATTTTTTTCCTTGGTAGTTAGCATTCTTTGTTTTTTTTTTTTAAACGACAGAGTCTAGCTCTGTCATCCTGGCTAGAGCACAGTAGTGTGTTCTTGGCTAACTGCAACCTTCACCTCCTGGGTTCAACTGATTCTGCCTCAGCCTCCTGAGTAGCTGGGACTACAGGCACGTGCCACCACGCATAGCTAATTTTGTATTTTTGGTAGAGACGGGGTTTCACTATGTTGGTTAGGATGGTCTCGACATCCTGACCTTGTGATCCACCCACCTCGGCCTCCCAAAGTGCTAGGATTACAGGCGTGAGCCACCGCACCTGGCTGTAGCTAGCATTCTTAAAGCTAAGGCTTGGAATTCTGTTTGAAATCATTCAGCCATAAAAAACACACTTGAGAAAACTCCTAGATTCATTCCGGGAAAGAAAAAGGTAAATGGGAATTATTAACAAATGGAATATATGATTAAACACTAATTTTTTGAAACGCATCTCTTTCATGTCCTTTGTAAATATTTTCTTACCTTTCAAGCTCTACTAATAAAATGCAGATTATAGTAAAAAAAAAAAAAAAAA
>NW_012123931.1:6434413-6447006 GCF_000951035.1 Colobus angolensis palliatus
AAAAAAAAAAACTGATGCAGCTGGGTGCAGTGGCTCATGCCTATAATCCCAGCATTTTGGGAGGCCAGAACAGATGGATCACTTAAGACCAGAATTTTGGGACCAGCCCAGTCTAACTCTACTAAACATACAAAAACTAGCCTGGTGCAGTGGTGTGCACTTGTAGTCCTAGCTACTCGGGAGGCTGAGGCATGAGAATCACTTGAACCCAGGAAGCAGAGGTTGCAGTGTGTTGAGATCAAGCCACTGCATTCCAACCTGTGCAGCAGAGAGAGATTGTTTCAAAAAAAAAAAAAAGAAAAAGAAAGCAGAATCAACAACAACAACCAAAACACCTGAGGTCAAAATAAGTGAACAAATCTTTTCAAGGTAGAGATCCAATCACCCACCCCATCCTGTTCACATGCTCAATAACCGCTCTCCCAGGAGGCACTGCTCTATGCCCCAGTGAGTGCCCCAAGTGCATTTTACTTTGTAAGCTTTTACGCCATCTCACTGGAGTCATTTTCTTTTGTCTTTTGAAGTGTTTTTCACAAACTGTTTACTATTTTTCTTTCACCCCCTTCAAGAGCACCCAGGGGGCAGAAATTACATTTTCCCCTTAATACCAGCATCTGATTGGCTACGAGCAGTGTGTCTCCAAGAAATGGAATTTAGGTTGGGTCTTCGAAGACAATCTTCATGTCTCAAGGGCTAGCTTTTCAAAAAAAAAAAAAAGTACACTAGGAGATGCCTTTCAGCCCCAAGGCTGCCACCTGCTCCCTTGAGAGGCTACACTCTATACTTCAGGTGCTCCTATGGGAGAAAATGACCAACGGCTAATAGTCACTAGACACTCTAACAGACGTAGCCATGGTGGGTATCTTGGTTTATCCCCAGAAAGTACTAAAACCCAGAAAAAAACAGAAGGTTGCCTGAGGACACTTCACCCTATAAAGTTTCCGAAGAGTAATCTTGACCCGAAAACATTCCCTTAAGTTCTCTGGCAATATAAAGGAAAAAGAGGCACAGATATTTTTTACAATACAGTGTCAGGGGAGTATTCCTTGCTTTCTTCTCATAAGAAATATTTACAAACAGAAAATAAATCTTTTCATTAGTATTATGAAATGCTTTAAACAAATTATTAATTGAGGAACATGGGGTACACTTGAGGCCCTGCTTGGGACACATGTGAAAAATGCCAGGGGTAATCAGACCCCTGGGGGGTGTGAAAATAATTAAGGGGCAGGCAATTAGACTGAGGAGGCTCTAGTCCCCGGATTCCTACCTCTAAAAAAAAAAAAAATCTAAACTCAAGTGCATTTTTTGGTAAATTACTACATTAGGGGAAACAAAATTCAGGCTTAAAGAGCTATAAACTGCCAATTAAGCTCTGAATACATAACCAGGAAATTTCCACCTTGATTGCACAAATTAAGAAACTATCCAACTCTGTACTTAACCCATTATTGAATTCAGTTTTCTTCATCATGCACCTTATAAATGTCTTTTATTCAAGCCCCAACCATGGACCACAAACTACAAAGCTGGGTGCTCCACAATTCTTGAATCACTCGTTGATTAAATTATTTGATATTTTGGCGGTGACTCACACAACTTTTTTTTGAGACATGGTCTTGCTCTGTCGCCCAGGCTGGAGGGCAGTGGCGTGATCTCAGCTCACTGCAACCTCCGCCTCCCAGATTCAAGTCATTCTCTCACCTTTGCCTCCCGAGTAACCGGCGTACAGACATTCACCATCACACCCAGTTAATTTTTGTATTTTTAGTGGAGATGTATTTTGGCCAGGCTGGTCTTGAACTCCTGACCTAAAGTGATTCACCAGCCTCGGTCTCCCAAAGGGTTGGGACTACAAGCGTGAGCCACCGCGCCCGGCCCCATAAATTCTTAATAGGTCAAAAGGAAACTGTGAACCCCACGACCAAAGCTCTCCCCATGTATGAACCCGCACTCTGAAACAGGATTCTCCCCTGACGACCCTCCCCTTGGTCCCTGCACAATCTGGGAGACACGTGGCGCTGCCGGTACAGAGCTGTCCAGAGAGGGCTCCAGGCCAGGGCACAGTCACCACTCAGGGAAGAGACAGGACGCCAGGGGCCCCGGCTGTCAGCGCAGCCACCATCTTATGGCTGAAGGGGACTGAGGCCGAGCTGAGCAAGGAGAACTCAGGGCGCCGATTGTGCAGCTGACTGCAGGGAGACCTGAGTGCCCGCTACAGCCACCTTCCACTGGTTTCAACCACCCCCTCCCGCCCACCTCTCGAGATGTCGGACCGGACACATTTACCATTTCTACGTTTTCAGGGGGTCCCGGCGTCTTAGCTGTGGATCTTTCAATACGTGCAGGTCACAGGACCACATAAGCTGGGCCTGTAGGAGCAGAGGACACAGAGCAGTGAAGACAAGTCCTTGAGCTCCAGCTGCAGGGAGAGACAAAGGCCCCGCCAAATGCGAAGCCGTTCTGTTCGCTCCAGCGGCGTGCCTGATTGGACGGTTTCCAGCCCGATGTCCCCGATTGGATAATGCTTAAGGCCCCGCCCCCTCAGGCCCTGAGTGACAGAAGATGAGATCAGATGCTGGGCTGAATGAGAAAAGAACAGCCTAATCTGTTCAGCCTAACCCTGAAAAGTCAGGGCTTCCTCCCTGAGCTGAGCCAGGCCCATCCCAGAGCATGGGTATATTCTCTCTTTTACTCTCTCTGTTCTTGAATGTATTCAAAAGGTGAACAGAAGCATTTTGCTGTCATACAATTTTCGTTCAAGAGAAAATCAACTTTTACTTTGGTAATAGTGTATTATCTATACTAAAACTAATTTTAATATAACTTTATAAATAAACCAAAGTTGTCATTTTTTATCACTCCAGATGTACATATATGTTTTGTAATCTCTTGTATTTTTTTAAATTTTTATATTTTATTTGTATTTACATTCTTTTTAGTTTTTCAATTTGAAACAACCTTTAAGTAATTTCAAACTCCTATAGGAGATAGAAAGAAATCATTTAGGGCCAGGCACTGTGACTCACGCCTGTAATCCCAGCACTTTGGGAGGCCAAGGTTGGAGGATCGCTTGAGGTCAGGAGTTCAAGACCCGCCTGGCTAACATGGTGAAATCCCATCTCTACTAAAAATACAAAAAATTAGCTGGGCGTGCTGGTGCACACCTGTAGTCCCAGCTACTCCAGAGGCTGAGGCAGGAGAATCGCTTGAACCCAGGAGGCAGAGGTGTGTAACAGCTCAAGGGGTTCATGTTGCCCTTTGCCTAGACAGAGTCAATTCATCAAGACAGGAGAATTTGTGGAGGAAAAGTTAAATATTAAATTTGAACTCAATTGAATATGGACACAATGGTTACCAAGTCCTAGAACAGGTTGTGTGAGCCCCTTGAGATGATCATCCAACTCTGTTATGGAGAAATCTCTATTTCAATCTATTTTTATACTTTAGTTATTGAAAAACAATAGACAATTGCAAAAAAAACAAGTTGACCTTATTGTGTTCCTTGGGCCCAGTCACCAAGGACCTTTGTGACTGGGCCTTATGGTAAACAACTCATTACAGCAAGAGCTAGTGTCCCAGACACGCGGAAGCTTCATGAGACCTCTCCTCATCTATGTCCAGACGGGTGGCTGAATCTGGAGCCAAAGCTGTTGTTTCGCAGTCTGGTTGTGAATCCTCCATAGTTTGGTGAGTGTAATACCTGACTCTGGAGCCCAGACTGTTGCTTCTCACTCTGGTTGTGAATCCTCCATAGTCTGGTGTGGAGGAAAAGTTAAATATTAAATTTGAACTCAATTGAATGTGGACACAAATAATGGTCACCAAGTCCTGGAACAGGTTGTGTGAGCCCCTTGAGGCAATTTTCCAGAGCTGTTTTGGAGAAATCTCTATTTCAATCTATTCCTATACTTAATTGTTTAAAACAATAGACAATCACAAAAACAAGTTGTTTTTTTTTGTTCCTTGAGACCAGTTGTGAAGGACTCTGGTGACTGCGCCTCATGCCAAACAACTTATTACAAAAGAGCTTGGATACTAGACTGCGCTGAAGCTTCATGAGACTTTTCCTGGCCAACTCTGGAGCCCAGGCTGTTGCTTCCCAGTCTGGTGGTGAATCCTCCATAGTCTGGTGAGTGTAAATATATATATCTCTTTTTTCTTCTCCTCTTCCCATTGCAACTTGCTTGTTATATCAATCTGCTTCTTATATTGATTTGCTTATTATATCATTTATTATATCTGCATTGCCATTTACATGGGATAAAGCTTGTTTACTCTTAAATGTATTGTGTGTGTCTTTTCTTCTCCCCTCACACATTTCCCATACAGCTGATTTTTGGCATCACAAACAGGATTCGAAAACAAAACTGTGTCGCTTTTTTGTCCACAAGGATGGGGCTGAAAGCTCAGAGACTTTCCGTATCCTGGGATGGGAACTCCCCCAGTTTTCCCTTTGGTGGTTGAATGGTCCAGGGGAACTGGCGTTTGTGAGAATTGGGAATCTAAATTAGCGCAATTTAAACCTTTGACTGTGTGTGAAGTGCTGCTGGGGATTCCAGTCAGCAAAGGACACACTGAGGGGATCTCCCAAAGTGGATAGTGTTTGCTTACTGCTTATAAGTTAATGTATCAAGAGAGGGGCTGGTTGCTACAAAAGAAATGTAAGCTGGAAAAGGAAAATGCTACTCTGACTTCCAGACTCACCCGGGCCCAATGCCAAGCCTATGTCTTGACTGATCAGGCTCAAAGCTATCAGCGTATTGCTCAAAAAACAGCTGTCCGAATGGCTGGTCAGGGTAAAAGTGAAGAATTAGTCAGCTGGGGCTTGGAGCAGGTAAAAGCCCAGCTCCTATTTCAAGGATGGGAAATTAACCTAGTAAAATTCAAGGAACTGCACAAAATGTAAAATTCCTTGACATCCTATGGAATGCAGGGAAATAGTCCATTTTACCAAAGGCTAAGGCTAAAATACTATAATTTGCAACCCCTACCGCTAAAAAGGAGGCCCAGAAATTTACTGACTTGTTTGGATTTTGGAGACATCATATTCCCCACTTGGGTAACATTTTACAACCTCTGCATGCTGTCACTAGAAAATGCTATGAATTTCATTGGGGAGAGACAGACAGCATGGCTTCTGAACAAGCTAAACAAGCGGTACAACTAACCCTAGATCTATGGTCCATACAGGATGGGCCAGGAGAATTGCAAGTAACTGTCCTAGATCAACATGCTAATTGGAGCCTTAGGCAGAAGCAAGATGGGAAGAGGGTACCTCTCCGGTTTTGGACCCAGAAACTGCCAGAGGCCAGCAAAGCTTATACTCCTTTCTGGAAACAATTGTTAGCTTGCTATTGGCTTTGCTGGAAACAGAACACCTCTGCTTCAACCTTAATGTCTTTATGAGGCCTGAAATTCCTGTTATGACTTGGGTCATAAGTTCCCCCAAAACTCACCTGATAGGGCATGCCCAGTGAAGTAGCATCATAGAATGGAAATGGTACATACAAGACCAGGCTAAGTCGAAACCAAAGGGGGTATCATTTGTGTTTTGAGACAGAGTCTTACTCTGTCACCCAGGCTGGAGTGCAGTGGCTTGATCTTGGCTCACTGCAACCTCTGCCTCCCAGGTTCAAGTGATTTTCCTGCCTCATCCTCCAGAGTGGCTGGGATTACAGGTGAGCACCACCATGTCTGGCTAATTTTTGTATTTTTAGTAGAGACGGGGTTTCACTATGTTGGTCAGGATGGTCTTGAACTCCTGTTCTCGTGATCCGCGCTCCTCAGCCCCCAAAGTGCTGGAATTACAGCGTGAGCCACCGTACCCGGCAGGGGTATTATTTTTACATGAGGATGTACAAAACTTGCCAGCTCAGGAAACCACTGAGCAAGTCCTGCAGATGGGAAAGAAAACCTCCCACACCTAATGGGGCAAATCCTTTAAAGAACTAAGCCCTGAGGATCAGAAACATGCTTGGTTTACTGATGCATCCACCAATGGGACCTGATGCTGGAAGGCCGTGGCTTATAATTCTGTTAAAAACATCAGCATTTCTGATGAAGGAAGGGGTGGGAGCAGCCAGTTAGCTAAACTATTAGCCATCCTCGGAGCTATTCAGGAGGAGGCCAGAGGGATTTGTCACTTGTATACCAACTCTTGGTCAGTAGCAAACGGTCATACTAGCTGGATGCCCCAATGGTAATGAAATGAATGGTTAATTAGGAATAAAGAAGTTTGGAGAAAACAATACTGGGAAGACAGCTGAATCCTGGCACACACTATTATTACTGCTGTTTTCCATGTTGATGCAAATGTGTCTCTGCTTTCTCTTGACAGTCTATTTAAACAGCAGGAAGATCAACAGGCCAACATTTCCACCATTACTGCAAACTTGAATGTGGATTAATGGATTACAACATGTTCAAGCCTTGGAATGAGAGGCATCATAATGTACGGTGGTATAATTGATAGCAATTACAGGCAAGATATAAAGATCATTTTATATAATACCACTCCAGATTATTTTGCTATAAAACCACAGATGCAGGTTGTTCAATTGTTAGCGGCACCTTGTCAACAGTTAACCCCTGAGGAAATCTCTGCCCCAACAGAGGCTACATACAGAACTAGGAGATGAGATCCACTGGTACAGGTAGCTTAAATCCTGGAGCCAAAATATGGGTACAGCATTCATCAGATCCCATTCCTAAGGCTGGTGACCTTGTAGCTATGGGGGCAGAAAATAAAGGCATAGTACAATTTCCTAAAGATGAAAAACAATATCGTGTTCTCCTCTGCTTTTGTCATTACAGGGAGTAACCTATCTACTAATTATCAGCACCTGGGTCTTTGTGTCTGCGGCCAAGAAAAAATTCATCAGCTGGGTAGCCACCGCTGCAACAGAAGCCAAATGCTGTCAATGTTGGCTCTATGTTGAATTGCTGGAGACCACCTGGAATGGGCTACATTGGAGAATCATCCCAGACAACATTTCTGCAAGGCTGTGTCATTACCAATGGGGCCACAACAACAACACTTGCAGTCCAACCTGGACTTCCTTTGATCACATTAAGCAATACATGTTTGCCAAGTCAGAAAAAGATGAACTCCACCCTCATGTTGCATCAAAAGCCTTGGTATTCTGCCCAATACGCCTGGAATGGAATATATTGAGAACTTGCTGTGCTGGTGGCCAGATTTGATATAGCATCCCCTTTGTCTGGAGGCCTTAAATGGAGTTTTTCCAGACAATTGTCAACACATACTCCAAATCGACAACATCACACCCAATGAAACACAGTCTCTTTCTTACTTTAATAACACATTAGTACACTATGATTACAGTAGCTCCATTGCTGTCCCCTGGGGGGGCTCTTGGTATGCAGATCCTATGGGTGATGGTACCTGTCCCTGCATTGAATGGGAGGATGCACTTGGGGGTGGCCATTAATTCCATTCACCATCGGGGATAATATTCCCCTCCCCAATAATCTAGATGCTTACAAACATCACTAGTTATGAATGTGCTGGCCTCCCTGGTGGTGGTATTTTATAACAGTATTTTCCCTTGCTGCTGGTACAATCCTGCTTCAGCAACAAATGAAAACATTAACCTTACGTACAGAAAAATCTCTTAATAATAGTAGCACTGAACTTACGTTTTTATCAGATGAATTTGCTCAGCTGCATACTTTTGTGTTGCAAAATCAAATGGCATTAGATATGCTTACCGGAGCCCAAGGAGGGGTTTGCGCCTTGCTGCATACTAAATGTGGTGTGTGTATTCCTGGTAATTCTCACAATGTTACAGTCCTTGCAAAATCATGCCGAATTTTGTTTTTATTCATTGCGCTTTTAATTCTCCTGTGCTTACCCTGTATCTGTAATCTATTTCAACTTTGCCTTCCCCATATATCTGTAAGAGTATTTTCCTACAATTGAGTATCCAAATGTGGTCAAATGTGGAGGAAAAGTTACTTATTAAATTTGAAATCAATTGAACATGGACACAAACAATGGCCACCAAGTCCCAGCAAAGGTTGTGTGAGCCCCTTGAGACAATCATTCAGCACTGTTTCAGAGAAACTTCTATTTCAATCTATTCCTATACATTACTTATTAAAAAAAATAGACAACCACACAAAAACAGCTTGACCTTTTTGTGTTGCTTGAGCCCAGTTGCGAAGGACCCTCATGACCAGGCCTCATGCCAAACAACTTGTTACAAAAAGAGCTAGGGTCCCAGACCATGCCAAAGCTTCAGGAAACCTCTCTTCATCTGTGCACGGATGGGTGGCTGACTCTGGAGCCCAGGCTGTTGCTTCCTGGTGTGGTGGTGAATCCTCCATAGTCTGATGAGTGTAATGTCTGACTCTGGAGCACAGGCTGTTGCTCCCCCATCTGGTGATGAATCCTCCATAGTCTGGTGAGTGTAAATATATTTATCTCTTTTCCCTTCTCCCCTTCCCATTGCAGTTTGCTTATTATATCAATTTGCTTACTATATCTGCATTGCCATTTATGTAGAATAAAGTTTATTTACCCTTAAAGGTATTGTGTAGGTGTCTTTTCTTATCCCCTCATGCATTTCCTGCACAGAACACAGAATATTTCTCAGAGGTTTTGTTTGTTCCTGTTTATTCTTTTCTCTTTAATCTTGTCTGCATGCTTTATTTCACCAAGGTGATTTTTAAACTCTGATATCCTTTCTTCTGCTTTATCAATTCAGCTATCAATACTTTTGCATGCTTCATGAAGTTCTCGTTCTGTGCTTTTCAGCTGCATCAGGTTATTTATGTCCCTCTCTAAACTGGTTATTCTAGTTAGCAGTTCTTCTAACTTTTTATCAAGGTTCTTAGCTTCTTTGCATTGGGTTAGAACATGTTCCTTTAGCTCAGTAGTTTGTTATTACCCATCTTCTGAAGGCTGCTTCTGTCAATTCATGCATCTCATCCTCTGTCCAGTTCTGCACCTTGCTGAAGAGACATTTTGATCATTTGGAGGAGAAGAGGCACTTTGGCCTTTCAGCGTTTTTTTGTTGATTCTTTCTCATCTTCGTGAGTTTGTCCAGTTTCAATATTTGAGGCTGCTGACCCTTGAATTTTTTTTTTTAAACGAAGTCTTGCTCTGTCACCCAGGCTGGAGGGCAGTGGCACAATCCCGGCTTACTGCAACTTCCGCCTCCCAGGTTCAAGTGATTCTCATGTCTCAGACTCCCGTGTAGCTGGGACTACAGCCATGCAACACCACGCCTGGCTAGTTTTTTTGCTTGCTTGTTTGTTTGTTTTGAGATGGAGTTTCACTATGGTTGCCCTGCCTGGAGTGCAATGGTGCGATCTTGGCTCACTGCAACCTCTGCCTCCTGGGTTCAAGTGGTTGTCCTGCCTCAGCCTCCCAAGTAGCTGGGATTATAGGCATGTCCCACCACACCTGGCAAATGTTGTATTTTTAGTAGAGACAGGATTTCCCCATGATGATTAGGCTTGTCTTGAACTCCTGACCTCAGATAATCTGCCTGCCTTGGCCTCCCAAAGTGCAGGGATTACAGGCATGAGCCACCAAACCTGGCCTAATTTTTGTATTTTTAGTACAGATGGGGTTTTTCCATGTTGGTCAGACTGGTCTCCTGACATCGTGATCCACCTACCTTGGCCTCCTAACATATTAGGATTACAGGTGTGAGCCACCAGGCCTGGCCTTGGATGGGGTTTTTGTGGGTACTTTTTTTTTCTGTTTTTGATGCTTTTGCTGTTGCTTACTGTTTGTTTTTCTTTCAATGATCGGATCTCCATTCTGTAGGGCTGCTGCAGTTTGCTAGGGATTCACTTCAGGCCCTATTTATCTGGTTCACTCCCATGCCTGGAGATATCACTCAAGGAGGCTGGAGAACAGCAAAGAAGAATGTCTGCTCCTTCCTCTGGGATCCCTGACCTCAAGAGGCAGCAATCTGATGCCAGTAGGATCACTCCTGTTTCTCTGTAATAGCGCTGGATGAATGTTTCAAGGGGCTCACACAACCTATTTCAGGACTTGGCGACCATAGTTTGTGTTTACATTCCATTAGTTCAAATTTAATTTTTAACTTTGCCTCCACACCAGACTATAGAGGATTCAGCAACAGACTGGGAAGCAACAGGCCTGGCTTCAGAGTCGGAAACTGCACTCCTCAGTCTATGGAGGATTCACCACCCAACCGGGAAGCAACACCTTGGGCTCCAGAGTTGTCCGCCCATCTGTGCACAGATGTGGAGATGTCTTATGAAGCTTCAGTGCTGTCTGGGACCCTAACTCTTTTTGTAACGAGTTGTTTGGCATGAGGCCTAGCCATGGGGTCCCTTCGTGACTGGACTCAAGGAACACAAAACGGTCAACTTGTTTTTTTGCAATTGTCTATTGTTTTTCAATAACTAACATATAGGAATAGATTGAAATGGAGATTTCTCCATATCAGCGCTGGATAAATGCCTCAAGGGGCTCACATAACCTGTTCCAAGACTTGGTGACCATTGTTTGTGTCCACATTCAATTGAGTTCAAATTTAATATGTAACTTTTCCTCCACAAATTACCCTGACTTGATGAATCAGCTCTGTCTAGGCAAAGGGCAAGGTGAACCCCCTGGGCCGTTACACACCCTCCGCCTGCTGGGTTCAAGTGATTCTCCTGCCTCAGCATCTGGAGTAGCTGGGACTACAGGTGTGCACCAGCACGCCTGGCTAAATTTTTGTATTTTTAGTAGAGATGGGGTTTCACCGTGTTAGCCAGGCTGGTCTTGAACTCCTGACCTCAAGTGATCCTCCCATCTTGGCCTCCCAAATTGCTGGGATTACAGATATAAGCCACCGTGCCTAGCCCTAAATTATTTCTTTCTATCTCCTATAACAGTTTGAAATTACTTAAAGGTTGTTTGAAAAACTAAAAAGAATGTAAATACAAATAAAACATAAAAAGTTAAAAAAATACAAGAGATTACAAAATACATATGTAAATCTGCAGTGGTCAAAAATGACAATTTGAGTTTATTTATAAGGTTTTATTAAAATTAGCTTTAGTATTGATAATACACTATTACCAAAGTAAAAGTTGATTTTCTCTTGAACAAAAATTTTATGTATTGTAAAATACAATAAAATTTCTTTTAAAAGGTTTAGCCTGTTAACTTCCTTGTTCTTTGTTCTCAAATTCAAATTTCTTGCTCTCCATGCTTCCTTGCCCCTAGTTACTATAAAATCTTTCTTCCCATCAGTTCTAATCAATAACTCACATCTGTTTTCTTGGTCACTCACTCTGCACCCATTCCACCTTTTAAAACCGCAGGTCCCACTAATGTGACTCATACATCCCCCTTCCCTTCATTTGGAAAAATATTCACAAATAGCCAATCGGGTCAGTTTAGATTGTGTGGTCTGACCCCAGCCATTGGGGAGTGACACAGAGGTAGAGACTTTGTGTTAAAAATAAAAAACTGCCGGGCGCGGTGGCTCAAGCCTGTAGTCCCAGCACTTTGGGAGGCCGAGACGGGCGGATCACGAGGTCAGGAGATCGAGACCATCCTGGCTAACACGGTGAAACCCCGTCTCTACTAAAAAATACAAAAAACTAGCCGGGCGAGGTGGCGGGCGCCTGTAGTCCCAGCTACTCCAGAGGCTGAGGCAGGAGAATGGCGTAAACCCGGGAGGCGGAGCTTGCAGTGAGCTGAGATCTGGCCACTGCACTCCAGCCCGGGAGACAGAGCGAGACTCCATCTCAAAAAAAAATAAAATAAAATAAAAATAAAAATAAAAAACTTGGCTGGGCGCGATGGCTCATGCCTGTAATCCTACCACTTTGGGAGGCCAAGGTGGGCAGATCATGAGGTGAGGAGTTCGAAACCAGCCTGAAGAACATGGTGAAACCCCATCTCTACTAAAAATACAAAAATTAGTTGGTCATGGTCGCATGAACCTGTAATTCCAGCTACTCAGGAGACTAAGGCAGGAGAATAGCTTGAACCTGGGAGGTGGAGGTTGCAGTGAGCTGAGATTGTGCCACTGCACTCCAGCCTGGGCAACACAGCGAGACTTCATCTCAAAAAAATAAAAAAATAAAAAAATAAATAAAAACCTTTTCTCTCCTTTTTTCTGGGTGCTCTTGCAATCGTGATTGACACAGACAATACCCTCTTGCCTTACTGAATAATCTTTCGCCTGAGTGCTGATTTCACTTTGTGACATCAAACATTTTACTTCCAACAATTCTGGGGGCTCATCTGGGATTCCCATTCTTCTCCAGAGAAGGGTATTCTATCAACTCCCGGGGAAGACACATTCCACTGCCTTGTTGCAGTGGCCCCAGAGGCTAGAGATCAAGACCTATTCATTGTGATGTATAAATCTGGACTCTCAGCAACGCGGAAAGAAAAAGGCTCATAATACCATGGCAACCAGGTAACTCTTGCACAAGTCAAGGTAAAAAATTTCACATGACAAAGTATCTCCTTGGTGGTTGGGATTCTGGAGGTTGAGAGCCTGTGTAAATGATCAGAAGCACTACTGCTTGCGGTGCTGTTTGTGGGAATGATACTGAGCACTACTGCTGTGCAGAGTGAGTGG
>NW_012123931.1:6451626-6458584 GCF_000951035.1 Colobus angolensis palliatus
GATCTCCTGACCTCATGATCCGCCGGCCTCGGCCTCCCAAAGTGCTGGGATTACAGGCTTGAGTCACTGCGCCCGGCCAATGTCTCAGCTTCTAATTCAATAGGTATGATCTTGGCTCACCACAACTTCCAGCTCACAGGTGCAAGTGATTCCCCTGCCTCAGCTTCCCGAGTAGCTGGGATTATAGGCATGCACCACCACATCCAGCTAATTTGTATTTTTAATTGAGACAGGGTTTCTCCATGTTGGTCAGGCTGGTCTCGAACTCCTGACCTCAGGTGATCTGCCTGCTTTGGCCTCCCAAATTGCTGGGATTATAGGTGTGAGCCACCACATCTAGCCAAAAGAAAAACTGGACTATGTTCTTTGTTAGAGACAGGGACTTGTCCTCCTTTTTCTCTTAAAGACAACTAGGAAAAAACCTAATCTAGCACCCCAAAATAAAAAGTCAGAAAAGCCCGTTTCCATGCCGAAAGACTCCAGCACATGGGATCCCCTAGACTATCTTCCCCGCTGAGCATCCCCGACCCTTCCTCTCAGGCATTCAAGGAAAAAACGATAGCCAGGCACAATTCTACCAGAGACTGTGTGAGGCCTATTGTGTGTATACTTCCTTTCATCCTGATAGCCCTGAAAATCAGTGCATAATTAACATGGCTTTAGTTAGTCAAAGCACAGAAGACATTAGAAGAAAATTGAAGAAAAAGTCTGGGTTTGCGGGTATGGAAACTTCACAGTTATTGGAGATTGTCAACCAGGTGTTTGTGGATAGAGATGCACTAAGCAGCAGAGAGAACCACAGAGAGAGCGAACGCCAAGCCCACCGACTTGCTAGCCACAGCTATTTGAGGGATCCCCCACAAAGGAGCAAGAGAAGGGAGGTCCCAGGAATAATACTCAGTCTGGCCATTCACGCTTGCAGCATAACCAGTGCGCTTACTATAAGGAAATAGGACATTGGAAAGACAAGTGCCCCCAATGGAGAGGGAAACAAGGTGACTCTGAGCAGGAGGCCTCAGACAAGGATGAAGGGGCCTTGTTCAATCTAGCAGAAGGGTTACTGGACTGAAGGGGACCGGGTTTATGTGCCCCCAAAGAGCCCATGGTCAGGATGACAGTCGGGGGGGCAAGGACATTGAGCTTCTTGTCAATGCTTGTGCTGAACATTCAGTAGTAACCACCTTGGTTGTCCCCTTATCCAAAAAGACTTTTGATATAATCGGAGCCACAGGGCTTTCAGCAAAGCAAGCTTTCTGTTTGCCCTGGACCTGCACTGTGGGGTGAGGGTGGGGGACATGAAGTGATTCACCAGTTTCTCTACGTGCCTGAGTGCCCCTTGCCTTTGCTAGGAAGGGACCTACTTAGCAAGCTGAGAGCCGCCATCTCTTTTACAAAGCACGGCTGTTTACAGCTAAAGCTACCTGGAATGGCAGTCATCATAGCCCTTATGGTTCCTCAGGAGGAGGAATGGAGACTTCTTAACTGAGCCAGGCCAAGAGATAGGACCAGCTCTGGCTAAGCGGTGGCCAAAGGTATGGGCGGAAGGCAACCCTGCAGGGTTGGCAATTAAGCAGGCCCCTGTACTCATAGAAGTTAAGCCTGGGGCTCAGCCGGTCAGGCAAAACAGTACCCGGCCCCCAGAGAAGCTCTTGAAGGTATCCAGGTCTACCTCAAGTGCCTGAAGGCCTTTGGAATTATAGTCCCTTGTCATTCTACATGGAACACTCCCCTCCTGCCTGTTCCCAAGCCAGGGATGAAGGACTATAGGTCAGTACAGGATTTGCACTTGGTCAACCAAGCTATAGTGACTTTGCACCCAATGGTGCCTAACCCGTACATGTTGTTGGGGTTGTTGCCAGCTGAGGACAGCTGGTTCACTTGCCTGGACCTGAAGGACACTTTCTTTAGCATCAGACTAGCTCCTGAGAGCCAGAAACTGTTTGCCTTTCAGTGGGAGGATCTGGGGCCAGGTGTCACCACTCAGTACACTTGGACCTGGCTTCCCTAAGGGTTCAAGAACTCCCTCACCATCTTTGGGGAGGCGCTGGCTCGAGACCTCCAGAAGTTTCCTGCCAAAGACCTAGGCTGCATGTTGCTCCAGTACATCGACGACCTTCTGCTGGGACACCCCATGGCAGTCAAATGCGCCAAGGGAATGGATACCCTGCTGTGGCACCTGGAGGACTGTGGGTATAAGTTGTCCCAGAAGAAAGCTCAGATCTGTAGATAACAGGTACATTACATGGGATTTACTATCCAACAGGGGGAGTGCATTCTGGGATCAGAAAGAAAGCAGGTCATTTGCAGCCTACCAGAGCCTAAGACCAGAAGGCAGGTGAGAGAATTCTTAGAAGCCATGGGATTCTGCAGGTTATGGATCCCAAACTTTGAAGTACTGGCCAAGTCCCTGTATGGAGTCACAAAGGAGGGGCGACAAGGAACTTTTCTAATAGGGGTGCCAACAGCAACAAGCTTTTCTTGAGTTAAAAGAGAAATTCATGTCAGCCCCAGCCCTGGGGCTGCCTGATCTGACAAAGCCATTTACACTATATGTGTCAGAGAGAGAGAAGATGGTTGGAGTTTTGACCAGACCGTGGGGCCCTGGCCGAGGTCAGTGGCCTACCTCTCTAAACAACTAGACAGGGTTTCTAAAGGTTGGCCCCCATGTTTGAGGGCCTTGGCAGCAACTGCCCTGCTAGCACAAGAAGTGGATAAGCTGACTCTTGGGCAAAACCTGAACATAAAGGGCCCCCATGATGTGGTGACTTTAATGCATACCAAAGGACATCATTGGCTAATGAATTGTAGACTAAGTACCAAAGCTTGCTCTGTGGAAATCCCCACATAACCATTGAAGTTTGCAATGCCTTGAACCCTGCCACCTTACTCCCGATATTAGAGAGCCCAGTTGAACATAACTGTGTAGAGGTGTTGGACTCAGTTTATTCTAGCAGGCTCAACCTCCAAGACCATCCTTGGACATCAGTAGACTAGGAGCTGTATGTGGATGGGAACAGCTTTGTCAACCCACAAGGAGAGAGGTGTGCAGCATATGCGGTGGTAACCCTGGATGCTGTCATTGAAGCCAAATCATTGCCCCAGGGTACTTCAGCCCAGAAGGCTGAACTCATTGCTTTAATTTGGGCCTTAGAGCTAAGTGAAGGTAAGACTGTAAATATTTATACTGACCCTCTGTATGCCTTCTTAACTCTCCAAGTTCATGGGGCATTATACAAAGAAAAACTCCTGTTGAACTTTGGGGGAAAAAGACATAAAGTCTCAGCAAGAGATCCTGCTATTATCAGAGGCAGTGTGGAAGCCCTAAAAGGTGGCAGTCATGTACTGCAGAGGACACCAGTGAGCTTCCACCTCGATTGCCTTGGGGAACACCTGAGCTGACTCAGAGGCTCGAACAGCAGCATCCCCTCCCTACTGGGCATCAGTCATAGCACTCCTGCTCCCTCAGGTACCTGACATTGTACCTACTTATTCTAAAGAAGAGAAGGACTTTCTCCAGGCAGAGGGAGGGCAGGTGATAGAAGAGGGATGGATCTGGTTATTGGACAGAAGACTAGCCATGCCACAACTGCTAGGAGCCACAGTTGTACTGGCTGTGTGTGAGATCACCCACCCAGGCCAAGAGTCACTTGAAAAGTTGCTAGGCTGGTACAAAACTTCCACCTCTTGCATCTGTCAGCCCTTGCCAAAACAGCGGTGCAGCAGTGTGTCATCTGCTGGCAGCACAATGCTAGGCAAGGTCCAACTGTCCCTCTCAGTATACAAGCTTATGGAGCAGCCCCCTTTGAAGATCTCCAGGTAGACTTCACTGAGATGCCCAGATGTGGAGGTAGCAAGTATTTGCTAGTTCTAGTGTGTACATACTCTGGGTGGGTGGAGGCCTATCCAACAGGAACTGAGAAAACTCGTGAAGTAACCCATGAACTTCTCTGAGATCTCATCCCTAGGTTTGGACTGCCTCTATGAATTGGCTCAATGGGCCAGTGTTTGTGACTGACTTGGTACAGAAGACAGCAAAGGTATCGGGGATCACATGGAAACTATATACCACTTACCAACCACAGAGTTCTGGGAAGGTGGAGCAAATGAATCAGACTATAGAAAATAGTTTAGGGAAAGCGTGTCAAGAAACAGGATTAAAGTGGATACAAGCTCTCCTTATGGTATTGTTAAAGATTAAATGTACCCCTTCTAAAAGAACAGGATAGTCCCCTCATGGAATATTATATCATAGCCCCCCTCCCATACTACAGGGACTCCCAGGCACTCCTCATGAGCTAGGTGAAATTGAGTTACAGAAACAACTACAGGCTTTGGGGAACATAACACAAACAATTTCAGCCTGGGTAAATGAGACGTGCCCTGTCAGTTTATTCTCTCCAGTTCACCCTTTCTCTCCAGGTGATTGGGTGTGGATCAAGGATTGGAACATAGACCCCTTGCGGTCACAGTGGAAAGGACCCCAGATCATCATCTTGACCACTCCCACAGCCATAAAGGTAGAGAGAATTCCAGCCTGGATCCACCATAGCCATGTAAAACCTGCAGCACCTGAGACCTGGGGGGTGAGACCAAGCCTGGACAACACCTGCAATGTGACTCTGAACAAGATGACAAGCTCTGCTCCAGTCACACTCAGAAGCTGACTGGTTCATGCACAGCCAAAGCATGAAGATAGTTAGAAAGATGACAAAGCTGGCTCACACGCCTGTGCAGATTTGGCATAGGTTTGGTCCTGGATCCCTATTTGGAAAATGGTTTCCAGCTCTAGGAGGATTTAAAA
This sequence comes from Colobus angolensis palliatus, assembly GCF_000951035.1. Lineage (NCBI taxonomy): Eukaryota > Metazoa > Chordata > Mammalia > Primates > Cercopithecidae > Colobus > Colobus angolensis. The sequence goes on from NW_012123931.1 coordinate 6,456,428, forward strand.
CTTTTTTTTTTTTTTTTTTTTTTTGAGACAGGAGTCTTGCTCTGTTGCCTGAGCTGGAGTGCAGTGGCCGGATCTCAGCTCACTGCAAGCTCCGCCTCCCGGGTTCACGCCATTCTCCTGCCTCAGCCTCCGGAGTAGCTGGGACTACAGGCGCCCGCCACCTCGCCCGGCTAGTTTTTTGTATTTTTAGTAGAGACGGGGTTTCACCGTATTAGCCAGGATGGTCTCGATCTCCTGACCTCGTGATCCGCCCGCCTCGGACTCCCAAAGTGCTGGGATTACAGGCTTGAGCCACCGCGCCTGGCCTAAAACTTTTATAATGGGAATAATAATAGTGTTAGGAACATGCATGTTACTCCCCGTATGTCACCCATATTTCTCCAGTCACCAAGAGGCTTTGTTACCGCCTTCGTTCATCAAGAGACCTCAGCTGTTCACAGGAAGACCTGGGTAGTGAAGATGAGAATGAAAACCCTCACTAGTGAGTCAGGTTGTCAAAGGGGGGAACGAGGAGAGAGGCCATTTCTCTTATTGTCTCTTGTCTCTGAAGAGAAGGAGGAAGTAAAAGCTGCCTGAAGTTAAAGATTAACCTCCTACTCTAACCATGTGCTATCTATGATCTTAATCTATCACGACCTTTTCACATGGACCCCTTGGAGTTGTAAGCCCTTAAAAGGGCCAGGAACTCTTTCTTCAGAGAGTTCATTCTTGAGATGCAAGTTTGCCGATGCTCCCAGCCGAATAAACCTCTTCCTTCTTTAACTCAGTGTCTGAGGGATTTTGTCTGTGGATCATCCTGTTACAAAAGGAAGCTATGAGGCTATTCTACTAGAAAAAAAATGATTTAACATTAACTACTAATAATTCACTTAACCCAACAAGTTTCTTAACGGGATCCAAATCTAAAAACAGAACATACATGTTTAGACTTAATTGATTACCATACAAAGGTCCAGCCAGACCTAGGAGAAACTCCCTTCAGGATGGGATGACACTTATGTATAAAAGGTTCCTTTTGGGTAATTGAGGATAAAAGACATGGGTATTCAGTAATTAATTTTAAAAAGCTCTTAAAGAAATAGAGTCAGAAATAATGCCTAATAACTGATCTGCCTAAACTTGTAAAGTGTTTGCACTCAGCCAAGCCTTAAAGTACTTAGAGAACCAGGAAGAAACCAACTATACTGATCCTAGGTATGCTTTTGGGCTGGCACATACATTTCATACATTTGGAAAACTTTGGACTGAATAGGGTCTTATCAATAGTAAAGGTCAAGACTTTGTTTACACAGAGTTAATCACGCAAGTATTAAATAAGCTTCAGTTGCCAGAAGACATAACTATTGTCCATGTCCCCACACACCAAAAAAGCTTTTCTTTTGAGAGTCCGGGAAATAACCTAACAGATCAGGTAGCCAAACAGGCTGCGGTTTCATCTAAAATGCCTATCTTTCATTTAACTCCTCATCTTCCTCCCCATTACAATCCCTATTTTCTCTGCCACAGAGAAAGAGAAATTAATAAGAATAGGAGCCAATCTGGACAATGAAAAAAGGATGGACTCATCACAATTGAGTCAAAAAAGTGCCACCCCCTCCAGAATCATGGGTCATAGTTTCAGGGGAGAACTCTACCAAAACTAAAGCTAAGAAAAGTTTAACTATCTTCCATCTGTTCTATTACTCCTTCTCCTTCTCCCCTTCTATTGCTAATCCTCTCGTTATTAATGTAACTAAGATGGGCTCACCCCAAACTGTTTCCTTTAATGCTTGCCTCATTATGCCCTGTGAAAATCTCCAGAGTCAAAAACAGCTCTTAGCCTCAGAGAAATATCTCTGTCACTTTTGGACAAGAGGCTACCCCTAACGCGACTCCTGTTCTTTTATTGATTGATTGATTGATTGATTGATTGATTGAGACAGAGTCTCACTCTGCCACCCAGGCTGGAGTGCAGTGGCACCATCTCAGCTCACTGCAACCTCTGCCTCCTGAGTTCACGCCATTCTCCTGACTCAGCCTCCCGAGTAGCTGGGACTACAGGCACTTGCCACCATGCCCAGCTAATTTTTTGTATTCTTTAGTAGAGACGGGGTTTCACTGTGTTAGCCAGGATGGTCTCGATCTCCTGACCTTGTAATCCACCGCCTCGGCTTCCCA
>NW_012123931.1:6459474-6478049 GCF_000951035.1 Colobus angolensis palliatus
AGTAGCTGGAACTACAGGTGCCCGCCACCATGCCCGGCTAATTTTTTGCATTTTTAGTAGAGACGGTGAATTTTTGCATTTCACCGTGTTAGCCAGGATGGTCTCAATCTCCTGACCTCGTGATCCACCCGCCTTGGCCTCCCAAAGTGCTGGGATTACAGGCGTGAGCCACCGCACCCAGTCTCTGTCTGCTATTTATTAAAGTCCAACACCCTGTGGGTCAGGCCCCAAGAGGCATCCAGCCTCCATCTCCTAGCGTCAATTTTACCAAATGTCTCTCACAACAAGAGGAAAACTTGGCATTTCTTGGAGACCTTATGGGATAGAATGAGCTTAAGCCTTTCCAAGAGCTTACCAGTCGGTCTGCCCTTGGTCATCCTCCAGCAAATGTATGGTTGTATTTTGGTGGACCCTTACTGGACACTCTGCCAAGTAACTGGAATGGCACTTGCACTGTTGCCCAATTGGCTATCCCTTTCACCCTGGCATTTCATCAACTAGAAAAAGAAAAACCATAACACCATAAAATAAGAGAAGCCCCTTATGGGTCTTTTGACTTTCAAGTTCATTTAGACACAGTTGGAGTCCCATGGGGGGTACCTGATGAGTTCAAAGCCAAAGACCAAATAGTTGCAGGATTTAAATCAATATTTCCATGGGTAACTATTAATAAAAATGGAGATTAGATAGATAAATTACATCTATTACAATCAATAGTGGTTTATTAATTTCACCAGAAATGCTGTCAAAGAAATAGCCGACCAATTAAGTCATACTAGCCAGATAACTTAGAAAAACAAAATGGCCCTGGACATAGTATTAGCTGAAAAAGGTGGAGTTTGTGTTATGATTAAAACTCAACGTTGTACCTTCATCCCAAACAACACTGCCCTCAATGGGGACACAACAAGGGCCTTACACGAACTTATCACTTTATCCAATGAATTAGCTAAAAATTCTGGAGTCAATAACACATTTTCAGAATGGCTAGAGAGGTGGTTCAGTAAATGAAAAAAAATCATAGCCTCAATTCTTACTTCTCTTATAGTTGTAATAGGTTTACTAATTCTTGTTGGGTGTTGTGTTGTACCATGCATCTGTGGGCTAGTACAAAGACTTATAAAAACAACACTTGCTAAAACCTCCCTTAGTTCTCCTCCACTTCATTCAGAAAAACTTTTCCTTTTAAAAGATCAAGTCAACAACAAAGCAAAGGTATGTTTAAAAAGTTTTAAAAAGTGTGCGGTTGCGGTGGCTCACGCCTGTAATCCCAGCACTTTGGGAGGCTGATGTGGGCGGATCACCTGAGGTCAGAAGTTAGAGACCAGCCTGACAAATATGAAGAAACCCCGTCTATACTAAAAATACAAAATTAGCTGGGCGTGGTGGCACATGCCTGTACTCCCAGCTACTGCGGAGGCTGAGGCAGGAGAATTGCTTGAACCTAGGAGGCAAATGTTGTAGTGAGCCGAGATCGTGCCACTGCACTCCAGCCTGGGCAACAAGAGCAAAACTCCATCTCGAAAAAAAAAAGTTTTTTTTTTTAATGATAAAAATTAAAAGGGGGAAATTGTAAAATACAATAAAATTCCTCTTCAAAGGTTTAGTCTGTTAACTTTCTTGTTCTTTGTTCTGAGACTCAACTTTCTTGTTCTTCATGCCTCCTTGCCCCTAGTTACTGTAACAACCTTGCTTCCCATCAGCTCTAATCAATAACTCACTTCTGTTCCCTTGATTACTCACTCTGCACCTTTTCCACCCTTCAGAACCAAACGTCCTAGTACTGTGACTTATACATGCCCCTTCCCTTCCTTATTTGGAAAAATATTTACAAATAGCCAATTGGGTCAGTTTAGATTGTGCGGTCCAACCCCAGCCCATGGGGCAGTAACACAGAGGTAGAGACTTTACGTTAAAAAAAAAAAAAAAAAAAAAAAAAACCCTTCCCTCTTTTGTTGAGGGTGCTCTTGCGAATCGTGATCAACGCAAACAAAAATCTTCAGCAGAAGTAAATTGCCTTACTAAAAAAAACTTTTGCCTGAGTACTGGTTTCACTTTGCGCCACTGTATATTTTACTTCCAACAGTATTATTAATATGACAACAAAATACTTTTGTTCACCTTCTCAATACATTCAAAAAGAGAGAGTAAAAAAGAGATAGAATTTTCCCATGCTCTGGGGTGGACGTGGCTCAGCTCAGGGAGGAAGCCGTGGCTGAAAAGGCTGCAACTTACGCTGTTACTTTTCTTCACTCAGCCCAGCATCTGATCATATCTTCTGTCACTCAGGGCCTGAGGGTGCGGAGCCTTAAGCATTATCCAATCAGGGACGCTGGGCTGGAACCGTCCAATCAGGCACGCAGCCTGAGCGAACAGCCCAGCATCTGATCACATCTTCTGTCACTCAGGGCCTGAGGGGGCGGGGCCTTAAGCGTTATCCAATCAGGGACGCTGGACTACAAATGTCCAATCAGGCACGCAGCCGGAGCGAACAGGGCGGCTTCTGGTTTGGCGGGTCCTTTGTCTCTCCCTGCAACCGGAGCTCCAGGTGTCCTGTTCACTGCTCTGTGTCCTGTACTCCTAGAGGCCCAGCCTCTGTGGCCCTGTGACCTGCAGGTATTGTGAGATCCACAGCTAAGACACCAGGACCCCTGGAAGCCTAGAAATGGTGAGAGTGCCGGTCGGACATCCCAAGCGAGGGGCAGGGGCTGGTTGGAACCGGTGGAAAGTGACGGTGGCGGGACTCAGGGACTCAGGTATCCCCTTAGTCGGCTCCACAATTTGCGCCCCGAGTTCTCCTTGCCCAGCTAGGCCTCGGTTCCCTTCAGCCAAAAGATGGCGGCTGCGCTGACAGCCCAGCCCCCAGGCGTCCTGTCTCTTCACTGCGCGGTGACTGTGCCCTGGCCTGGAGCCCTCTCCGGGCAGCTCTGCCCCCGCAGCGCCGCTTCTCTCCCACATTGTGCAGGGACCACGGGAAGAGTTGTCAGGGGAGAATCCTGACTCGGAGTGCGGGTTCACGAATGGGAAGAGCTTTAGTGCCTTGGGTTCACAGTTTCTCTTTTCTATTAAAAATGTATGGGGCTGGGCGCGGTGGCTCATTCCGGTAATCCCAGCACTTTGGGAGGCCGAGGCAGGCGGATCACTTGAGGTAAGGAGTTGTTAGGACAAACTAAGCTCCTCTTCAAAGACTCAACTTCTAGTTTTTACAACTAGTCCTAAGTTGTAAAAATTGTAAATCAGCCCTACCTCTTCTTCCGCCTTCTCCTTTTCTCAAAACATCGCACGTTTATCCTATTTGGAAAACGTTTGTGTCTATCCCAACCGGGATCAGCTTAGATTGTGCGGTCCGACCCTAGCCTATATGGGAAGGACACAAAAATACGAACTGCCTTAGGGTTAAATACCCCTTCCTGGCCCAGCGCGGTAGCTCATGCCTGTAATCCTAGCACTTTGTGAGGCCGTGGCGGGTGGATCACAAGGTCAGGCATTCTAGGCTAGCCTGGCCAACATGGTGAAACCCCGTCTCTACCAAAAAGACAAAAATTAGCTGGGGTTGGTGGCAGGCGCCTTTAGTAATCCCAGCTACTTGGGAGGCTGAGGCACTAGACTTGCTCGAACCTGGGAGGCGGGGTGCAGTGAGCCTATATCTTGCCATTGTACTCCAGCCTTGGTGACAGAGTGAGACTCCGTCTAAAAAAAAAAAAAAAGACATCTTAAAATGTCCTTCCCCTATGTAAAACTGTGTTTAAGTAATTTCACGAATTTTTCAAACACTGAGTTTCAAAAACCAAGTAAATAATTCTGACATGACAATTAAAGCTTGAACCTAGTGACTCCAAGCTAAGGCTAATATTAAGCCTGAAACAGGAGGGTTTTTTTTTGGACAGAGTTTTGTGTTTTGCTCTTGTCGCCCAGGTGGAGTGCAATGGCGCGACCATGGCTCAGGGAAACCTCCGCCTCCTGAGTTCAAGGGATTCTCCTGCCTCAGCCTCTCAAGTAGCTGGGATTACAGGCATGCACCATCATGCCTGGCTAATTTTGTGTTTTTAGTAGAGACGGGTTTTCTCCATGTTGGTCAGGTTGGTCTCGAACTCCCGACCTCAGGTGATCTGCCCGCCTTGGCCTCCCGAAGTGCTGGGATTACAGACGTGTTATTCTGAGAGAAGCTACAGAGCCTAAAAAGCTGGGGCCCCACAAGCAGATGCAGTTAAGGTTAAGATGAAAGGAAACTTTTTTTTTTTTTTTTGAGATGTCCCCTGTCGCCCAGGCTGGAGTAAGCTCACTGCAAGCTCCGCCTCCCGGGTTCACGCCATTCTCCTGCCTCAGCTTCCCGAGTAGCTGGAACTACAGGCACCCACCACCACGCCCAGCTAATATTTAAAAATATTTTTTAGTAGAGACGAGGTTTCACTGTGTTAGCCAGAATGGTCAATCCTGACCTCGTGATCCACTCGCCTCGGCCTTCCAAAGTGCTGGGATTACAGGCATGAGCCACCATGCCTGGCCTTTGGGAGGATCTTACTGATGATGAAGTTGTTATTGTTTTTTTTTTTTTTGAGGCGGAGTCTGGCTCTGTCGCCCGGGCTGGAGTACTGTGGCCGGATCTCAGCTCACTGCAAGCTCCGCCTCCCGGGTTCACGCCATTCTCCTGCCTCAGCCTCCTGAGTAGCTGGGACTACAGGCGCCCGTCACCTCGCCCAGCTAGTTTTTTGTATTTTTTAGTAGAGACGGAGTTTCACTGTGTTAGCCAGGATGGTCTCGATCTCCTGACCTCGTGATCCGCCCGTCTCGGCCTCCCAAAGTGCTGGGATTACAGGCTTGAGCCACCGCGCCCGGCCGAAGTTGTTATTGTTTTAAGGAACATTTTAGACTTTGTAAAATAGAAACGTTAAATTTATGTTAAAAATGAATTTCAAAAAAGTATTACAACAGGAGGAAGTACCAACTAACATAAAGATCTTTTAAGATCTTTATGGCTTGCAAAACTGTCGGTAGAAAAGGGCTTTTCTCCCTAGGGAGGAGCAAACAAGATTAGAAAGGAGGTGGAAAGAGAATAGCAAATGGAGGGTGAAAAAGTCAGATTTTACATCAGAGAATGTCTTACCCTGAAATCACGTTCTTAGGAGGGATGTAAAATGGGATGTATGTTGACTCAGAGTGAGGGTAGTTCAAAGTTCAGGAGCCTGAGGGAGAGAGATAAACTTAAGTAAAGTTTGATTAAGAAATATTTTATTTTATGCCTGGTCCAGTGGTTTATGCCGTAATCCCAGCACTTTGGGAGGCCAAGATGGGCAGGTCACTAGGTCAGGAGATCGATACCATCCTGGCCAATGTGGTGAAACTCTGTTGCTACTAAAAATACAAAAGTTAACTCGGTGTGGTGGCCTGCACCTGTATTCCCAGCTACTCAGGAGGCTGAGGCAGGAGAATCGCTAGAGCCCGAGAAGCAGAGGTTGCAGTGAGCCAGATCAAGCCACAGCACTCCATCCTGGAGACAGAGCGAGACTCTGTCTCAAAACAAACAAATAAGAAAACAAAAAAAATTTTACTTCAGACCAGGTGCAGGCCATGGTTCACACCTGTAATCCAGGCACTTTGGGAGGCAGAGGCAGGTGGATCATCTGAGGTCAGGAGTTCGAGACCAGCCTGGCCAACATGGTAGAACCCTGTGTCTACTACAAATACAAAAACTAGCTGAGTGTGGTGGCGGTTGCCTGTAATCCTAGAAACTTGGGAGGTGGAGGCAGGAGAATTGCTTGAACCCTGCAGGCAGAGGTTGCAGTGAGCTGAGACTGCGTCCCTGCACTCCAGCCTAGGCAACAGAGCGAGATTCTGGCTCAAAAAAAAAAAAAAAAAAAGAAATATTTTATTTTGACCACTGAAGACAAATTCAGCTGATTTTTTAAAATAAGAAATAGGAGGAGATGTGCAGAGTGTGTGTCTGGCTGTGTGATAGGTAAGAAAAGAGAGCACTATCTAAGTCATAAGGGGAAGAGTGTTTTTTTCTATAAACTATTTCTGGAGCACACAAACGATGGAGAATTTTATTAATCACAAATATTTTCCAGGATTATCTATGTGTTTCATCTTTCCCCATCTCTTTTCTTTGTTCTATGCATTTCTTCCTTTTGGCTTTTCCTGAGCTGCATCTTACGTATGAAACCAGTAAACATAACTACAGTGTTTTGCTGAGTTCTGTGAGTAGCTCTAACAAATTACTGAATTTCACTAAGGTGATAGACCCCAATTTTTAAACAGTAGCTCAGAAGCGTTGGTGGGCCCATGGAGTCTGTTCCTGGCATCTACAGTGAGGATAAGGTTGTGGGACCAAGCCCTGAATCAGGGTCTGTGCTGACTCTGGGTGGTGGCAGAATTCCAATGTTAGACAATGAGATGGTGTTGGAGAATTGTTTGATGTTCATCAAACTACAGATTTGGTGCCAGAAAAAAGATATCACAGAGGTCTGGCCTGGAATAAAACTCTGGGTGTTTCGGAATGGGAGGCTCTGCTCTCCTGTACACAGGCTGTCACACTGCCCATTGTCCTGCAATTCCAGGTCTTCTCCCAGGGTGACAGATGACTGAAAACTTAGAGAAAAGGAGCTTCACCGTGGCATTTTTGATCTGTGTTTTGTGAAGAACCCACAAGTGTCTACAAGTCCCCTGGCATATCCCAACCCCCAGACACTGAATCTGCAGCAGCAACCTGTTTTCTCCACGAACCTAGGATCTGGACCACCTGTTCATAATCTCATCTTCCTGTATTCACACAGAAATAAATCAGAGTGCAGCCCTTCCTGGGTCACTGTCTGTAGCAAAAATCAGTCCTTTCACCTACATTGCACTCTCACCTACTCAGGGATTTATTTTTTTTCTTTTAGCTTTTATTTTTGGTTTGGGGTGCATATGTGGGTTTGCTATAAAGCTAAAATTATGTTATTGGGATTTGGCGTGCCGATTATTTTGTCACTGAGGTAGTAAACATAGCACCAAACGGGTATATTTTCTGATCCTCTTACTCCTCCCACCTTCCACCCTCAACTAGGCCTCAGTGTCTGTTGTTTCCTCTTTGTGTTTATGTGTTCTTATTATTTAACTCTTGTAAATAACAACACGCATTTGGTTTTCTGTTTCTGCATTAGTTTTCTAAGAATAATGGCCTCCAGCTTCATCAATGTTATTGCAAAGAACATGACCTTTTTTTTTAATGGCCACAGATATTCCATGATGTTTATGTACCATATTTTGTTTTTACTAAATCTTTTACTTTATTTTTGGAGACGGGGTCTCACTTATGGCCCAGGCTCAAGTGCCATGACATAATATTGGCTTACTTTAGCCTCAACCTCCCAGGCTCAAGGAATTCTCTCCTACCTCATCCTCCCAAGTAGCTGAAACTACATGTATGCATAACCACACCTGGCCAATTTTTCTTTCTTTTTTTTTTTTTTTTTTTTTGATTTTCTGTGGAGACAGAATTTTGCCGTGTTGCCAGGCTGGTCTCAAACTTCTAAGCCCAGGCGATCCACCAACCTCAGCCTCCGCCTCCCAAAGTGCTGGGATTACAGGTATGAGCCACCGCATCTGACCATGCCATATTTTCTTTATCCATTCTACCATTGATAGGCATTTATGGCCTGTTCATGTCTTTGCTGTTTTGAATAGTGCTACAGTGAACATGCATGCAGATGTGTCTTTATAATAATTTATATTTGTTTGGGTATATACCCAATTATAAGGTTCCTAAGTCAAATGATAATTCTGTTTTTAGTTCTGTGAGGAATCGCCACACTGCTTTTTATATAGTTGTTGAACTAATTTACACTCTTACCAGGAGAGTATAAGCATCTCCTTTCTCTGCAACCTTGCCAGCATCTGTTATTTTTTGACTTTTTAAAAATAGCCATTCTCCAGCTGGGCACGGTGGCTCAAGCCTGTAATCTCAGCACTTTGGGAGGCTGAGACGGGCGGATCACGAGGTCAGGAGATCGAGACCATCCTGGCTAACATGGTGAAACCCCATCTCTACTAAAAATACAAAAAACTAGCCGGGCGAGGTGGCGGGCGCCTGTAGTCCCAGCTACTCCAGAGGCTGAGGCAGGAGAATGGCATAAACCCAGGAGGTGGAGCTTGCAGTGAGCTGAGATCCGGCCACTGCACTCCAGCCCGGGTGACAGAGCAAGACTCCATCTCAAAAATAAAAAATAAAAAAAAATAAAAAATAGCCATTCTGACTGGTGTGAGGTGGTATCTCATTGTGGTTTTTGTTTAATTTCTCTAATGATTAGTGATGAACTTTGTTTCATATGCTTGTTAGTCACATGTATGCCTGCTTTGAAAAGCATTTGTTTGTGTTTTTTTGTTTACTTTTTAATGAGGTTGTTTGGTTTTTTCTTGTAAAATTGTTTAAGTTCTTAATAAATTCTGGATATTAGACCTTTGTCAGAGGCAAAGTTTGAAAATATTTTCTTTTATTTGGTAGATTGTCTGTTTACTCAGTTTCCTTTGCTGTGAAAACTCCTTTAGTTTAAATAGGTCCCATTTGTCAATTTTTGCATTTGTTGCAGTTGCTTTTCGTAGCTTCATCATGAAGTCTTTGCCGATTTCTGTGTCTAGAATGGTATTTCCTAGTTATCTTGCAGGGTTTCTTATAATTTTAAGTTTTTCATTTAAGTGTTTAATTTGTTTTGAGTTGATTTTTGTATATAGTGTAATGAAGGGGTCCAATTTCAGCCTTCTACATAGTTCTAAGTAATTATTCCAGCACCATTTACACAATAAATGATTCTTCGCACATTTCTCTTGTTAGCTCTGGCAAAAATCTGATGGTTGTAGGAGGGCGGCATTATTTCTGGGCTCTCTATTCTGTTGCATTGGTCTTGTGCACTCATGGATTTTTTATAACACCTTTCTCTCTTCTGCTTTTTCCCCCATGAACATTCTTTCAAGTGCATCTATTGTGCAAAATTCAGGTGTCTAAGAGTTCAAAAATTCTTTAAAAAGTTCCAAAAGAATATTTTGGTATTCTTTCTTTTCTTTAGGGTTTTAGATTATATGTAGATGTTTTTCTCTGCTTTTTAAAAAATATATGTAAATCATGTTAACAGCTAAATGAACTTTTTGTAATTTTTTTCTGACCCCAGTTTGTCTTTTATCTAGTACTTCAGATTTATTGCTTTGTTTTGGCTTCTGAAAAGTTTATTTTTTCCAGTTTTAGTCCTTTAAAGTAGACACAGATTTGTTTAGATAAAAGCTCATTTTAAGAGCACACAGAAGCTTAGCACAAGAAGAGGATTAAATATAGCACTACCGAATAATAAAGACTAAAAGATACTAAGTTCCATTGACAGAAACCTGATTATTCAAGTTAATTATCCAATATTTGCAGACTGAAGTGCTTATACTGCAAAAGCAAGAACAATTCAGTGCGTAAACTGAACAGTGGAGTCTGTAGTTGTAGCTTGCTTTCTATTTATTACTTCAGAACAATTAGCATAGTTATGTGTAGTGTTTGCAGACAACCTGCATTCATGTAAATTAAACAGTATTTTCTCTTTTTTTTTGAGACAAATCTCACTCTGTTGCCCAGGCTGGAGTGTAGTGGCATGATCTCAGCTCACTGCAACTGCTCCCTCCCGGGTTCAAGTGATTCTCCTGCTTCAGCCTCCCAAATAACTGGGATTACATGCATCACCACACCTGGCTAAGCTTTCATATTTTTAGCAGAGATGGGGTCTTACTATGTTCACCAGCTTGATCTTGAACTCCTGACCTCAGGTGATCACCTGCCACAGCCTTCCAACATGCTGGAATTACAGGCATGAGCCATAAACAGTAAACAATAGTATGAATATAAAGCCGCAATACTTACTTTGAATAAATCACTTAAATGGTTATTTTAATATTGTTATTTATACTTTTGAAATAGAAAGTGTTTTAACTGAAGTTTAGTTTCAATTTTTTAAAATGCTACATACATTACTACTAGTACATTATTCATACTTATTTATATCTAATAGCCAAAGAAAATTTACTACCAAACTGTTAGAGCAGATATTAGTTTGACATGTTTATTACTTTATTCAATAGGGATAATTATGAGTAAACACAATTTTAGTATCTTTTATTTCACTAAATTGGAATGCTGCTCTTACGGGACAAATAAAGACAAGTGATGTGGCCACTAAAAACCATAATAGTTCTTCAGTTAACTGTGTTGCAAGATCTAATATATTCCACTATATGAACACGGTCAGATTCTACTTCTTCATCAGAAAATGTTGGAAGTTGACAGATGATTTCCATATGAAACCCCCATTCAGTGGCTAGAAAATGAGACAGCAGCAGAGATGGAAAAGGAACTTTATAAAATTTTTCTGAAAATATGCCCTCTTTCTTCATAATGCTCACGTTTCTCATACTGAGAGTAGCTGTGCACTTTGGGTGTTTAGAAAGAAATTGCTTTTAGGGGAATATTTTCTGGCTGATGATCAATCTTATATCTAATCTGAGCTTTTTCTTAAGATCTTTTTAACTTTTTTCTCTCAAAATCTTGCTCAGATGGAGATCTGGTTTTCTCTCTAATGCTTTGGGTGTCTGTTTCAGAAATCTGTTAGTATCCCATGGTGTCTGAATGACGTGGGCTGTCACAGTGAGAGCTTTTGGAGCTATCTCTATCTAGACTCATGCTGAAAATATAGAAGTATTTTTGCCTGCACCATTCAGAAATATTTTTTCATGTCGCCATTATAAGTAGAAACTGAGTCTGAAACACTGCTCACATTCTGATTATTGTTAAGGTGAAATTCTATCCATGACGCCTGCAGGCTCTCCTCCTGCAGCTCAGACATCACTCCCTGATGTGACACTAGAATGCTGTTGTGGCAAATGGGGTTCACATAAAATAAGAACTGTACGGCCAGGCACGGTGGCTGAAGCCTGTAATCCCAGCACTTTGGGAGGCCGAGATCGGCGGATCATGAGATCAGGAGATCGAGACCATCCTGGCTAACACAGTGAAAGCCCGTCTCTACTAAAAAATAAAAAACTAGCCAGGCGAGGTGGTGGGCTCCTGTAGTCCCAGCTACTCGGGAGGCTGAGGCAGGAGAATGGCATAAACCCGGGAGGCAGAACTTGCAGTTAGCTGAGATCCGGCCACTGCACTCCAGCCTGGGCAAGAGAGCGAGACTCCATCTCAAAAAAAAAAAAAAAAAAGAAAAGAACTGTGCTCTGGGCTGTGCCTCAGTGGCAGATGGCAGTGGTAAAGAGAGGACACTAGCACTCAGGAGAAAGCAAGCAGGAGTGCTGTAGCCCAGTGCCAGGGAGTACAGAGCCACTGGTCTAAAATGTAAATAGCCAAAAAGATAGAACACTATTCAGCCATTTTTGTAGCAGAGTGAAAACCTAGCTTCAGCAGGCACCTGGCTTCAAGCTACTAAACTACCCGCTTTCATGAATATATGAAAAGTTTATTTGTCATTGAATATAAACAACTAGCATACACAGATGACCTCTTCAATCTCCAGGTGAATTTAGGATGAACTCTGTATGACATGGTGCTGGAAATTCTTCTACTTGTGGACTAATTATGATGACCATCTTTCTGACTTTGCAGTCTTGTAAGCAGATTGACAATGATGTGTGTCACATTCAAGTGTAATTGTGCAATAAAACCATTTTCTTTCTGCTCTACTACTGTGGAGTTTCTCTGAAAATAGGGAAAATTTTTCTTTTAACTATATTTTGCAATAACTGGCTAGAATTACCAGACATGATATAAACACATAAGGTACCAACCAGAATTTACTGTAGAGGGGACTTTCCCTCTCATACTTCGAGTCAACTCACACTTGTGCAGCAAAGTGAATGCTGTACCTTAAATATGCATGCGGAATTTTGTCTCTGCCTGTTTGGTATTGATAGTCCTCTACCGTCACTTCTAGAGAGGCTAGACCCAATTTCTACAAACTTCACAGAGCAGCAATTAATCATTTTACGTTTTTCAGTGCCTCTTGTATCTTCAGATTTGAAACTGATTCAGAAACTACAGAGCCCAGAAACCCAATCAGAGTAACATGTGTGCACTGAATAGACATGTAGACATGAGAATCTCCACTTTCCCCTTCCTCCTCTTGCTAAATGCTCACAAATCTACAGGTAAACACCTGTGGCTACTTCAGCCATTCAGGCCCTAAACTTGAAGCTTGAAAGTTTGAATCCAGGTCTTGAGATTTGAGGGAAAAAAGTTTATCTAAGAAATGCAAGTCCTTTTGGTTATCAAACTCAGAGAGACATTAAAATGAAAATACTGGCAGGGCACGGTGGCTCAAGCCTGTAATTCCAACACTTTGGGAGGCCGAGGCATGTGGATCATGAGGTCAGGAGATTGAGACTATCCTGGCTAACACGATGAAACCCCATCTCTACTGAAAATACAAAAAATTAAGTGGGCGTGATGGCGGGCGCCTGTCATCCCAGCTACTCAGGAGGCTGAGGCAGGAGAATGGCATGAACCCAGCAGGCGGAGCTTGCAGTGAGCTGAGATTGCACCATTGCACTCCAATCTGGGCAACAGAGCGAGACTCAGTTTCAAAAAAAAAAAAAAAAAAAAAAAAAGGGCCGGGCGCGGTGGCTCAAGCCTGTAGTCCCAGCACTTTGGGAGGCCGAGACGGGCGGATCACAAGGTCAGGAGATCGAGACCATCCTGGCTAACACGGTGAAACCCCATCTCTACTAAAAAAATACAAAAAACTAGCCGGGCGAGGTGGCGGGCGCCTGTAGTCCCAGCTACTCGGAAGGCTGAGGCAGGAGAATGGCGTGAACCCAGGAGGCGGAGCTTGCAGTGAGCTGAGATCCAGCCACTGCACTCCAGCCTTGGCTCCGTCTCAAAAAAAAAAAAAGGACTGTTATGTCTTTCTCCCCCACCTTTGAACTATGTATACTATGTATTCATCTCTTGAAACTGTTCACGATTGCCACAGGTAACTATAAATTAAACTAATAATGCCACATTAGACACTATATCTCATACCCTAAACCATAATGATATATATGTAATCAATAATCGATGTTCTGTAAATAAATAAAAATTCCTGAGAATCAACTTTGTATCAGCCCACTCTCTGTCCCTGTCTTCTTGTCCTTACAAATCATCTTGTAACTGATGGTAATCAAAATGTAGATTCCAGGCAACTTGAATCTTTGCTCCCAGGTTATAATCCTTAAGCTTGACCCAATAAACTGTCTACTTATATTCATGTTCTATCAACTTTTTTAAAAAATGTAGACTTATCATTTAGCATGTGCGAGAGTAGCCTCTATGAGGGGATCTCTCCTTTGATTGTACTCCACTTGCTGTAACACCAAAGGATGCACAGCCAGTTGGATCCTACCTGGAATCTGCAGATGAAGTCTGGCTTCTACCTGGGATTTACAGTAAAGGACTGAAATTTGGATTGAGAATGTACAGAAAATGAACAAAAGTCATTTTCTGCATTGTGAAATGTAAACATAGACATCTTACAGCCCCTATCTGGGAGTGTGGCTCTTTGAGATTTTTCATATCTTGTTCATTGGCCTACTACAGTTTTGTGAGGGGCTCCAGGAGAAAATAGAATCTGATGGCAGAATCTGTAAGTGTAAATAGGCATCTTAGGAGTCAGAGAGCGAGGCCACAAAGTATCCAGAGTCATGACCACAATTATATTTAGCTGTAAAATGCAATACTAGAGTATTTTTGCTCTTTCTCTTACCCAAGAGCTAGCAAATCCGAATGGGTGGTCCATGTTCTGGAGCTCTACCAGGGCAGTTCCATTTTCTATTTAGAGTTAGCCTGAGTCTCTCCAGCCTGGCTTATCATTGGGCCATGAGGCCCAGGTCAATGGGAATTCTCTCACAATCACCCAGTTGTCTTTGAGGCATTTGAGGCTGTCCAGAGCAGAACTGTGTCAGGCTGACAAGAGTGGTTAATTCTGCTTCTGTCTCAGTGTAAGAGAAATGAGTCATTCTGTGTTTGTTCATTCCCTCATACAAGAGATATCTTTGGTTGGTATCCAGATGAGAGTTTCTCCAGTTTCCTGGTACTTGGATAATAAGGAGAAGATCTGGAGACCCAGATAGATAAACTAGTTACTTCCACTTCATATGGGCATTAAAAAAATACATGAAACAGTCATATTTCCTACAGTCCAGGAACTTTTAGTCTAGACTAGCAACTGGATAAATAATTGAATTATGCATTGTATGGTTGGTATAATAAATAGATGTGTCAAAAAATCTTGGGCTTTATTTAGACCACTTTCATTATATTGTTGTGACTTCTGATGTCTACACCTGAAGGGAGATTTATGAACAAAAGAATTGTTATAAATTATTATTTTTTTGAGATGGCGTTTCCCTCTGTCACCCAGTCTGGAGTGCAGTGGCACGATCTCGGCTCGCTGCACACTCTGCCGCCCGGGTTCAAGTGACTTTCCCTCCTCAGCCTCCCGAGTAGCTGGGATTACAGGTGCCTGCCACTACGCCCAGCTAATTTTTGTATTTTTACTAGAGGCTGGGTTTCATCATCTTGATCAGGCTGGTCTTTAACTGCTGACCTCGTTCTGCACCCACCTCAGCCTCCCAAAGTCTTGAGATTACAAGCGTGAGCCACCGTGCTCGGCCATATATTTTCTATTTCTTTTACCTTGCTAACTGTAGATAGTTTTATTTTCTAATAAAATTACCCTAGAAAACCTTAAGGGATTTGTTTAAATTGCATATTAGTATATAGTATAAAGTTGTCAGGGCAATGACTAGAAAAGATACAAACTACAGAAACTCTGGGATTTAAGTTTCTTTTAGGTAAGCTTAGAAACAAGACAAAACTGGAAGTGCCGTAGTTGCATAGAGAACAGAATTCTACAAAGGGTTCCCACCCTGCCCCAGACGTGTTCAGATTCATCCTTTTTGGAGACCTTAGTTAGGTCTGAACCTACCCTGGAGTATTGCCTCACAGAACTAATTAGAGGAGATCAGAGTTTTGGCTGCTGAATCCTGCTGCCTTTCTAGAGCTGGTGCTCACAATTTCCTGAAATTCAAAAGCAGATAAATGGGAAAAATAAAGTATGTATTGTATGGTCTTTGTTTTTAAATTTTTATTAAAACCAGTGCAGAGACATTCTATTTAGCAACTTGTTTTCTATTCCTGCAGATCCAGTAGTTGCTCCACAAGTCAAAAAAAGTAAATATAAACAGAATGAAATTTTCTCTATATTACATTAAACTCTTCCTTTCTATATCTCTTTCATCTGTCTATATTTAGCTTTTATTCTATACAATTTTTAAAAAAATTCAATGACAGAGAAACAGAAGAAAAAGTAAAAATGCTGGGCCCTTTATCTAAATCCTGAAAATTATGAAACCCTTAGTACCAGCTCCCAGGGTGTTATGAGAATTAAATCACATAATGTGTTATGCCCAGCACAGTGTTCTGTATCATACTCTTGAGCACATAGTGCCTACTTAATGAACATTGCATTAGTACATGTGTACATGTTATTTTTTAAATACAGACTTATTCAGATATTGCTGCCTTCTGTTTCCTCTGTAAATTTTAAAGAGCCAGCAAAAAATATAAAACTTTTAAATGGAAATGGGCTGTCCTTATTTGTACTAGAAGTATTTGGTTATGGCAAGAGTGCTAAGTGTAAGGGACCCTGTGCTGTTCCTGCTTTCTCTAACCAATGCTAATAATGAGCCAGGGGGAAGCAACATCAGCATTGACAGGGGACTTGTTTAAAACACTCATTCATAAACCCCTTTCAAACATGCAGAATCACATTACAGAATGCGCAGCCACAATTATCAAGTGATTTATAAGCTCATTAAAGCTTGAGAGGCAATGCTTAGCTTAGTGTTTATCAGCCCAGGCTTCTCATTAGGATCACATGGCTGATATGCAGAAATCTCTTGTGCCCAGGCTTCAAAATACATTCATGAGAGTTAAGTTCCACCTTTGCACTAGAGGGTGGTCACAGGGCCTATTCTATTTGGGTTTGGTAGGGACAGGTCATTGTGGTGCATGTTTCCATTACTGTAGCAAAAATTGCTGGTGTCTGTGGCAGGGGAGGGCACCTGAGGACAGGAAAGGAGAAACTTATATTTGCATCTTCATGTAGCAGCTCATTGTTCTTGAATCTCTTCTGTTTTAAAGGACAGAAATGGGTGGCTTTTTCTGTCTTTTTCTGCTAGATGATGTCATGCTAGCAGGTAAACATGTGGTTCACTTTTAAAGACATATTCTCCAGATGCAGGTGTAATTTGTACAGAGAATCTCATCTGAGAAGAAACTCCAGAGAAGGAGGAGAAAGAAAAAAAATGGCTTTTCTTCAGGTAAACATGTGTCAGATGAAGAGCTGTGTCCACTCTGCCTCCTGGACTGTCATGCGTTTAGTACTCACAAACCTTTACTTCTCTACTTGTGCTTTTCCTCCCTGAGTTTGATTTAATTACTTCTTAAAATTCCTATGATAGTCAAGGGTCTTTGAAAAATATTTCTTTTATATATCCCACAGACTTCTGTACATTCTGTATGTAATAGCTTCTAATATGCCATGCAGAATTCTCAGCAAGAATTTATGATCCACAATATTAAAAATATTCCCTTTGTGGCTGTTGAACATGGAAAGATTTATATTGGGGAAAATTGTGGTCCTTGGTCCTTGGATACTCAAGATTTATATTGGGGAAAATTGTGGTCCTTGGTAAAGATAGTAAAGTAAAAGCCTCCATTTATGTGTTCCATTAGCTCTATGCAGAACAGGATTCAGAAAATGCTTATTTAAATAGGATGGAATTTATTACCCAGAAAATTCTGAAAAAAAAAATTATTAGGAGATAACTGCTCTCTAGGGTGCTAAATGAAGCCTACTTAAAATTACTACTAAAAATTACGGAGTGTAGGAGTTAACAATATTTTGAAGTTTGCATAAAACTGATGTTTCTTTATGGTTAAATTCAGATTATAATTTATGTTATTTGGGGGGAATATTTCAATAGTGATGCTGTGTTCTTCTGTGAGCACTAACACATCATAAAAATTTGTCCTAGTGCAGTTAATGGTTAATGATTCACTTGGTGAAGTAGCTCTCTGACAGATTTTTTCCACTATAGTTAATTATTTTTTTCTCTTCATTATTAAGCATCCATTTGCAGCAGATTTGCATAAACTATCACATTTAATCTGGCAGTTGTCCTTTTTTCTGTTGTTCCTGCATAATTTTCTATGGAAAATGAAGGCTGTTATCTTTGTTTATAGGCCAGAAAAACTTGGAAAAACACAGGCTCTTCCACTTACTGGATGTTTGACAAAATATCCTTCTTGGGCCAAAAACATTGACATTATTGGTGAGCTTGTTACAAATTCAAAAAATCAGACTTCATTCCAGGTGTTCTGGGAAAAAAACCCCGCATAACAAAGTCTTCAGCTTATTGTACATATTAAAATTTGAGCGGTGCCTTCTAACTCAACGTGTCTTCTCCATATGAAAAATATTCACATCTCATTCTGTATGATGTAAATATAGCACTCAAAAATGTACATGTTCATGCCATTAATTTTATACTTTATTATCTAGAAAAATATCATATATGAACTGATGTTACGGACCTTATGCTGCCCTTTTTTTCTCAGAGAATACATTAGAGAATATTTCTGTGTGGCCGGGCGCGGTGGCTCAAGCCTGTAATCCCAGTACTTTGGGAGGCCAAGACGGGCGGATCACAAGGTCAGGAGATCGAGACCATCCTGGCTAACACGGTGAAACCCCGTCTCTACTAAAAATACAAAAACTAGCCGGGCGAGGTGGCGGGCGCCTGTAGTCCCAGCTACTCTGGAGGCTGAGTCAGGAGAATGGCGTAAACCCGGGAGGCGGAGCTTGCAGTGAGCTGAGATCCGACCACTGCACTCCAGTCTGGGCGACAGAGCGAGACTCCGCCTCAAAAAAAAAAAAAAAAAGAATATTTCTGTGTTGAAAATTATTTTGTTGGATAATTTTAGTCCTATAAGTCAGAACCACTTATCTTTGCTCTCTAATTTCACCTTAAGTCAAAATAAAAATTCTGCCCATGGCCACTTTGTAAAAATGTGTGTCTGTGTTTGTGTTTCAGAGACCATTGCAATTTAGAGATGTGGCCATAGAATTCTCTCTGGAGGAGTGGCATTGCCTGGACACTGCACAGCGAAATCTATATAAGAATGTGATGTTAGAGAACTACAGTAACCTGGTCTTCCTTGGTGAGGATAACTTTAATACATAATTCATAATATACCCAAAAGGTTTTATTTCTCTTTTTTTGTAGAATGTTTTTTAGTAATTTATTCTTTGCATAAAGGAGTTTCAGATCCATTTTTTCCAGAAAATCTTCAGAATTTGTTCATTTAGAAAAGAGTATTTTCAGTGCTTCTGGCCTGTAATCCCAGCACTTTGGGAGGCTGGGGTGGGGGGATTGCCTGAGGCCAGGAGTTTGAGACCAGCCTGGCCAACATGGTCAAACCCCATCTCTACTAAAAATACAAAAAATTAGCCATGCATGGT
>NW_012123931.1:6478099-6479723 GCF_000951035.1 Colobus angolensis palliatus
ATTGCCTGAGGCCAGGAGTTTGAGACCAGCCTGGCCAACATGGTCAAACCCCATCTCTACTAAAAATACAAAAAATTAGCCATGCATGGTGGCACGTGGCTGTAACCCCAGCTACTTCGGAGGGTGAGGCAGGAGAATTGCTGGAACCCAGGATGCGGAGGTTGCTGTGAACCAAGATCGTGCCATTGCACTCCTGCCTGGATGACAGAGCAAGATTATGTCTCAAGAAGAAAAATTTTTTCTTCAAGATGTTTCATCTTAATCCAGTCTTTCCACATTCCTGAGTTGAGCTGGATTTTTCACTCTGAATTAGTGGTAACTACAAAAATTTACTGACATAAAATATTGTAGCCCCCACCTGAAAATCTAAATGCCACCACCAATTTTTGATACCGTAGTACCAGGTGGTAAAATTAAGAAACCTACAAATTGGAAGTATTTTCTTTTTCCTTTTTTTATTTTTATTTTTGAGATGGAGTCTTGCTCTGTTGCCCAGGCTGGAGTGCAGTGGCGAGATCTTGGCTTACTGCAACCTCCGACTCCCAGGTTCAAGCAATTCTCCTGCCTCAGTCTCCCGAGTAGCTGGGACTACAGGCATGCGTAACCATGCTCGGCTAAGTTTTGTATTTTTAGTAGAGATGGGGTTTCACCATGTTTCCCATGCTTGTCTCCAACTCCTGACTTTGTGATCCGCTCACCTTGGCCTCCCCCTAACCTTGTGTTCCACCTGCTTTGGCCTCCCAAAGCGCTGGGATTACAGGCATGAGCCACTGCACCCGGTAAATAGGAAGTATTCTTTAAATATCTATAAATTTCTGTTATACATTTGTATTTTGGTATTAATTTACTAGAATATTTTATCACATCGTCTTTGCTGAGCAAATTACTAGCTTGTAATTGAAGAATATGAGCAAGATTCATGTTATTTATTCTTAATAAAACAGGTATTGTTGTCTCTAAGCCAGACCTGATCACCCGTCTGGAGCAAGGAAAAAAACCTTTGACTATGAAGAGACATGAGATGGTAGCCAAGCCCCCAGGTAGGTGCGAGTGAAAATGAATACAACAGACAACACAGTAAGAGGTCCCAAGGTCAAAGAGAAAGCCAGTCCTTAAAATGTGATTCAGGAAGCTGTGTTCCAAAGGAAATAGTTCCTGGGCAGCTGTTTTTTGTTTTTGTTTTGTTTTTTAATTTTGCTGTCCACAAAGGGACATCTTCTGTCTTATGCTTTTAAATTCTCTAAGGATTCTACTTTTCGTTTGGTGAACTTTCTTCAAGTTCACAGTGAGAGCCAAAGTCCTCTTCATGGCATATAAGAGATTGCACAATCTGGCTGCTTTTCCATTGTTTTGGGGACACAAAAATATCTGCACGATTTTGAGAAACTAAAACTACATTTTAGTTCTATTTTTGCATCGAGTCTGAAATATGTGAGAGTAGTAGTTTCTGTTGCATTTTTTTGTTCATTTTTCTTTGTAGTCCATTATATTTTTATTACTATATAGTTTTTAAATGTAATTTGCAATTATACATATGATATGTTTCTGCTTTGTTCTTTTTCCTCAAGATTGCTTTTGCTATTCACACTTTATTGTAGTTTCTTTCTTTTTTTTTTTTTTTTTT
>NW_012123931.1:6480648-6482333 GCF_000951035.1 Colobus angolensis palliatus
ACAGTTTCACTCTTGTCGCTCAGGCTGGAGTGCAGTGGCACGATCTTGGCTCACCACCACCACGCCCGGCTAATTTTGTATTTTTAGTAGAGACGGAGTTTCACCATGTTAGTTAGACTGGTCTCAAACTCCCGAACTCAGGTGATGTGCCCACCTTGGCCTTTCAATGTGTTGGGATTACAGGAGTAAGCCACCACGCCTGGCTAGACAGTTTTTAATGTACTGTTTATGGTTTTTAAAATATGAGATTGTATGATCTAGAAACAGCAATTTTTTTACTTTTCTTGATTTTCAATGACTTTCCTCCCTCCTGCCCTCCTGCGCTCTCTCTCCCTTTCCTTTTCCTTTTTCCTTTTTCCTTTCCTTTCCTTTCATGGGGTTTCACTCTTGTTTCCCAGACTGGAGTGCAATGGCGTGATTTTGGCTCACTGCAACCTTTGCTTCCCGGGTTCAAGCGATTGTCCTGCCTCAGCCTCCAGAGTAGCTTGGATTACTGGTGCTCACTACAATGCCTGGCTAATTTTTTGGTAGAGACGAGGTTTTCCCCTGTTGGTAAGGCTGGTCTGAAACTCCTGACCTCAGATGATCCACCCGCCTCTGCCGCCCAAAGTGCTGGGATTACAACCGTGAGCCACCACACCTGGCTGGATTTTTTTTATTTCTGTGAATAATTCTTCTGTCACATACTTCTAGTGCTACATTCAAATAGAAGTATTGCCAATGGGCACAATATAGTTTTGTATTGGTGTCTGAATGTTATGGAGCAAACACCTCTTCAAGTTTTCATAAACTGATTTTAGAAGCATTTCCTCAGGTAACCGTGTGGGTTTATTTTTTCTTTTTTTCTTTTTTTGAGACAGAGTTTCACTCCTGTTGCCCAGGCTGAAGTGCAACGGTGCGATCTAGTCTCGCTGCAACCTCCATCTCCTGGGTTCAAGAGATTCTCCTGCCTTAGCCTCCCAAGTAGCTGGAATTACAGGCATGTGCCACCACACCCCGGTGATTTTGTATTTTTAGTAGAGAAGGGGTTTCTCTGTATTGGTCAGGATGGTCTCCAACTCCCGACCTCAGGCGATCTGCCCGCCTCCGCCTCCCAAAGTGCTGGAATTATAGGCCTGAGGCACCCAGCCTGGCCCAACTGTGTGGATTTCTATATAGGCAGAACTGACCTTAAACTGTGGTTCAGGTAACTGAAAGTGAGTCATTGATCAGCTTCAGGCACCACAGTAAAAGCGAAGGTCTGTAGCCCTGCCTACATGGCTGTAAATAGATGCCTTCATTTAGGTCTCTGGGATTGCAGAACGTCTCCCAGACTGTGGCTGGAATGAGTTTGGGATGGTTACAGATTAAGTACAGAATTCTCAGTGAGACCAAGTTGGCTGAATCCTATCCTGGTCTGTAGCCAAGAACAGGGGCTAACCCTGTAGTTTCCCACCTGAATGAGGGCCTATCTTCTGAATAGAACACTTCTCAATCTTCAGCTTTAACAGCGTTTCACAGCTCCCTCCCTGGATCTCAAATTTCTTTCAGAGGCACTTATTTTGGAAAAATCATCTTGCTACATAACCCAGGCTGGTCTCAAAATCCTGGCCTGAAGCAGTTCTCCAACCTTAATGTACCATGTAGCTGTCATTACAGTTGTGAACCATAATGCCTGGTTTTCTCTTTTTTTTTTTTTTTTTTTG
>NW_012123931.1:6483827-6489513 GCF_000951035.1 Colobus angolensis palliatus
CTCTCAAAGTGCTAAGATTTTACGTGTGAGCCACTGCACCCAGCCTCATTGTAAGTTTCTTAACATTAGTTTATTGTGTTTTTTGGTTTTCTTTATGTATTATAATTTTAGACAATTTGCAATTCTGTTTGTACACTTTAAGTCAATTTGAGGTTTAATTAAGAGATAAATTATGCATGTCTATCATAATCAGATTACATATGTATATGTGTATATCTGTAAATATGACTCCAATTTTAGTTATGGCTCATATTCTTAGCTGATTTTCAGTGGTGGTTTTATCTTGTCTAAGTGAGTAGTCATGGAGATAGTCTTATTTTCACCATGTGTTTAATTATGAATATATATTTCTTTTTGTGAAAGAAATGCTTTTGTGATTTGAGGGTAATTTTTAGAAAGACTTACAATTCTGTATTTTTTTCAGTTTTTCTTTAAAGACATTGTTTTAAAAACACATAAAATAAAATTTGCCATCTTAAATTTATTGAAGTGTATATTTCAGGGCCAGGTGTGATTGTGGCACTGATGTGTAATCCCAGGATTTTGGGAGGTCAAGCCAGGAGGATCCCAGGGGCCCAAAAGTTTGAACCTGGGCAACATGGAGACCACTCTCTATGAAAAAAATTTAATAATAGGCAGGCATGGTGGTGTGCAACTGTGGTCCCAGCTACTAGGGAGATTGCAGGGAGTCAAAATTGTGCTACTACACTCCAGCTTGGGTGACAGAGTGAGACCCTGTCTCAAAAAAAACTGTTCATTTCAGGAATGTTAAGTATATTCACATTGTTATGCAAAAGACTTCTAGAAACTTTACATCTTGTAAAACTTAAATTCAATACCCATTAAGTAACAACTGCTCATTTTACCCTCTCTCCATACCTTGACAGACAAACCTTCTACTTTCTGTTTTTATTGTTTTGACTACTTAAGATATCTCATATAAGTGGAATCATACAGTATCCGTAATTTTGTTACTGGATGAATTCAGGTGACATAATGTTCACAAAGTTCATCAAAAAGGTGACAAGATTATTCTCTTTAAGGTGGAATAATACTCCATTGTATGTATATGTTACATTTTTTAATATGTTTATAAGTCAAGAGAGATCTAGGGTGCTTCAGCCTGTTTGCTTTTGTGAATACAGGTTATAATAAGCATGGGTTTACTTTGCTGCCCAGGCTAAAGTGCAGTGGTGCAATCTCAGCTCTCTGCAAACTCTGCCTTCTGGTTTAAGCAATTCTCCTACCTCAGCCTACCAAGTAGCTGGGATTACATGTGCATGCCACATCGCCAAGCTAACTTTTGTATTTTTAGTAGAGATGGTGTTTTACCATGTTGGCCAGGCTGGTCTCGAACTTTTGACCTCAGGTATCTGCCCACCTCGCCCTCCCAAAGTGCTAGGATGACAGACTTGAGACACTGCACCTGGCCTGTGTTACATATTTTAGATATAGATTTGTAAATACTTTTTTCCATTTGTGCATTTTTATGTCTAAGTAGTTTATTTAAAATATGTTTTTGTATCATTCAAGAAAATAAGCCAACTTTATCAGTGTTGATAATCAGTTTTTGACCTCGTTTTTTGAAGAGATTATTTTTCTCTATTTTGTAAACATGGCAACTTTGTGGAAAATCATTTGATCATATACAAAATGGTTCATTTCTGAGCTCTCTGTTCTTTCATCTGTTTATCTTTTTGTCAGTATCATACTGTTTAGTTACTGTAGCTTATAACTGAAGGTTGTATTGATATCTTTGAAAAATGGAATTTTTTGCCCCCCGAGCAGGAATATGTTGAAGAGTGTGTGTTTTATATTCACATATTGTTGAATTTGCCAGTTTGACTTTTGCTTTTGATTCCTAGTTTTATTCAGGTTTTATTAGTAAACACCCAGTTCATAATTTTGGTGTTTTTAAATTGATTTGTTGTTGTTTTGAAACAAGATCTTACCGTCACCCAGGCTGCAGTGCAGTGGCAGAATTTTAGCTTACTGTAGCCTCAGCCTCCTGGGCTCAAGTGATTATTCTTTCACCTCAGTTTTTTGAGTAGGTAGGACTGTAGACATGCACTACCATGTCTGGCTAATTGTTTGCTTGTTTGTAGTGTTAGGATCTCACTATGTTGCCCGGGCTGATCTCAAACTTTTGACACCAATGGATCTCCCAAAGTGTTAGGAATATGGGCAAGAGCCTTGGCACCCAGCCAGTATTTTAAAATTAAATAAAACTTGTTATATGTCCTAAAAGAATATGCTAGATGCAAATAAGAATATTGTGTATTATCTTGGTTTTGACTGGAGAGTTTTGTGTGTGTCTGTGAAGCCTAGTTGGTCTATAATATGGTTTGGATGTCCATGTTGTCCAGACCTCATGCTGCAATATAAATCCTCAGTGTTGGCTGTGGGACCTGGTGGGACACGTTTAGGTCACAGGGGCAAATTTCTCATGAATGGCTTGGTACATCCTCTCGGTAACCAAAAAGTTTACACTCTGTGAATTCAAATAAGAGCTGGTTCATTAAAATAACATGGCTCCTTCACCTCACACTTGCGCTGTCTCTTACCACATAATATGTCCAGTTACTCTTTACCTTCTACCTTCATTTTAAGCTTTCTGAAATCCTCACCAGAAGCAGATGCTGGCACACACTTATACACTCTGCCAAGCTGTGAGCCAAATAAACCATTTTTCTTTATAAATTATGCACTCTTAAGTATTTCCCTATATGCAAAATAATCAGTATAGTCTATAATGTTGTCTAAGTTTTCTGGTTGTTATATTTTATCTGAATTTTCTATTATTGCAAACTGGGTCTTGATGTACAATCATTATGTTGCTATGTATATCTTGCTTCACTTTTATCAATGTTTGCTTTATATATTTTGGAGCCCTGATGTTATATACACATATACATATAGATAGATAAATACTATAGTTATAGATTTCTGCTAAATCAACTCACTTTAACATCATATAATATCAATTTTTGTCTTGTAGAAGTACTTGACTGAAAGTATGTCTAATATAATTATGACCATCTTACTCAATTGTGGTTACTATTCATGGAATATACATTTTTTTCATTCTGTTACTTTCAGCCTATTTGACTCAATGCTAAAGTAAGTCTCTTGTAGGCAGCATACTGTATGCTTTTTTAAAAAAGCCACTCAGGCATTCTATGTCTTTTTCTTTATATAATTTATATATATATTTATATTTGTATTTATTTATTTTATTTGGTTTGTTTTTGAGATGGCGTTTCACTCTTGTTGCCCAGGCTGGAGTGCAATGGCATGATGTCAGCTCACTGGAACATTCACCTCCCAGTTTGAAGTGATTCTGCTGCCTCAGCTTTCAAAAAGCAGGCATGTAATCCCTAGTAGCTGGGATTACAGGTGCATGCCACCATGCCCAGCTAATTTTTTGTATTTTTAGTAGAGATGGGGTTTCACCATGATGACCAGGCTCATCTTGAACTCCTAAATTCAGGTGATCTGTCTGCTTCAGCCTCCGAAAGTGTTGGGATTAAGCATGAGCCACCGCGCCCAGCCTCATTTATTTTTGAGATAGTGTTTCACTCTGTCAGCCAGCTTGTTTGTATTTTTTTGTAGAGACAGAGGTTTGCCATATTGCCCAGGATGATCTTGAACTTTTAGGATCAAGTGATCAGCCCACCTTGACCTTCCAAAGTCCTGTGGTTACATTTCATTTTATTAGGTAGTTTAATCTATATTTAAAATGATTGGTTAAAGAAATGAAGTTGTTATTACCACTAATATTGTTACTGTTTTGTGTGTTTCTAGTAGTTATATTTTTCTCATTTCCTATTTTACTTACTTAATTTTCATTTAATTTTGTACTGACATGCTTTGATTATATTTTACTTTCTTTTACATACTTTCTATAAATAGTATCTTTGTAATCATCTCAAAAACTGGAGATTACATACATCTTAAAGTTAAAACAATGTATTTTAATCTCATAACTTCAATTGAATAAAAAAACTATGCCTCTATATTTTCCAGTTTGTTATTGATATTAAAATTATTTTACATAGTGTATCTACAGGCTCATGCCTGTTATCGCAACACTTTGGGAGGCTGAGGTGGGTGGATCCCGAGGTCAGGAGATCAAGACCATCTGGCGAACATGGTGAAATCCCGTCTCTACTAAAATACAAAAAATTAGCCAGGCATGGTGGCCCATGCCTGTAGTACCAACTACCCAGTAGGCTGAGGCAGGGGAATCACTAGAACCCAGGAGGCACTCCAGCCTGGGAGACAGAGTGAGACTCCATCTCAAAATATATGTATATATATATTTCCAGATACTCAGTTTGGTCTTATTAATTATATTGACATTGTTATGCAACGTATCACTAGAGTGTTTTTATCTTGCAAAACTAAATCTCAGTACACATGAAACAACTACCAATTCTTTGTATTTTGTGGTTCTTTTCAAACACCGCTCTGTTTTCTGTTTCTGAGAGTATAATTGCTTTATATATCTCATCCAATCTCTGTCTTTTTGTGACTGGGTCATTTTATTTTGCATAGTGTCATCAATATTTATCTTAATAGTTGTTACAATATTTTCTACTTTTTGAAAACTGAGTGATATTCCTGTATTTTTGTGTCTACTGAATAATTTGGTGACACAAATTTGGATTACTTTTACCTATTGGCTTTCAGTAACAATGCTACAATAATTATGTGAAAGTTAATATAATATATGTGCTGCATTCTGTTTTATTAGTCTACTTTTTCAGCTTTATACTCATACCAAATTATTTTAATTCTGTAGCTTTTGATGTGTTTTGAAATCAGAAATGGTAATGCCTCTAACATTGATCCTGTTTTTGAAGATTGCTGGGTACTTTGTTGTCGGTTTGGATTCCATATACTTTTAAATTTGCTGTTTTTATTTCTTTGAAAATGCAATTAGTCATTTGAAAAACATTGCATTAAATCTGTAAATTAAATTGAGCAGTAAAGACGTCTTCAAAATATTAATTATTTTTTTCAATTGTTTTTGAGATGAAGTTAAATTTACCTGCCTTACCAGTTACCTTGTGCCATTTTGGTTAGTATGTTTTTGTTACATTTATATGTGCAGGAAGAAATTACAGCTTGAGGTATTTTGCGATGTCATCTTACTTATGTAGTTTGTATCATTTTATAGGTTAGGTTTGTAAAGTATATTTATCTGAGTCTAGCAATTGAAGCAATGTGTTTTTATTGTTTCTTTCAGTTATGTATTCTCATTTTGCCCAAGACCTTTGGCCAGAGCAGAACATAAAAGATTCTTTCCAAAAAATACCGAGAAGATATGAAAAACGTGGACAAGGAAATGTACAGTTAATAAAATGGTGTGAAAGTGTGGATGAGTGTAAGGTACACACAGGAGGTTATAACGGACTTAACCAATGTTGTACAACTACCCAGAGCAAAATGTTTCAATGTGATAAATACGGGAAAGTCTTTCATAAATTTTCAAGTTCAAACAGACATAAGATAAGACATACTGAAAAAAAACATTTCAAATGCATAGAATGTGGCAAAGCTTTTAACCTGTTCTCAACCCTTACTAGACATAAGAGAATTCATACTGGAGAGAAACCCTACATTTGTGAAGAATGTGGCAAAGCCTTTAAGTACTCCTCTACCCTTACTACACATAAGAGAA
>NW_012123931.1:6490588-6579093 GCF_000951035.1 Colobus angolensis palliatus
AGAATGTGGCAGAGTCTTCAAGCGCTCCTCAGTCCTTACTAAACATAAGAAAATTCATACTAGAGTGAAAACCTACAAATGTGAAGAATGTGGCAAAGCTTTTAACCAGTCTTCAACCCTTACTACACATAAGAAAATTCATACTGGAAAGAAACCCTACACATGTGAAGAATGTGGAAAAGCTTTTCACCTGTCTGCACACCTTACTACACATAAGATAGTTCATACTGGAGAGAAACCCTATAGATGTAGAGAATGTGGTGAAGCTTTTAACCGTTCTGCAACCCTTTTTTCACATAAGAAAATTCATTCTGGAGAGAACAAACCATACAAGTGTGATAAATGTGGCAAAATCTTTATTTCACCCTCAAGCTTTAGTAGACATGAGATAATTCATACTGGGGAAAAACCCCAGAAATATGAAGAATGTGGCAAAGCCTTCAAGCGGTCCTCACATCTTACTATACACTGAGAGTTCTCAACTTACTCTGTAATCATGCCAAACTCCTCCCAGCCACAGTCTGGCAGAGGTCCTGCCATTCCAGAGACCTGGAGGAAGAGGCCCATTTACAGCCATGTAGGCAGGCCTGCAGACCTTGGCCTTTACTATGGTCCCTGAAGTGGTTCAGTGACTCAGTTTTAGTTAGGTGAACCACAGTTTAAGGTCAGTTCTGCCTGTATAGAAACCCACACAGTTACCTGAGGAAATGCTTTCTGGTACTCACTGAAAGCCATACTCATCCACATCTTGATACAGGGCCCACCATATGCAGACCTGACTGCAAAAACATGCCCTAGTGTCTGCCCTACAGAGCAAAGTCCTGAAGGATATTTAGTCTGTCCAAAACTAAAATGAAAATTACAACTCCCCAACCCCCTCTAACAAGCCAGCCAAAGGTGAACCCTAGTGCAGACCCAGCAACCTTGTGACCAAGCTACAACCCCTCTTCACTAATAATTCAGAGGGTATCTCATCACCCTAAGGGCCAAACAAAAGATCTTTACCTTCTAAAATCAGTGTACGAAAAGTTGTAAAGGTGTTTGCTCCATCAAATTCAGACACCAATACAAAACTATATTGTGCCCATTGTCAGTGGTTCTATTTTAATGTAGCACAGGAAGTATGTGGCAGAAGAATTAGTCAAAGAAATAAAAATAGCCATTGAAATTGAAGAAAAATAAAAAGTTGCTGTTTGTAGATCATACAATCTTATATTTGAAAAACCTTAAGCTGTACACTAAAACCTGTCTAAACTAATAAATACACTCGGTAAATTAGCAAAATATAAAATCAACATACATTATATATATGGCTTTATACACTTAAACTGTCTGATTAAACAGAGGAACACACTAGGCACTTTAGCTCATGCCTGTAATCCCAGCACTTTGGGAGACTGAGGCGGGTGAATGATCTGAGATCAGGAGTTTGAGACCAGCCTGGCCAGCATGTTGAAACCCCATCTTTACTAAAAATACAAAAATTAGCTGGGTGTGGTGGCTAGCACCTGCAATCCAAGCTGGTTGGGAGGCTGAGGGAGGAGAATCCTTGAATTTGGGAGGTGGAGTTTGTGGTGAGCAGAGATCGTGGCATTGCACTCCAGGCTGGGCAACAGTGCCAGATTCCATCTGAAAAAGAAAAAAAAAAAGGAAGAAAAAAATCTTATTTATTATAGCATTAAATAATAAATTTTGGCCAGATCTGGTGGCTCATACCTGTAATGTCAGCACTTTTGGAGGCCGAGGTGGGTGGATCACGAAGTCGGGAGATCAAGACCATCTTGGCCATGGTGAAGCCCCATCTCTGCTAGAATACAAAAAATAAGCTGGGCATGGTGGTACATGTCTGTAGTTTCAGCTAATAAGGACTGAGGAGGGGGATCACTAGAACCTGGGAGGTGGAGGTTCCAGTGAGCTGAGATCACACCACTGCACTCCAGCCTGGAGAAGGAGCAAGGCACTCTCTCAATAAATAAATGTCTGAGAAAAGAACTAAAAAGCTAAAAAGTCTTTACAATAAAATATCAATAAAAAAATTAGAGAAAATCCAAATAAATATAAAAGTTTATGGGTTGAAAGAATAAATATTAAAGTGCCATATTATCCAAAGTTATCTACAGATTCAATAAACTTCCTATCAATTTGCAGTGGTATTTCTTTCAGAATACTGGAAAATACTATTTTAAAATTTATATGAAACTAAAATAAACTGAATAGCCAAAGCAATCTTGAGGAAAAAAAACAAAGTAGAAGGATATCATAATGTCAAGCTGTATTTCAGGACTGTATAGTAATAAAAACAGAATGGATTGTGCAATAAAACGAACAAAAATGCACCAGAAACTACTATCACATTTTTCAGACATGATGAAAAAAGAGAAATAATAATTTTAGTTTCTCAAAATCATGCAGATATTTGTGTGTCCCCAAAACAATAGAAAAGCAGCCAGATTGTGCAGTCTCTTATATGCCATGAAGAGGACTTTGGCTCTCACTGTGAACTTTAAGGAAGTTCACTGAAAGAAAAGTAGAATCCTTAGAGAATTTATAAGACTGAAGATGCCCCTTTGTGGGAGCAGAATTACAAAACAGAAACAAAAAAAATAGCTGCCCAGGAAATATTTCTTTGGAACACAGCTTCCCGAATCAGCTTTTAAGGATTGGCTTTCTCTTTGACCTTGAGACCTCTTACCTGTGTTTTCTGTTGTATTCATTTTCACTCATACCTGTGGGGTTGGCAATCATCTGATGTCTCTTCAGAGTCAAAGCTTTTTTTCCTTGCTCTAGATGGGTGATTAGGTCTGGCTTAGGGACAACAGTACTGTTGTATTAAGAATAAATAACATGAATCTTGCTCATATTCTCCAATTACAAGCTAGTAATGTGCTCAGCAGGGCAGATGTAATAAGATATTCTGGTAAATTAGTACCAAAATACTAATTTGTAACAAATTTCTAAATATTTAGAAAATGCTTTCAATTTATAGGTTTCTTAATTTTACTATCTGGTACTACTGAATCAAAAATTGGTGGTGGCAATTAGATTTTCAGGTGGGGGCAAGAATACTTTGTCACTAAATTTTTGGAATTACCACTAATTTAGAGTGAATTATACAGCTCAAATCAGGAATGTGGAAAGTTTGGATTAAGATGAAACATCTTTTCTACATGAGCACTTTTGAAGATTTTCAGTAAAAAGGGGATCGAAACTTTTCTGCAAAGAATAAATTACTAAAAAAATTCTACATAAAAGAGAAAAGCTTTAGGGTATGTTAAGAATTATGTCTTGGCCGGGCGCGGTGGCTCAAGCCTGTAATCCCAGCACTTTGGGAGGCCGAGACGGGTGGATCATGAGGTCAGGAGATCGAGACCATCCTGGCTAACACCGTGAAACCCCATCTCTACTAAAAATACAAAAACTAGCCGAGCAAGGTGACGGGCGCCTGTAGTCCCAGCTACTCGGGAGGCTGAGGCAGGAGAATGGCATAAACCCGGGAGGCGGAGCTTGCAGTGAGCTGAGATCCGGTCACTGTACTCCAGCCTGGGTGATAGAGTGAGACTCCATCTCAAAAAAAAAAAAGAATTATGTCTTAAAGTTATCCTCAACAAGGAAGACCATATTTCCGTAGTTCTCTAACATCACATTCATATATAATTTCCACTGTACAGTGTCCAGGCAATGCCACTCCTCCAGAGAGAATTCTATGGCCACATCTCTAAATAGTAATGATCCCTGAAAAACACACACACACATTTTTACCAAGTGACCATGAGTGCAATTTTTAATTTGACTTAAGGTGAAATTAGAGAGTAAAGAGAAGTGGTTCTGAGTTATAGCACTAAAATTATCCAATAAAATAAATTTCAACACAAATATTTTCTAACGTGTTCTCTATGATAAAAAAGAGCACCATAAGATCAAGAACATCGGTTCGTATGTTGTATTTTTCTAGATACTAAAGTATAAAATTAGGGGCATGAACACAAACGTACATTTTTGAGTGCTATATTTACATCACACAGAAGGAATTGTGAATATTTTTCAGATGGAAAAAACATATTCACAAGGAACCTCTCAAATTTACTATGTACCATAAGTTGAAGATCTTCTTATGTAGGTTTTTTTTTTTTTTTCTTCCAAGAAGATCTGGAGTAAAGTCTGATTTACGTATTTATTTCCTTTTTTTTATTTGAGATGGAGTTCCATGCTTATTGCCCAGACTTGAGTGCAGTGGCATGATCTTGGCTCATGGCAGTGTACCCCTCCTGGGTTCAAACAATTCTGCCTCAGCCTCCTGAGTAGCTGAGATGACAGGCATGTACCACCACGCCCTGCTATTTTTGTATTTTTAGTAGCGACGGGTTATTCTCCATGTTGGTCAGGCTGGTCTCAAACTCCCAACCTCAGGTGATCTGTCCGCCTCGGCCTCCCAAAGTGCTGCAATTACAGGCGTGAGCCAGGGCTCCCCGCTGATTTTTTGAATTTCTAACAAGCTCACCAGTAATGGTAATGTTTTTGGCCTAATAAGGATATTTTGTCAAACATCCAGTAAGTGGTAGAGCCTGTGTTTTCCCAGTTTTTCTAGCCTGTAAACAAAGATAAGAGCCTTCATTTTCTAAAGAAAAATATGTAGAAAAAAATAAAGGACAACTGCCAGATTAAATGTGATCGTTTATGCAGAGTAGCTGTATAAAGATACTTAATTGTGAAGAGAAAAATAACTCTATAGTGGAAAAAATCTATCAGAGAGCTATTTCAACAAGTGAATCATTAACCATTAACTGCACTAGGACAAATTCTTATGATATGCTAATGCACACAGAAGAACACAGCATCACTGTTGGAATATTCCTCCCCAATGCAGTAAACTATAGTCTCAATTTTACCATAAAGAAACATCAGTTTTATGCAAACTTCAAAATATAGGTAACTCCTATGTTCTGTAATTTTTAGTAGTAATTTTAAGTAGGCTTCATTTAGCACCCTAGAGAGCAGGTATGTCCTAATAATTTTTTTTTTCAGAACTTTCTGGTTAATAAATACCTTTCCATTTAAATAAACATTTTCTTAATCCCATTCTGCATAGGGCTAATGGAACACACAGATGGAGCCTCAACATTCCATGTTCTCCGTCTTTACTAAGGACCACAGTTTTCCCCAATAGAAACCTTGAATATCCACATCTTTTCATGTACAACAGCCACAAAGGGAACATTTTAAATATTGCAGATCATAAATTCTTGCTGAGAATTCTACATGGCATATAAGAAGCTATGACGTACAGAATATAGAGAAGTCTGTGGGACATAGGACAGAAACGTTTTTCAGAGACCCTTGACTATCATAAGAATTTTAACAAGTAGTTAAGCCAAACTCACCAGGGAGGAAAAACACAAGTAGAAAAGTAAAGGTTTGTGAGTACTAAACGCATGGCAGTCCAGGAGGCAGAGTAGACACAGCTCTTCATCTGACACATGTTTACCTGAAGAAAAGACATTTTTTTTTTCTCTCTTCTTTCTCTGGAATTTATTCTCAGATGAGATTCTCTGGACAAATTGCACCTGAATCTTGAGAATATGTCTTCAATGGTGTCAGTACCACAGATCCACCTGCTAGCATGACATCAACTGGCAGAAAAAGACAGAAAACTTCCACTTATTTCTGTCTTTTAAACAGAAGAGATTCAGGAAAAATGAGCTGCTCCGTAAAGATAAAAATATAAGCTTCTCCTTTCCTGTCCTCAGGTGCCCTCCGCTGCCAGAGACTCCAGCAATTTCTGCTACAGTAATGGAAATATGCACCATACTGACCTGTCCCTACCAAGCTCAAACAGAACAGGCCCTGTGACCACTCTTTCATGAAAAGGTGGAACTTAACTCTCGAGAATGTATTTTGAAGCCCTTATACTTGATTCTGGTCTCACCTTAGAGTCACATAAGGCCCTTCACTGAAACAACCTGAATGCTTCCAACCAGAACAATAAACAGAAGCTGTGGAGAGGGCACAAGAGATTTCTGCAAATTGACCATGTGATCCTAATGAGAAGCCTGGCTGATAACCATTAAGCTAAGCGTTGCCTTTCAAGCTTTAATGAGCTTATAAATTAGTTGGTAATTTTGTCCCACTTTATGTAATGTGATGGCAGGTTTGAAAAGGGTCCATGAATGCGTGTTTTAAACAAGTTCCCTGTCAATGCTGATGTTGCTTCCCCTTGGCTCATTTTTAGCATTAGTTAGAGAAAGCAGACAGAGCACAGGGTCCCTTACATTTAGCACCCTTGTCACAACCAAATACTTATGGTACAAATAAGGACAATCCATCTCCACCCTAAAGTTTTATATTCTTTGCTGGCTCTTTAAGTTTATAGAGGAAACAGAAGGCAGCAATGTTTGAATAAGTCTGGGTTTAAAAAACAACATGTACACATGTACGAATGCAATGTTTATTAAGCAAGTACTATGTGCTCAAGTGTATGATACAGAGCACAGTGCTGGGCATAACACATTATGTGATTTAATTCTCATAACACCCTAGGAGCTGGTACTAAGGGTTTAATAATTTTCAGGATTTAGAAAAAGGGCCCAGCATTTTTTTTCTTCTGTTTCTCTGTCATCAAATTTTTAAAAAAGTTGTAAGAAATAAAAGCTAAGTATAGACAGATAAAAGAGATATAGAAAGGGTGAGTTTAATGTCGTGTAGAGAAAATTTTATTGTGTTTATATTTACCTTTTTTTTAGTTGGGGAGCAAGTACTGGATCTGCAGGAATAGAAAACAAGTTGCTAAATAGAATGTCTGTGCAAGCACTGGTTTTAATAGAAAATTTAAAAGCTAAGAGTCTATAATACATACTTTATTTTTCCCATTCATCTGCTTTTGGGTTTCAGGAAATTGTGAGCACCAGCTCTAGAAAGGCAGCAGGATTCAGCGGCCAAAACTCTTATCTCTTCCAATCAGTTCTGTGAGGCAAGACTCCAGGGTATGGTCAGACCTAAATAAGGCCTTCAAAAAGAATGTATGTAAACAAGTCTGGGGCAGTGTGAGGACCCTGTGTAGAATTCTGTTCTATATGTCACTGGGTTACTACCAGTTTTGTTTCTTCTAAGCATCCTAAAAGAAACTTAAATCCAACAGTTTCCATAATTTAAATCTTTTCTAGCCACTGCCCTATCAACTTTGTACTATATACTAATATGCAACTTAAACAAATCCCTTAAAGTTTTCTAGGGTAATTTTATTGGAAAATAAATACCGTACACTTAACATGTGAAAGAAATAGAAATCATTTGGCTGGATGTGGTGACTCACGCCCATAATCCCAGCAATTTGGGAGGCCGAGACAGGTGGATCACGAGGTCAGGAGTTCAAGACTAGCCTAACTGAGATGGTGAAACCTCATCTCTACTAAAAATACAAAAATTTCCCAGGCACAGTGGCATGTACCAGGAATCCCAGCTACTTGGGAGGCTGAGGCAGGAACATCACTTGAACCCAGGCAGCAGAGGTTGCAGTGAGCTGAGATTGCACCACTGAACTCCAGCCTGGGACACAGAGTGAGACTCCATCTGGACATCCTCAAATGCCTCAAAGACACCTCGGTGATTGTGAGAGAATTTCCAGTGACCTGGGGCTGATGGTCCAGTAATACGCCAGACTGGAGACTTAGGCTGATTCTACATAGAAAATGGAAGTGCCCTAGTGAAGCTCCTAAACCTGGATCACCCATTCTGATTTTCTAGCTCTTGCAAGAAAGAACAAGAATACTCTACTCCAGTATCACATTTTACAGGTAAATGTAGTTGTGGTCATGGCTCTGGATAATTTGTGGCCTTGATCTCTCACTCCTAAGATGCTTATTTACATTTACAGATTCTGTCACCAGATTCTATTTCCCCCTGGAGCCTCTCATATAGCTGTAGCAAGTCAATGAACAAGATGTGAAAAGTTTCCAAGAGCCACGCTCCCAAATGGGGGCTATAAAATGTCTATGTTTACATTTGGCAATGCAGAAAATGTCTTTTGTTTGTTTTCTGTACATTCTCAATCAAAAGTCTGGCCCTTTTTTGTAAATCCTAGGCAGAGGCCAGACCTTATCGGCAGATTCTAGGTAGGATCCACCTGGCTTTGCATTCTTTGGTGTTACAGAAAGTGAAGTATAATCAAAGGAGAGATACCCTCATAGAGGCTCCTCTAGCACATTCTAAATGATAAGTCTACATGAAAAAAAAGAAAAAGCTGACACAACATGAATATAAACAGACACTTTATTTGGGTCAAGCTTAAGAATTTTAACCAGGGAGCAAAGATTCAAGTTGCCTGGAAGCTACACTTTGATTAGCAGCAGTTACAAGAGGATTTCTAATGACAACAAGAGAGGGACAGAGAGTGGGCTGATACAACTTAGATTGTTAGAAATTTTTATTTATTTGCAGAAAAAACACTGATTATTCATGAGATACATATTGTATATATATGGTTATGGTTTAGGGTATGGGATATAGTGTCCAATGTGGCATTATTAGTTTAATTTATAGCTACTTGTGGCAATAGTATACTGTTTCAAGAGGTGAATACATAGTTCAAATGGGGAAGATAGACATAAGTACACTTGCATTTTAATGTCTCTCTGAGTTTGATAACCAAAGGACTTGCATTTTCCAGATAAAAGTTTTTATTTCCCAAATCTCAAGACCTGGATTCACAATTTGGAGCTGCAGATTTAGAACCTGAATGACTGGAGTAGCAGCAGGTGTTACCTGCACATTTGTGAGCATTTTAGTAAGAGGAGGAAGGGGAAAGTGGAGATTCTCAAGTCTACATGTCTACTCAATGCGCACATTACTCTGACTGGATTTGTGGGCCCCCTGATGTCTGAATCAGTTTCACGTATGAAGATGCCAGTCATTGAAAGAAAGAAAATGATTGGTGCCCTGTGGAGTTTGTAGAAATCTCTCTAGAAGTGACTGTAGAGGAGGACTATAGATACCATATAGGCAGAGACACAATTCTGCCTGCATGTTTAGGGGACAGCCTGCACTTTGTAGCACAAGTGTGAGTTGACTGGAAGCCTGAGAGGGAAAGTACCCTCTAGAGTAAATTCTGGTTTTCACCTTATGTGTTTATATCATGTCTGCTAATTCTACACCGTGCTTGGAAACAATAATTAGAAGAAAAATTTTCTCCAGCCTCAGAGAAACTCCACAATAATAAAATAGAAAGAAAACATTTTATTACACAATTGAACTTGAATGTGACATGCATCATCATCAATCTGCTTAAGAGACTGCAAAGATAGAAGGATGGTCACCAAAATTAGTCCACAAGTAGAAGAATTTCCAGCACCATATCATACATAGTTCATCCTAAATTCACTTGGAGATTGAAGAGGCCATCTGTGTATGCTAATTGTTTATATTCAATGACAAATAAACTTTTCATATCTTCATAACAGGAGGTAGTTTAGCAGCTTGAAGCCAGGTGTCTGCTGAAGGTAGGCTTTCACTCTACTACCAAAATGGTTAAAAAGGGTTCTATCTTTATTTGGCTATTTACATTTTAGAGCAGTGGCTCTATACTCCCTGGCATTGGGCCACAGCACTCCTGCTTGCTTTCTTCTGGTTGCTAGTGTCCTCTCTTGACCTCTATCAATTGCCCCTGAGGCACAGCCCAGAGCAGAGCTCACATTTGATGTGAACCCCATTTTCCACAGCAGCACTCTAGTGTCACATCAGAGAGTGAAGCCTGAGCTGCAGGAGGAGAGCCTGCAGGCCTCCTGGGTAGAATTGCACCATCACAATAATGGGAATGTGAGCAGTGTTTCAGCCCCAGTTTCTACTTATAATGGTGACATGGGAAAAATACTACTGAATTTTCAGGATGAGTCCAGATAGAGATGTTAGGGACAAGCTGCCCCAGGAAATGCAGCTGACCCTTACCTTGAATACTCTGCAGCTGCATTCCTAAGCCCTCATCTAGGTGCCACAGTAGAGTTTGCAGTCATGGTACATCATGCAAGCCCTAATTACAGCCATATGGGCGGCATTGGGGGAGGTCATGGGAAACACGAACAAACTTTAATTATATATTCCTGTAAATTCCTGTTTTTCACCTAGCTGCCGCCATAAATGTCACAAAATGAGGTGTTGCAAGTTCGTGGTAAACTGATAAACTGCCTTTGTGCCTGTTCCTAACTGATAAACTAGCTAGCGGCAAAGTTAACTCCCTTAAGCCCCTCTCATCTCACATAAACACCTCACCTTGTAAGCTCAGGGCTGCCTCCTTTGATTGCTGTGTAGCAGCCCAGCAGGTTAATAAACTTCCTTGCCTGACTTTGGGTCTATTTGTGCTTTCTCTCGGCCAACCTTACGTTTTGGTGTCAAAACCTGGGAAAGACTAGGCTCTGGCCGGGCATCCCTAGAGGACTCTGTCTCTCTCTGTCACTCCCTCCCAGGATTGCTCATCACTGTGCTCTGGAAACTCGGTGCCTTTCCCCCTCTCCTGCCACCCTCTCCCAGCCACCCTCCCCTTCTCAAACCTGATGAAGACCCAGAGATCTCCTAGACTCTCCCATTGTTGGTGACTTCATTCACCTTCAGAGCCTCCACAGGGGTGAGTAAGAGAGAGAGAGTCTTGCCATTTACCCAGAACCCTTGACTGTCTCTGCATTCCCAAAAGACCCAGCACTGGGCCAAGGGCTTTCTCCAGCCTCCAGTCCTCTGGTTTCTCCATTTCGGAGATGATTAATTTGGCAGCTACCTCCTATATTCCGGACAGGACTTGTGGGACAGGGGACGCCCTCTCCCACCATCCTTGTCAACTGGCAGTCTCTTCTTCCTCTACCCCCCTCCGCACAGCCTCAGTGCTCTCAGCCTCCATTCAGAGGTCCGTCCCAAGAGGATTATTTTCTACTGTAATACTGACTAGCCTCAATACAAATTGGACGGTGGCTCCCAATCACCCACAAATGGCACTTACGATTTCAGTGTGCTTAGAGACAGACAACTTTTGCCACTACAATGGGAAATGGTCTGAGATTCCTTATGTTCAGGCTTTCTTCACTCTCCACAGCCACCCTTCTTTCTGCCAGTCCTCTTCTACTTTCCAAATCCTCCTTGCCCGCTCTAAACCTGACTCGCCTCCTACCACCCTCCCCATGACCCCAGGCGATGACTCATCCCCTACCACCCTCCCCATTGCCCCAGCTGATGACTCCCCTTCCTTTGACCCCCCGATTTTCCCCCTCCCCATCAACATCATGATCCTCCACCAGAGCATCATGATCCTCCTCTGTATGCCCCCAGTCTGGCTCTACCTCTTTCTCCCCCTCTCTCCAACCACCTTCCTTCTGACTCTGAGTCCTCCCCATCACCACCCCTTACCCACTCTCAGGCCCAGGAGTCAGCTCCCTTGCTGCCCCTTTGGGAAGTACCAGGGGCCGAAGGGATCATCTGTGTCCATATCCCCTTCTCCCTTTCTTATCTCTCCCAAATTGAAAAATGTCTTGGATTTTTCTCCTCTGATCCTGATACCTATATCAAAGAATGCCAGAATTTTACCCAGTCTTAGGAACTCACTTGGCATGATCTCTATATTATCCTCTCTTTCACCCTCCTTCCAGAAAAGAGGAAAAGAGTATGGCTCACAGCCTAGGCGCATGCCAATGATCTCCATCAGCAATATTTTACCAAGCCCATAGGAGCCGCTGCAGTACTCTGGCAGGAGCCTCCTTGGGAGTACCAACCCACAGACCCCAGCTGGGCATCCCATAATCAGATGATTACTTGCCTCCTTGC
Source organism: Colobus angolensis palliatus (assembly GCF_000951035.1). Classification (NCBI taxonomy): domain Eukaryota; kingdom Metazoa; phylum Chordata; class Mammalia; order Primates; family Cercopithecidae; genus Colobus; species Colobus angolensis. Next base: position 6,502,379 of record NW_012123931.1, read on the forward strand.
AGGCCTAAACAAGGCTGACCACAAGGCTGTAAACTTTAAAAAACTCAAAGAAATCTCCCAAAAGGTCAATGAAAAATCTGCCCAATTTTTTTTCCTGTCTTATGGAGGCTCTCCAAAAATACACCTATGTTGATCCTGCCTCCCAAGAAGGAACTATTGTTCTTAATACCCATTTTATCTTCCAATCTGCCCCAAATATTTGGCACAAACTTAAAAAGGCTGAAGATGGCCCTGAAACCCCCAAAAAGATCTCCTTAGTCTGGCTTTCAAAGTCTTCAGTAACAGCGATGAGCAAAATAAATTAGATAAAGCCCAAAGAGACCTTGCTAAATACCAGCTTCTAGCAGTGGCTATCTGCCAACCTAGCCATGGTACCGAAGGGCACAAGAGACCCAATAGCAGTAACTCTCCTGGGCCTTTTTTAAAGTGTGGCAAAGAAGACCACTGGGCATGAGCATGCCCTAACCCATGAGTGCCAAAAAGCCCTTGCCCAGTCTGCCAGCAGACAGGCCACTGGAAGTCTGACTGTCCTGTTAACAGGCAGATAGAAAAGCCTGTACCCCAAAACCACCAACCTTTTGGTGAGGCAAAAGGTGAAGAATCACTTGCTCTCCCGCAGCTCCTCAGCCTAGCCGCTGAAGACTGATGAGGCCCAGAGCCCCTGGCCCAATCTGCCATCACTGCATCAGAGCCCAGGATAATTCTACTAGTAGCAGGTAAGCCGATCTCGTCTTTAAAAAGAGCATGGCCCTGTAATCCCAGCTACTCATGAGGTTGTGGCTGGAGAATCGCTTGAACCCAGAAGGCAGATGTTGCAGTGAGGGAAGATTGTGCCATGGCACTCCAGCATGGGCAACAAGAGTGAAACTCTGTCTCAAAAGAAAAAAAAGAAAAAAAATCTACCTATCAAATACCATGCTCACTACTTGCCTGATGAAATAATGTATACACCAAACCCCAGTGACATGCAATTTACCCATTTCACAAACCAGCACATACACACTTGAACTTAAAATAGAAGTTGGAAGAAAAACCCACAAATAAAAAAAGATTCAGAAATTAAGTAGATAAAACAATAATGATTTTAAAAAGAGCTTTTTTGCTCTTCTAAAATATGGATGTTAATAGATGTTCTGGGTCTTCATCCTCATCTTGGACCATGAAGAATGGAAAACAAATGTCAGGGGTGATGGAACAGAGACATCCCTAAAGGCTTCCTGAAGCTGCCATACTGGCCCAGGTATGCCTAACTCCTGACTTTTTATGTGAAAAAAATATAACTTATGTGTTTTAAATCAGTATAGATCTCTATTTTTCATAGCTGAATAAAGTAAAATGAGCTGTTGAACTAGAAAAAAAGTAGAGACATTTTGAAAAATTGGCTCCAGTTACAAATTATCAATAACAATTACAGCTCTTTGCCAGGCATGGCGGCTCCCTTCTGAAGCAGGTGGATCACCTGAGATCAAGAGTTTAAGCCCAGCCTGACCAACATGGCAAAACACCGTCTGTACTAAAAACACAAAAATTATCTGGATGTGGTGGTGCACACCTGTAAACCCAGCTACTTGGGAGATGGAGTCAGGAGAATCTCTTGAATCTGGGAAGTGGAAATTGCAGTGAGCTGAGATCCTGCTACTGCACTCCAGCCTGGGCGACAGAGTCCAGCCTGGGACTCCATCTCAAGACAAAAACAAAAACAAAGAAGAAAAACAATGACAGCCCTCTAGTGTCTCTAGAGAAATGAAGGAATTTGGAACAGGCTCCTGTCTTCTATGATTTCTGAAGAAAGAAAAAGGCTCACATGGAGGGCTCAGAAAAGAGTCTGATATATGAAGAACAGACAGTGAAGTCAGTGTGTCTTTCTGGATTCTGTGCTTCCTTAAACTGTTCCTCTGCTAAAAAGCAAATTTTCTGTTAATCTTCAAATTTCTGAGCCAAACTAGTCTTTAATATTTAATAGAGAAATGTGCCAGGCATGTTGGCTCATGCCTGTAATCCCAGCACTATGGAGGCTGAGGTGGGCGGATCTCCTAAGTTCGGGAGTCTGAGACCAGGCTGACCAAAATGGAGAAACCCCATTTCTACTAAAAACACAAAATTAGTCTGGTGTGGTGGCACATGCTTGTAATCCCAGCTACTCAGGAGGCTGAGGCAGGAGAATTGCTTGAACCCAGGAGACCAAGGTTGCAGTGAGCCAAGGTCACATCATTGCACTCCAGCCTGGGCAACAAGAGTGAAACTCCATTTCAAGAAAAAAAAAAAAAAGAAGAACAACCCCACTCCAATAAAAGAGAAAACAGCTAATTTCATCACCTGTAACACTGTAACATTCGGTTTGCCCAGAAGTCCTCAGTCTGTCCATGCGACAACTTCACTGCTAGAACAACCAGCATTCACAAAAACCAGTGCACTACACTGAATTACAACCAAGGACCCTCACAGAGTTGACTATACTCCCCTGCTACCTCTACCAGAGCAGGTGGTAGTATCCATGGCTGAGAAACCTGAAGACAGATCACATCACAGGACTTATCACAGAGACCACACTAGTTCACTAACACTGGATCCAAACCAAGAAGAAATCCCTGAATTCCCAGAGAAAGAATTCCTAAGTTCCATTATTAAGCTACTTAAAGAGACACCACAGAAAGGTGAATGCTAACTTCATGAAAATGTTTAAAAATATGGGATATGGATCAAAAAAAATCTCCAGATAAATAGATAGCATAAATAAAAAACAATCACACCTTCTGGAAATGAAAGGCACACGTAAAGAAATGCAAAATATAGTGGAAAATTACAACAATAGAACCAAACAAGTAAAAGAAAGAACTTCAGACCTTAAAGACGAGGCTTTTGAATATTCCCATCTAACAAAGAAAAACAAAAAAGAATTTAAAACTTAGCTAAGTCTCCAAGAAGCTTGGAATTATGTTAAACAATAAAATCTAACAATAATTGGTGTTCCCAAAGAAGAAGAGAAATCTAAAAGTTTGGAAAACTTATTTGAGTGCATAATTGAGAAAAAATTTCCTGGCCTTGCTAGAGATCTAGACATCCAAATACAATAAGTTCAAAGAATACCAAGGATTCATCACAAGAAGATCATCACCTAGGCACGCAGTCATCAGGTTATCTGAAGTCAATATGAAGGAAAGATTTTTAAGAGCTGTGAGACAAAAGCATCAAGTAACATATAAAGAAAAAGGTATCAGATTAACAGCAGATTTCTCAGCAGAAACCCTAAAAACTAGAAGAAATTGGGGTCCTATGTTTAGCCTCCTTAAACAGAGCAAGTATCAGCCAAAAATTTTGTATCCAGTGAAACTAAGCCTCACAAATGAAGGAAAGATAGTATTTTTCAGACCAACAAATGCTTAGAGAATTCACAACTACCAAGCCACTACTATAAGAACTGCTAAAAGGAGTTCTAAATCTTGAAACTAAACCTGAAAATACAATGAAATAGAAGCTCCTTAAGGCATAAATCTCACAAGGTCTATAAAACAATAACACAATAAAAAAGGTATTCAGGTAACAACTTGCACAATGAATAGAATAGTCCTTCAATTCTCAATACTAACGTTGAATGTAAATGGCCTAAATGCTCCAGTTAAAAGATACAGAATGGCAAAATGGATGAGTTTACCAACCAAATATCTGCTGTCTTCAAGAGACTCACCCAACACATAACGACTCACTTAAACTTAAGGTAAAGGGTTGGAAAAAGATATTCCATGCAAATGTACCCCAAAAGAAAGCAGTAGTACCATTCTTACATCAGAAAAAATAGACTTTAAAGCAAAAACATTTTTAAAAAAAGGACAAAGGACTTTATATAAGGATTTTAAAAACTAGTCCAACCAGAAAATATCACAATTCTAAATATATATGCACCTAACACTGGAGCTCCTAAATTTATAAAACAATTACTACTAGACCTGAGAAATTAGATAGATGGCAATACAATTATAATGGGGGACTTCAATACTCTACTGACAACACTAGACAAATCATCAAGACAGAAAGTCAACAATAATAACAAAGAAAATGGACTTAAGCTATACCCTAGAACAAATGGACTGACAAGCAACTGCAGAATATACATTTAATTCATCAGCACATGGAACATTCTTCAAGATAGACATATGATAGGCCACAAAACAAGTCTCAATAAATTTAAGACAATCAAAATCATATCAACTACTCTCTCAGACTACAGTGGAATAAAATTGAAAATCAACTCCAAATGAATCATCAAAACCATGCAAATACATGAGAATTAAATACATTTTGGAAATTAAATAAAACATTAAACTTAAGATAAACCCATTTTTGAATGATTGTTGAATGAAATACAGATGGAAATTAAAAATTCTTTGAACTGAAAGATGATAATGTCAAAACATCTGGGATACAGCAGAAGTGGTGCTAAAAGGAAAGTTCATAGCATCAAGTGCCTACATCAAAAAGTCTGAAAGAGCATAAGTAGACAGTCTAAGACAACACCTCAAGGAACTAGAGAAACAAGAACAAGTGAAACCCAAACCTAGCAGAAGAAAAAAGAGACCAGAACTAAATAAAACTGAAACAAACAAACAAACAAAAATTCAAAAGACAAATTAAATGAAAATCTCGCTCTTAGAAAAAATAAACAAAATTGTTAAGCTATTAGCAGAATTAACCTAGCAAAGAAGAGAGAAGATCTAAATAAGCTCCATTAAAAATGAAAGAGAAGATATTGCAACCGATGCCACAGAAATACAAAAGATCACATCCAGGGCTACTGTGAACACATTTACATGCAGAAACTAGAAAATCTAAAGGAGATGAATAAATTCCTGGAAATGTACAGTCTTCCTAGATGAAAAAAACAACAACCCTGAACAGACTAATAAAAAGCCAGATTGAATAATAATTTAACAAATTGCCAACCAAAAATAAAAGTTCAGAACCAGAAGTATTCACAGCTGAATTCTATCAGACATTCAAAGACAAACTGGTGGGGGTGGGGCCAAGATGGCTGACTAGAAGAAGCTTCCCATAGAAAAGAACTATAATAGCATGTAAATCCTGCACCAGCACCTGAGGTATCCAGGTTCTCTCATCAGAACTGACTAGGTGGCTGGTGTGACCCATGGAGAGGAAGGAAAAGCAGTGTGGTGCAGCAACGCACCTGACAGCCGAATGGGGCTGGGGAGCCCCCAACCTCAGCCAAGGGAGGCGATGAGTAAGCAGGCTGCCCAGCCTTGGAAACTGTGCTTTTTCCATGGAACTGTGAAATCCATGGATCAGAAGATTCAATTTGTGAACTCATGCCACCAGAGCCTAAGGTGCCAACTGTTGGAAATAAGAGCTTGGGGTCACAAAGAAAACAAGCACTCAAACAAAGAATTTCTCAGCAAGGCAAATTTACTTCTGCAGAAAGGTGCTGCTCATGTTTCTGGCTGTTGTGAAAGCACACCATACAAGAGAGGGAAGGGGTTTTTATCCCTAATGCAGTCCCTACTTCTGTGTCCTCTCCCCATTGGCTGGAGTAAGACCACACAATCTAAGCTAACTCGATTGGCTATTTAAAATCAGGACTAGTGGGAAGGCTGTTTACAGAGCAGGTAACTAGGAGTGAGGAGGACTTCTTCCAAATAAAGAAGAGATGTGGGTTACAGATTGGGACTGGCAGGAAGAGTTGTTTACAGAGCGGGTAGCTGGGAGCAGGAAGGTACAAGCAAGTTGATTTCCAGAACAAAGAACAATGAGGTTACCCTTTGAAGAAGAACTTATTATGCCTGACACAACCCTGGAGCTGAGCAGATTCTCAACAGCCTCTCAGGTAGAATCTGCCTAAGCCTGCCAAGTTTCTAGGGGAGGGGCGACCAGCACCACAGCTGTGGCTGGCTGCTGTCTAAGCTGTTTGAGCTCCTTGGGGGAAGGACAGCAGCCAACACTGGGATTCACAGCTGCCTAATAGGCTAAGCTCCCTGTGTAGAGAAAGGCTGAAGCCATCTCTATAGCTTCTGGCCCCACTTTTCCCCTGCTAGAGCCAGTGAGGCTGGACAGCTTGGTCTCAAGAGGTGTCCCCCACAGCCCAACACACCAGCTGTGGCTGACAAAAACCAGAATGTCTCTTTAGGCCTGACCCTGACCCATCCCTCCTCACTGGGCAGGACATCCCTCCAGGAACTCCAACAACTCCTGTTAGGGGCTCAGGGACAGCACTGTAAACTCCCTGGGCCTGAGCCCCTAGGGGGAGAAGAGGCTGCAGTTTCTGTGGACCAGCAGACTTAGCCTTTCTTTCTGCTAGTTCTGTGGAATTTGGGCAGCCCAGAAGAGTGTTTCCCCCCTTGGAAAACACCTCCCTCCACCAAGGAACAAAGTACTTCATTAAATGGGTTCAGCGCCCTGTGCCAACCAATTGGGTGAGACCATTCAACAGGGGTTGTCAGACACCCTATACAGGAGCAATCATACTGGATTCAGATTGGTGCCTCTTGACATCAGTGATCTCAGAGGAAGGAGCAGGCACCTTTTTTTTGCTGTTCTCCAACCTCGTTGAGTGACATCTCCTGATACAGGAGTGAACCAGATGAATAGGGCCTGAAGTGGCTCCCCAGGGAACTGCAGCAGCCCTAGAGAATAGGAACCTGACAATTTAAAGAACAGCAAGCAAACAACAAGCAACAACAATAGCATCAACAACAAAAAGCACCCACAAAAACCCCATCCAAGGCCAGGCATGGTGGCTCACATCTGTAATCCCAACACTTTGGGAGGCCGAGGTGAGCAGATTGCTTGAGGCCAGGAGCTTGAGACCAGCCTGGCCAACTTAGTGAAACCCAGTCTCTCCTAAAAAATACAAAACTTAGACAGGCATTGTAGTGCCTGCCTGTAGTCCCAGCTACTCAGGAGTCTGAGACATGAGAATCACTTGAATCTGGAAGGCAGAGGTTGCATTGACCCGAGATTTTACCACTGCACTCCATACTGGGTGACAGAGTGCGACACTATCTCAAAACGAAACAAAAAAACCTCATCCAAGGGTCAGGAGCCTCAAAGATTGAAATTAGACAAACTCATGAAGATGAGAAAGAATCACCAAAATCCCCTGAAAGGCCTCATCTCCTAGAGATGATCACAATGTGTCTTCACCAAATTCACAGAACTGGACAGAGGATGAGATTGATGAAGTGACAGAAGTGGGCTTCAGAAGATGTGTAATAACACACTCCACTGATCTAAAGGAACATGTTCTAACCCAAGGCAAAGAAGCTGAGGAACTTGATACAAGGTTAGAGGAGCTGTTAACTAGAATAACCAGTTTAGAGAGGAACATAAATGACCTGATGGAGCTGAAAAACACAGCATAAGAACTTCATGGAGCATACAAAATTATAAATAGTCTAATTGACCACACAGAAGAAAGGATATCAGAGTTTGAAGACCACCTTGCCAAAATGAGGCATGCAGACAAGATTAAAGAAGAAAGAATAAAAAAGAATAAACAAGGCCTCTGAGAAATATGGTGTTCTGTGCAGAAAATGCATGAGGGGAGAAGAAAAGACACACACAATACCGTTAAGTGTAAACAAGCTTTATCCCACATAAATGGCAATGCAGATATAATAAGGAAATTGATATCATAAGCAAATTGCAATGGGAAAGGGACAAGGGAAAATATATAAATAAATGTACAAAACCAAACTATGTGGTCCATAGTTCACTCTATTTAAAAATATGTAGTCCTCATAATATTCTATTTAACAGCCTGTTGTAGCTCTTTGGTGTTCAGCCCAAGTACATCTAATATATGCTGGTGCCACCACCAGGAACATGTGTCCCATCACACCACCATCAGTGGTGTCTCTCTGATGGGAAGAGACATTTTCGCTGGAGGTAGGAGGTGGGGTCATAAAGCAATAGCAAAGAACCTTGTTCAAAAGGGTCAGATATATTTACACTCATCAGACTAGGGAGGATTCGTCACCACACCAGGAAGCAACAACCTGGGCTCCAGAGTCAGCCAAGTCTGTACACAAATAAGGAGAGGTTTCTTGAAGCCTTGGTGTGGTCTTGGACCCTATCTCTTTTTGTAACAAGTTGTTTGGCATGAGGCCCTGTCATGAGGGCCCTTTGCGACTGGGCTCAAGGAACACAAAAATGTCAACTTGTTTTGGTGACTATTGTTTTTCAATAACTAACGTATAGGCATAGATTGGACTAGAGATTTTTTCTGAAACATCACTGGATGAATGCCTCAAGGGGCTCACACGACCTGTGCCGGGACCTGGTGACCATTGTTTGTGTCCACGTTTAATTTAGTTCAAATTTGATATTTAACATTTCCTCCACATTTGACCTCAATTGGATACTCAAATGTAGGAAAACACCCTCACAGATTCATGGGGAATGCATAATTGATATAGATTACAGATCAAGGGTAAGCATGTGAGAATTAAAAGCACAATTAATGAAAACCACACCCAGCATGGCTTTGCAAGGAGAGTCATATTGTGAGAACTGCCTGGGATATACACACAACATTCAGTATGCAGTAAGGTGCAAATGCCTCCTTGGGCTGCCGTAAGTATATTTAATGCCATTTGATTGTGCAACACAATAGTACTCAGCTGAGAAAATTCATCTGATAACAACCTAAGTCCAGTGCTACTATCATTAAGAGCTTTTTCTACATGTAAGGTAAATACTTTAATTTGTTGGTGAAGCAGGATTGTACCAGCGGCAGGGGAGAATACTGTGATAGGGTACCACCACCAGGGAGGCCAGCGCATTTGTAACCAGCAGTGTTTGTAAGCATCAAGATTACCGGGGAGGGGAATGTTAACCTGGGTGGTAAATGTAATTAATGGCCACCCCCAAGTGTATGTCCCCATCCAATGCAGGGGCAGGTATCACCATCCACAGGATCTGCATACTCAGAGGGCCCCCCAGGGGACAGCAATGGAACTACTGTAATCATAGCGTACTAATGTGTTATTAAAATAGGAAAGAGATTGTGGTTCACTGGGGGCAATGTTGTTGATTTGGAGTATGTGTTGACAAATGTCTGGAGAAACCCCAGAGAAACATTAGAGGAGCCATTTAAGGCCTCCAGACAAAGCAGGGGCTGTATGGAATCCAGCCACCAGCATAGCAGGTTTTCAGTAGGTACCATTCCAGGAATATTGGGCAGGATACGAAGGCTTTTGAAGCAAGGTGAGGGTGGAGTTCATCTTTTGTCTGACTTGGCAAAGATAGATTGCTTAATGTGGTCAAAGGAAGTCCAGATTGGATTGCGAGTGTTGTTGTTGTGGCCCTATTGGTAACTACATAGCCATTCAGAAATGTTGTCAGGGACAATTCTGCAAGGTAACACATTCCAGGCGGCCTCCGGCAACTCAACATATAGCCATCATTGATTGCGGTTGACTTCAGTTGCAGCGGTGGCTACCAAGGTGATAAATTTATTCTTGGCCTCAGACACAAAGACACAGGTGCTGACCATTAGTAGATACGTTGTTCCTTGTAAAAACAAAAACAGAGGGGAAGATGACATTATTTTTCATCTTTAGGAAATGGTACTATGCCTTAATTTTCTGCTTTCATAGCTACAAGGTCACCAGCCTTAGGGTTGGGATCTGATGGGCTCTGTACCCATAGTTTGGCTCCAGGATTTAACCTACCTGTACCAGGGGATCGGAATCCCCCAGTTCTGTATGTAGACTCTGTTGGGGCAGAGATTTCCTCAGGGGTTAATTTTGACAGGGTACTACTAACAGTTGTACTGCTAACATCTGTGGTTTTATAGCAAAAGAATCTGGAGTGGTATTGTATAAAATGATCTTTAACTCTCCCTGGTAATCACTATCAATTATACCACCATACACTACAATGCCTCTCATTGCAAAGCTTGAACATGTTGTAATCCATTCATCTGCATTCAAGTTTACCTTTATGGTGGAAATTTTGGCCTATTTTTCTTCCTGCTCATTAAATAGTCTGTCAAGAGAAAGCAGAGACTCATTTGCATCAATATGGAAAACAGGGCCGGGTGCAGTAGCTCATGCCTGTAATCCCAGCACTTTGGGAGGCTCAGGTGGGCAGATCACGAGGTCAGGAGATTGAGACCATCCTGGCCAATATGGTCAAACCCTGTCTCTACTAAAAATATAAACATTAGGTGGGTGTGGTGGTGCATGCCTGCAATCCCAGCTACTCAGGTGACTGAGGCAGGAGAACCGCTTGAACCCTGGAGGTGGAGGTTGCAGTGAGTGAGACTGTGCCACTGCACTCCAGTATGGTGACAGAGCTAGACTGAGTCTCACAGAAAAAAAAAAGAAAAGAAAAGAAAAAGAAAAGAAAACAGTGATAATGATAGTGTGGGCCAGGATTGAGATATCTGCCCAGTATTGGTTTCCCCAAACCTCTTTATTCCCAATTAACCATTTGTTTTCTTGCCACTGGGGCATCCATGTAGTAAGACCATTTGGTACTGACCAAGAATTGGTATAGAAGTGACAAATCCCTCTGGTCTCCTCCTGAATAGCTCAGAGGAATGGCTACTAGTTCAGCTAACTGGCTGCTCCCACCCCTTCCTTCATCAGAAATGCTGATGTTTTTAATAGGATTATAAGCCAGGGCGTTCCAGCATCGGTTCCCACCAATATATTTGGTGGATGCATCAGTAAACCAACATGTTTCTGATCCTCTGGGCTTAGTTCTTTAAAGGATTTGCCCCACTGGGGAGGTTTACTTCCCTATCTGCAGGACCTGATCGGTGGTTTTCTGAGCTGGCAGGTTTTGTACATCCTCATGTAAAAGCGATACCCACTTTGGTTTTGGCTTAGCCTGGTCTCGCATGTACCATGTCCATTTTATGATGCTACTTTCTTGGGTATGTCCTATCTGGTGGGTTTTGGGGGAACTCATGTCCCAAGTCATAGTAGGAATTTCAGGCCTCATAAAGACATCATGGTTGAAGCAGAGGTGTTCCATTTCCAGCAAAGCCCAATAGCAAGCTAACAATTGCTTCTCGAAAGGGGTATAAGCTTTTCCAACCTCAGGCAGTTTCTGGGTCCAAAACATGAAAAGTACCCTCTTCCCATCTTGTTTCTGCCTAAGGCTCCAATTAGCATGTTGATCTAGGACAGTTACTTGCAGTTCTCCTGGCCCATCCTGTATGGACCATAGATCCAGGGCCAGTTGCGTTGCTTGTTTAGCTTGTTCAAAAGCCATGCTCTCTTTCTCTCCCCAGTGAGAGTCATAGCGTTTTCTAGTGGCTGCATGCAGAGGTTGTAAAATGTTACTCAAGTGGGGAATATGATGTCTCCAGAATCCAAAGATGCCAATAAATGTCTGGGCCTCCTTTTTAGTCATAAGGGTTGCAAATTCCAGTATTTTAGCCTTACCTTTGGTAAAATGGACTATATCTCTGCATTCCATAGGATGCCAAGGAATTTTACAGTTTGTGCAGGTCTTTGAATTTTGCTAAGGTTAATTTCCCATCCTTGAGATAGGAGCTGGGTTTTTACCTGCTCCAAGCACCAGCAAACTAGTTCTTCAGTTTTAACCTGACTGAGCCATTCGAACAGCTGCCTTCTTCAGCAACGGGCTGACAGCTTTGAGCCTGATCAGTCCAGATATAGGCCTGGCATTGGGCCAGGGCCAGTCTCGAAATCACACTAGCATTTTCCTTTTCCAACTTACATTTCTCTGGTAGCAACCAGCCCCTATCTTGACACATAAACTTATAAGCGGTAAATGAACACCATCCTTCCGGGAGATCCCTCACCATCTCCTTTGGTGACTGGAATGCCCTGGAGCACCTCATGCACAGTCAAAAGTTTAAATCGCACTAATTTAGATTCTCAATTCTCATAAAGTCCAGTTTCCCTTGACCATTCAATTGCCAAGGGGGAGAACTGGGGGAGTCCCCACTCCAAGATATCGGAAGTCCCTGAGCCTCCAGCCCAGACCTTCTGGCCAAAAAGCCGCACACTTTTGTTTTCAAATCCTGTTTGTGATGCCAAAAATGTTCTGTGCGGGAAATGCATGAGGGGAGAAGAAAAGACACACACACAATACTTTTAAGGGTAACAAGCTTTATACCACATAAATGGCAATGCAGATATAATGAACAACATAATAAGCAAGTGCTATAATAAGCAAATCAATATAAGCAGGTTGCAGATATAATAAGCAAATTGCAATGGGACAGGGAGAATGGAAAAGGTTTACACTCACCAGACTGTATTTATTTACACCATCAGACTGGAAAGAAACAACCTGGGATCCAGAGTCGGCCACTGATCCACACAGATGAGGAGATGTCTCATGAAGCTTTGGTGCAATCTGGGACCCTAGCTCTTTTGTAATGAGTTTTTATGCATGGGGCTTAGTCACAAGGCCCTTTCACTACTGGGCTCAAGGAACACAAAAAGGTCAAGTTGTTTTTGTGCTTGTCTATTGTTTTACAATAACGAATGTATAGGAATAGATTGAAATAGAGATTTCTCTGAAACAGCTCTGGATGAATGCCTCAAGGGGCTCATACAAGCTGTTCCAGGACTTGGTGACCATTGTTTGCGTCCAGGTTCAATTAAGTTCAAATTTAATATTTAACTTTTCCTCCACACCAGACTATGGAGGATTCACCACCAGACTGGGAAGCAACAGGCTGGGCTTCAGAGTCAGCCACCCATCTGTGCACAGATGAGGAGGAAAAAAGACAAAAATAGTGAAAGACATTATCCCGCAGTTTGCAAAAAATATTATATTTAAATAGCTGTAAATACATGAACATATCAACTCAGTCATAGTCAAAATTAAATATCTGACAACACATTTGAAAGTTTGGGAGAAACAGAAAAGTGTTTGTGTCTTCCCCAGGCCCACAGGTCCAGTGCTTTGTGCCCCCTCACTGTCATGCGGGTTGCCATGTGCCCCCACAGGGTATGGGAGGCACAGAGCAGATGGTGGCTGAAGGCTGAAGCTGGCGGGACCAGCTTCAAGATCAGAGACCTTGGTTCATTGTATTGAAATCAGCCAGCTCAGGAAAAGAGACCTGGCTGCCTCAAGCTCTATGTCCATCTGCATTAGCCATGTAAGGAGGCTTGAGCACCCACAGGCACATAAACCCATCCCACCCCAATATTTCATCAACTACTGAAGAGTCTAAAGCCATGTTCTCGATGAGCATATGCTTCTGCAGTTACAACCACTATGGAAAACAGTATGGAGATTCCTTAAAGAACTACAGGTTATCTACCATTTGATCCAGCCATCTCAGTAGTGGCTATCTACCCAGAGGAAAAGAAGTCAGTATATGAAAAAGACACTTGCACATGCATGTTTATAGCAGCACTATTTGCAATTGCAAAAATATGGAACTAGACAAAATGGCCATCAATATTGAGTGGATAAAGAAAATGTGGTACATGTATACCATGGAATACTACTCAGTCATAAAATGGAACAAAATAATGGCATTCTCAGCAGCCTGGATGGAGCTGGAGACCTTATTCTAAGGGAAGTAATTCAGAAATGACAAACCAAACATCATATGTTCTCATTTATAAGTGGGAATTAAGCTATGAGGATGCAAAGGCATAAGAATGATACGTGAATTCTGGGGACTCAGGGAGGAAAAATGGGAATGGGTAAGGGATAAAAGGCTACACTTTGGGTACAGCGTTTACTGCTCAGATGATGGATGTGCCAAAATCTCAGAAATCACCACTAAAGAATTTAGCCATGTAACAAAACAACACCTGTTCCCCTAAAACCTATTGAAATTTTAAAAAACAAAAACCATCCCAATTTCTCATTTTAAAGTTGGGAAACTGAGGCCCCAAAAGAGGGAGACCCCAGGAGGGAGGCAGGGTCTGGAGTATTAGGGAGAGCTCCAGCTTCCTCGGCCTTGGTTCTACTGCACCCATCAGGTTTGCTCTGGAAATTAGAGCCCCTAAATACTAGAAAGCCCTGTGCTCTCTTTCTCTACATGGGCTATTTTTGTCTCCATATTCTCCAGTAAGTACACACAGACACACACACACAAACACTTCTCAGGGAGAGATCACGGAGGTGAGGACAGAGAAGAGGCAGACAGAAACCAGGCATAACACACACACACACACACACACACACACACACACACACACAAACAAAAAAACAGAATAGGGGCAGCTCTGCTATAAGCCAGGGGCATGCCCTCCTCTAGCTACATGTCCAGGGACATAGAGAATGAGCAGGAGGATTCTCCAGGTCCCAGGGTTCTCCATCAGCTGGGGTTCTCTCCAGGTCAGTTTCAAGAGGATAGGACTGGGGTCCTACTATCCACCTCTGTAAGTACCTGAAATGGAAACGAACTATTTCCCCATCTCAGCCTAGCATAGACAATGGATACAGCAAAGCCTTTTCATCCCTCATAAATAAGAGTACTTGAAGTGGGTGACCTCAATGGTTTCACATACCTGTAAGTGTCTGCTGGCCTTGGTTCTTCATTGGTGAACAAAAACTCTTTGCTCTGAGACTGCAAAAATGCTTCCAGTCCCTCAGAGTGAGGCATGGTCACTCCAGAGGCATCCTGGGTACATAAAAGTGGGATAGAGCAAAATGTGCCATATAAACTGGACTCTGAGTCTGGAGTCCAGGGAAAATACTAGTTTCTGATGTGTTCTTGAGAAGATCGTTTGGAAGTAGCAGAAAATAATTTCCCTGGATGAGGGGTTGTCCCTCATGAGTAAAGAGCACAACTCAAAAGGTGGAGGCAAAGAGAGGACAATGGAGGCTTCCAAGGTTATCCTTATTACACTTGGAGTCTTCGGATGCTGCTCCTTTGTCCCCTGGGACCCTGGAGAGTCAGTGTCTTGAGTACCCAAACATAAAAGTAGCTTTGTTCTGTGATGCTCCTGTGTGGGGCTGCAGTGCCAGTGATGGCCTCTAGGTGGTGACAGCCTTCTGAGTTTCTGGTGCCTACTGAGCTTTGCTGGAGAAGCTGGAGCAAGGAAGAGTCACACTGAGGTCATGCACCTTGTGTTATTATTAATGATCCCCACATTATCAAGTGGTCCAAAGCAGGAAGGAGAATTTGAGATTCCCCCACACATTCACTTAGCCAGTCTTTTCCTTGCACTAACCCTTTGCCAGTTACCCTGATGGACCCAACATGTGGTATAGAAAATGATTGAATCCTGCCTGCAGCCTACCCTGAGGACCAGTCTGAGGACAGGTGACCAAAAACACTAAAGCAAGTACATGAAAGAAAAGAGCTACTGCTATAATATCAAGTAGAATGTTGACAGAAGAGCTGGGAAATCATTACATGGAGTGACCAAAATACCTCTCTGAGACGACATTTATGCCATGATGACAATAACAATAGGGAGCCATACCTGCACAAGAATGTGCCGAGACCAGCTTGATCAGGGAGACCTCAACCTAGTGGTGCTAGAGGAATTAAAGACGCACACACAGAAATATAGAGGTGTGACGTGGGAAATCAGGGGTCTCACAGCCTTCAAAGCTGAGAGCCTCAAACGGAGATTTGCCTACATATTTATTAACAGCAAACTAGTCATTAGCATTGTTTCTATAGGTATTAAATTAACTAAAAGTATCTCTTATGGGAAACGAAGGGACGAACCAAATTAAAGGGATAGGTTGGGCTAGTTAACTGCAGCAGGAACATGCCTTTAAGACACAGATCGCTCATGCTATTATTTGTGGTTTAAGAATGTCTTTAAGCGGTTTTCTGCCCTGGGCAGGCCAGGTGTTCCTTGCCCTCATTCCTGTAAACCTACAACCTTCCAGCTTGGGCTTTAGGGACATTATCAACACATTACAGTGCTGCAGAGATTTTATTTATGGCCAGTTTTGGGACCAGTTTGTGGCCAGATTTTGGGGGCCTTGCTCCCAACATGTCTCCTTTCTTTGATTTGCAAAGAGATAATAGCAAGGGCAGCTTTGTCACAGTGAGCTACTTCTCACAGGAGTTGGGATCCGCATCTGCAGACTGTACAAAGACAAACAACATAGATTAAAAGCACAATAATCATTGATATCACAGAGCTTCTAAGTGTTTTTCTCTATTTTAATGGGTTACTGGCTAATTTGTATGCAGCTCCTTTAAGCACTCCAGTTCCTGGCATTAAGGTCAGGTGTGCCTAGGATGCTTAAATTTTTGTCCTTTTAATTTTGCTATATCTAAAAACAAGTTTGTAGAGTGTCCTTCTAGATGCATTTCTATTCTTTCCTAAATTTTGATATTATTATTATTATTATTTATTATTATTTTTTTGAGACCGAGTCTTGCTCTGTCATCCAGGCTGGAGTGCAGTGGCCGGATCTCAGCTCACTGCATGCTCCACCTCCCAGGTTCACACCATTCTCCTGCCTCAGCCTCCTGAGTAGCTGGGACTACAGGCACCCGCCACCACGCCCGGCTAGTTTTTTGTATTTTTTAGTAGAGACGGGGTTTCACCGTGTTAGCCAGGGTGGTCTCGATCTCCTGAACTCATGATCTGCCTGTCTCGGCCTCCCAAAGTGCTGGGATTACAGACTTGAGCCACCACGCCCGGCCAATTTTTATATTATTAAGAGCATTTAATAGTTTCCACAAATCTTTATGTTTAGTTCCTAGAGCAGGCCATATCATTTGAGGTTGAGGTGCAACTATACCACCATGGTTCCAGATAATAGGAACTTTTGCTGTACTTCTTATCATTTCTACTATCTGACCATTTTGTCCAGACCATCTGAACATAGTGTGGCCATGGCACACAGACTGAGAGGCACAATTCAAACTAAACATCCCTTTAGGGGACCAATTAGTAATGATTCCATAGGAATTGTTGTGCAGCACCTTTGCCTGTTCTGCAAAACAATCTTCTTAAACAAGTACATTCATTTTTTCTAACTGGGTCCAGTCCTGTTTACAAATAGGTTTTTGAGGATGGTATGCCTCAATTATAGGAGCAGATTTATTATGATAAATACTGAGATCAGAAAGCATGTGTAACTGTCAGAGTTACTGCATCTAGGCATTATTACCAGCCTTTATTGAAGGAACACTCACAGCAGTGGTGATAACTGCTATCATAGCTACCATTATATCATTCAGTGTGACTGGTTGTCCCACTTTCCTCAGGTTTTCTTCCGCCATCTGTGACAGCTTCTTGATCTGACCCCAGGTGGGTGGCTGTGGATCCTCCTGGAGCCTCTTCTTTGGCATCTGGCTCATGATAAGGTTTCAGATGTCTTGATGGTATCTAAATTGGCTGTTAATTTTGGCCTGGAGAAATACAAGCATAACCTCTACCCTAAGTTATTATTTTACTTATTTCCTAACTTTTTGTTATTGGATCTCTCCACTAAATCAGTTGTTTTGCTTCTGTCTTTGCAGCTGGTTTCTGCAGATGCTGTTCAGCTACTGATAACATCTGGCCTTTGGGCAGGCTCAAAAAGTTTAAAGTTAATAATGCTAGGTTCAGTTGCATTTGTGGGGTTCCCTATTCTCTGTCTCTTCTTTTCTGCTTTTCCAACTGCTGTTTTAGGGAGAGATTCTTTCTTTCTACTATGGCTTGTACTTGAAAATTGTATGGGATACCAGTAATGTGTTTAATATTCCACAGAGAAAAATGTAGCTAGAGTTTGGCTAGTATAGCCTGGGGCATTATCTGTTTTAATAGAAGCTGGAATGCCTATCACCACAAAACACTGCAAAAGACGACGTTTAACACAGGCAGAAGACTCTTCTGTTTGGCATGTAGCCTAGAGAAAGTGAGAAAAGGTGTCCACACATACATGTACATAAGCTAGTCTCCTAAACAAGGGAACGTGTGTGACATCCATTTGCCAAATAGAGTTAGGTTCCAGTCCTCGAGGATTAACTCCTCCTGTAAAAGATGAGGAATACACCATTTGGCAAGTTGGGCATTGCTGGATAATAGCTTTAGCTTCTCTCCAGGTAATGCTGTATCTGTACTTGAGACCAGAGGCATTAACATGGGTTAAATTGTGAACGTGTCTAGCATTAGATATTGCAGTAGCAACTATGTGATCAGTCATTTGATTCCTTTTAGTTAAAGGTCCTGGAAGAGGTGTATGAGCTCTAATATGAGTGATGTAGAAAGGATGCATTCTACTCCTAACTGCTGGTTGCAATTGGGTAAATAAAGTCATAAATTGTTCATCTGTATGAAATCATAATTGAGCATTTTCAATGAACTGTGTGGAGTGAACCACTTATGAAGAATCAGAAATCACATTAATAGGCATATCTAAAGCAGTCAATACCTTAATTAGAGCTACAAGCTCTGCTTTTTGAGCTGAAGTATAGGACATCTGAAAAACTTTACTTTTTGAGCCAGAATAAGAAGCTTTACTATTATTAGACCTATCTGTAAAAACATTTTCCGCACCTTCAATTGGTTTCAATTTAGTTATTTTAGGGAGAATCCAATTAGTTAATTTCAAAAACTGAAACAGCTTCATTTTAGGAAAATGATTATCGAGAATACTTACAAAGTCAGCTAAATGGGCTTGCCAAGTAAGCCTATTTATAAAAGCTTGCTGTATTTGTGCCTTTGTGAGAGGAACAATAAGTTTTCCAGGATCATATCTATGTAATTTAACAGTCCTAGTTCTCCTAATCCTTATCATAGTAGCAATTTGATATAAATAAGGAGTTAGAGCCCGTGAATTAGTATGTGGAAGAAAAAGCCACTCTACTAAGTCCTGTTCTTGGACAATAACACCAGTAGGTGAATGCTGAGTTGAAAAAATTAACAAATCTTGTCTTCTCTGGATCTATTTATCTGAGCTTTATGGACCTGCTTCTCAATCAGTTGTAACTCTGCCTCAGCCTCTTTCATTAATTGCTGAGGGCTAGTGAGACTAGGATTTCCTCTAAGGATAGAAAACAGATTACTCATGGCATAGGTAGGAATGCCTAGAGCAGATTGTATCCAATTAATATCCCCTAGTAATTTTTTTTTTTTTTGAGACGGAGTCTGGCTCTGTCGCCCAGGCTGGAGTGCAGTGGCACCATCTCGGCTCACTGCAAGCTCCACCTCCTGGGTTCACGCCATTCTCCTGCCTCAGCCTCCTGAGTAACTGGGACTACAGGCACCCGCCACCGCGCCCGGCTAATTTTTTTGTATTTTCAGTAGAGACAGGGTTTCACCGTGGTCTCGATCTCATGACCTTGTGATCCGCCCGCCTCCGCCTCCCAAAGTGCTGGGATTACAGGCGTGAGCCACTGCACCCGGCTCTCCTAGTAATTTTTGAAAGTCATTTAATGTTTTTAGTTGATCCTTACATAAGGCTACTTTCTGTGGCACAAACATAATGTCATTTACTCAGGTACTGAAGTAGGAGTAAGGAGTAGTAGTCTGAATTTTGTCAGGAGCTATAATTAAACCAGTGCGAGAAACAGAATTTTGCAAGTGATCATAACACTGGAGTAATATTTCTCAAGTGGGGGCAGCACAAAGTATATCAGCCATATAGTGAATAATGTAACACTGTGAAAATTTTGTACTAGTAGGTTCAATTGCTTGCCCCACATATACCGTGGCAAATTGTTGGGCTATTTGACATGCCTTGTGGCAACACTTTCCAATGAAAACGCTTAGCAGGCTGCAGGTTGTTTACTGCAGTAATAGTAAATGCAAACCGTTCATAGCCTTGCTCAGCTAAAGGGATAGTAAACAGTCTTTTAAATCTGTGACTATTAGAGGCCAAATTTTTGGAATTATAGCAGGAGAAGGCAATCCTGGCTGTGATGCTCCCATAGGTTGTATAACTGAATTGATGGCTCTTGAGTCAGTTAATATTCTCCATTTACCTGATTTTTTCTTAATTACAAAAGCTGGAGAATTCCAAGGGGAAAATGTTGGAGCTATGTGCCCATTTTCTAATTGTTCAGCAACTAATTTCTCTAAAGCCTCCAGTTTCTCTTTACTTAGCAGCCATTGTTCTATCCAAATTGGCTTATCTGTTAATCATTTTAAAGGTATAGGTTCTGGAGGCTTAACAACAGCCGCCATCAAAAATTATTTCCTAATCTTTGGCAGGAACTTTGTTTTTCCGCTTGAAGCGGTTCTTTCAAACCTTGCAAATTTTTTTCTAGTCCCATACCAGGTACATACCCTATTTCATGCATTGTATGTTGACTCTGAGGGCTACATAATTCTTCTGGAATTAGAACTTGTGCTCCCCATTGTTGTACTAAATCTCTTCCCCATAAATTTATAGGTACAGAAGTTATAATTGGTTGACTAGTCCCAGGTTGTCCATCGGGTCTCTCACAATGCAAAATATAACTGCTTTGATATACTTCAGCGCTTTTACCAACTCTAACTATGTTAAATTGAGTGGGTTGAATTGGCCACATGGACGGCCAGTGCTGTAGAGAAATGATTGAAATGTCTGCTCTTCTATCTACCAAACCTTTAACTTTCTTTCCTTGAATAGTTATTTCACAGGCAGGAAGTATATCAGTAATTTGATTTACCCAATAAGTTGTTTTGCCTTGTTTATTTGTGCTTCCAAATCCTCCCGTTCATTTAATTTTACTTTTTCCTATTGCTACATATGGCACAGTCAGGAGCTGTGCTATGTGCTCTCCTGGCTCTGCTTTCCAGTGAACAGAAACAGATACGACAATTTGAATTTCCTCATTATAATCTGAATCAATGACTCCTGTATGTATTTGTACACCTTTTAAACTTACACTAGACCTTCCTAAAAGTAATCCTATTGCACCCGCTGGCAAGGGTCCACAGACTCCTGTTGGGACCTTTTGTGGGGATGCCCCAGGCAGAAGGCACACAGCTTTTGTGCAGCATAAATCTACTGTGGCACCACTGGCTGTGGTGGGGGACAGATATTTCACAGGGGTGAGGGAATGGTCTGAGCTGGAAATGCCCTAGTTTCGAATGGAGCCTGGGATGGGCCCCTCATGGCATTTCCTGAAATCGGGTTCCTTTCTTTATCAAATTTAAGAGTGACACTGACTAGTCCAGTGTTTTCCTTTTTTACATTTTGGACATATTTCAGGCTCAACAGATTTTGTTTTCCTCTATCTGACGGCCTGACTTGCTGATTTTTTTTACATTCTTTTTTAGTATGAATAGCTTGTTTAAATTCTTTGAGTAATTTGAAAGGAAAAGGCTCAAATGTAGCTGTAATATTTCCCTGTTGATCTGGGGGGTGTATTCCAACAATCAACTGTCAAGCCTCTAAATCATCTTCTCATCTAGCTTGCTGAGGTCCTGCCTGAATAGAACTAAGAACCATTGCTTGACGCGCTGCTCGAACAGTCACTGGGGCAACTACTTTTTGCCTAGTGTCCTCCAGAAAAGAAAGATCTGGGGGGTCATTTTCTTCAAAATAATAATGAGGGGGTGCAGAAGGGTAGGGATAAACCTCTCCTTCCTTTGCCACTTTGGCTTTAGCTGGCAAATAAACATTATCTGTAACCTCTTCTGTTACTTCACTATACTCTTATGCATAAGACTACCTTATGCAGGTTCCTGTAATGTGTCATCTCAAGAACTCATCCCCATATCCCATCAGGGAAGGAGGTGTGCACACACATCTTCATAATATGCCACAAGGAAGGCTCTTCCCCACAGTGGTTTAGTCTTTCAATGCTGATGCAGCATGGTATAACATCCTCTTTCCATGTCAGTCATACTGCAGGGAATATTGTGTGTATGTGCTAATAGGCTGTAATAGTTTGCTAGGACTGCCATAACACAGCATCACAGAATGAAGGGCCTTAAAAACAGCAATTTAGCTTCTTGCAGTTCTGGAAATTAGAAATCTAACAGATGTTGGTGGAATAACTTCTCCAAGGCTCTCTCCTTGGGTGGAGATGGCTGTCTTCTAACTCCGTGTTAACAGAATCTTCTCTTGTGCTTCTGTCTTTACTACCTCTTCTTATAAGAACCTGCTATATTTAATTAGGTCCAATGCCAGTGAACTCACAATCTAAATTCCCTCTTTAATGACCCTATGTCCAAAAACAGTCACAATCTGAAGCAATGCTTTTTTCCTTTGTAGAGGAAGTTTGTCTGTGGCAAATGAATAAATGGAAGAATTTTACATCATGGGGTCAGTACAAAAAAGGGAGTTGTGCAGGGGATTTAGGGCCACTTTCCTTATGTTGGGAACTCTAATGTCACCATCTGAAGGGCCACTCATGAACAGAAGAGTTGCTATTATTATAGTTAGTATTTCTTTTTTAGTTTTTGAGGTGGAGTCTCTGTTGCCAGGCTGCAGTGCAGTGGTGTGATCCTGGCTCACTGCAACTTCTGACTCCCAGGTTCAAGCGATTCCCCTGCCTCAGCCTCCCGAGTAGCTGGGACTACAGGCATGTGCCAACACCCCAGCTAATTTTTTTCTGTATTTTAGTAGAGACGGGGTTTTACCATGTTGATCAGGATGGTCTTGATCTCCTGACCTCATGATCCATCTGCCTCGGCCTCCCAAGGCAATTCTTTTAGCTGGTCTTTGTCCTTCACACAGACATAACAGAGGTCCCTGGGTGCTGACAGACAGGTCTCAGGCCCACTTAGATATTTTGGAAGGCTGTGGTTAGGCTCCATTCACTAATTACATGCATATTAAGCACTTAACTTGTGCAGTCCCTTTTGTGGCTGCTTGGCATAATTCAATGAAGAAAGCAGATAATCACAGGGCCTCAATTCCATCTGAAGAGTTAAACACAGTAATATCATCAGGATGCCCACTCAATATTAAATGATGATGTCCTCATGGCCTGCTCTCCTGGTTCTTAGGCTTTTTAAAAAATCCATAGTAGTCATTCTATTATTGTTCAGCACTTAGCACACACTCATAAACAGAAGATTCTGCATGGAAATATAAGTTGTACTGTAAGTATTTCATAAAAAGTTAAACATTCATCAACTACTATTGACACTTCTTAAGAATTTATTTCTAAGATATATTTTCTCTTAAGAGATTTCCAATTCTGATGTGTTTCTTTATATGGTGCTTACAATATATGGCACAATGCTATGAATGATTTACCTGTTCTACCTAATTGTATATTGTACACACTCTGTGATAGAGTAACATTTTTCTTTTACAAAGGCGAACAATGCTAACTGACTGATTAAATCCTCTGGCCTGTAGAGAGTGAATCCAACTTACTTCAGTTAAGTAATCCAAAGACTGCATTTAGGCCCGCTGTGGCGGCTCACCTGAGGTCAAGAGTTGGAGACCAGCCTTGCCAACATGGTGAAACTCCGTCTCTACTAAAACTACAAAAAAAATTAGTCAGGTGTGGTGTTGGGCACCTGTAATCCCAGCTACTTGGGAAGCTGAGGCAGTATAATCATTTGAACCTGGGAGACGGAGGTTGCAGTGAGCCAAGGTCGTGCCATTGCACTCCAGCCTGGGCAACAAAAGCAAAACTCTGTCACAAAAAAAGAAAAAAATTCAAAACCAAAGACTGCATTTACAACTTGTAAATGACTACAAATTTTAAGTTAAAAGTTTTTTTTTTTTTTTTTAACCACAATAAGCACTTCAACCTTCTCATGAGAGCTTACAAAGTACTGTGTAAAATAACAAGGGGTAGGGAGAACAGTGAGAAAGCTGCAACCGTGACTCAGGTAAAAAGGTGAAGGGAGGGCAGGCGCAGTGGCTCACGCCTGTAATCCCAGCACTTTGGGAGGCCAATGCAGGTGGATCACGAGGTCAGGAGATTGAGACCATACTGGCTAACACAGTGAAACCCCGTGTCTACTAAAAATGCAAAAAATTAGCCAGGCGTGGTGCTGGTGGGCACCTGTAGTCCCAGCTACTTGGGAGGCTGAAGCAGAAGAATGGTGTGAACCTGGGAGGCAGAGCTTGCAGTGAGCTGACATCATGCCACTGCACTCCAGCCTGGGCGACAGAGCGAGACTCCGTCTCACAAAACAAAACAAAACAAAACAAAACAAACAAAAAACAGTGAAGGACTCTGATGCATACATAACTGGGGATGGACATAAATGAAATCTGAAGATGCTAGAAAATGAAAGCAGCACAATTCCTCTAAATTTAGAGTCAGTTGTGTAGCCTGGGTACAGATGCCCTCTCCAGACATGAAGAATCAATGCCATATTTTCATCTGAATAATTTTAATCTCCTGGGGCCACCAACTCACTTCGACTGGAACACTAATTATGGAGTGTGTATAACACATGGTAGTGCTTTCACACATGTAGTGCTTTTCTGTGTTTGTTCACTTCATTTATGTCTAAACAACACCATGTTTGATGTAGAGACATAGGAGTTGGTAAAAAAAGAAATAAACACTACCATGACTGATGACATCTCCCTAGTGTTCACCTAAAGAAATTAACCCAATAAGATCAATAAACTCAATGTTGTTAATTATAAAAATTAAAAGAACAACAAAGGAGAAATTGGCTTAGAGTTCTCCAAATGAAAAAAAATGTACTAAATAAAATGTTACAATACACTCACTATGGAATTACATGCTTAAATTGTTTTGCAAGTACCATTAAATTTTGTAAAAATTATTCCAATAATTCTGGAGCAGACTATATAAAGAATACTTTATAAATTTTGATGCATTAGGTCTACTATCAATATCAGGCAAGTAAAACCTGGACATACATAAGGAGATTCTGAACTAGGAACCATAAGATTTTGGAAAAATGAATTCAATACAAATGGGAAGAACATTTGCTTTGAAATTCTTTGAGGTTTTTAGTTTGGTAGTAACATATCAACACTTCAAAAATTACCAATTTGTTCTAACACATTTTCTTTCTTCTCAAAATAGGTACACATCCACATTCAAATACAATTACTTGCTTCATAATTCTCTTACACTTTATCTTTAGAGTAACACATTTGTATATTAAACTTTCATGTAAGTGAAAACTTAGAGTCTATGTGTGTTGGGAAGGCCATAGAGGTTGCATGTTCAAAGAAAAAGGTAAGATAACATCTTCTACATATTCATTTAAGATTCAGAAATATATGGCTTTTGATTATATGCCTGTGTAATTTTCATAATAACCATCTTAATGACTCTACAGTTAGAAGAAAAATAATAAAAATGTAACCTATGGAAACAGTATTCTCCAATGTAGTTGAAGTTTAAAGTCACTAAGGATAAGAATCACTAGAGATGCCATTCCACCATATTAATGAACAGTATGTTGTTACTGTCTGTTACCTGAAAACTTGAGTAAGGTAAAATAGGCTAATGTTGGTGGCAGGATAACACCTAATTCAATGCACAACTGTCTTAACACATTAAAACAATTTTGTTTTATTAAAACAAATGAAGTTCACACAGTCTAAGAAAAGCATTAGAAAATCCACTATATTAATGTACAATTGGTAAAACAATTTACTAAAATTTGAATACTGCACAAGACTATTACTCTGAACATCTATCTCATGCAGCACTTACAAATTTTATAAGTCAACCACAAAAGCTTCTCCATGTAGACTTTCTTCACACACCTCACATTTCAGTGTCCTCAATCTTCTGTTGAAAACTATATAAATGATATCCTAACATAGAACCTCTCAAAGCTCCGAGCAGCAGAAACTGACCACATGCTTTCACATAGACATTGGGAATAAAGACACAGCATCAAGTCATTTGAGAGTTGAATTACATCGAAATTTGCCTTTGTAAAAATCTAAAACTCTTTCCATGCAAAAAACAGTGTACTTTGAATATAATTGTAAGTTCCAAAATATTACTGTCTTATTCCTGTTTAGCCTAACTAAACTACGTTAACTTTGAATTACTCTTTGTAATCAATACCCTGATTTAGAAAAACATTGAAAGTGTTAGCGTCTTAGTGGTTTCTACTGCGAATCTTCTGATGTTCATTCAGACTTGATTTTTGATTAATTTTTTATATTTATTGCATCTGTTAAATGCTTTCATATAAACTCTCTAGCATTTTCTAAGGTGTACTTTCAAAACAATTTTTTCATATTCATTACAGTTGTAGGGTTTCTTTCCAATATAAATTCTCTAAAATTGAATACAATTTGAGCAGCTGTTAGAGGGTTACCCTTCAGCATAAATTCTCCCATGTACAACAAAATCTGTAACATAAGTAAAAGTATTGCACCAATCTTTTTATCTGGAATGTTTTTCTTCAGGGTAAAAACTCTTGTGTTACTCTAATGCTTATATTTTTGAAGTCTTTCCATGTACAGATGTAATGTATCACTGTCATTACACCTTGTGCAATCTAAGGCTTTTATTTGGTGACATCTTTCCACAGATAAATGTAATGTGTATCATTACACTTTTATTGCTTTTATCTAGCATAAAACCTCTCATGAGTAAGCTCATAGCAGTTATTAAACACTTTGCCACATTCTTTAAAATCAGAATTTTCTCAGTGTGAATTTTCTTATGTGCAATAAAGTGTGAGCAATGGTTGAAGACTTTCCCACATTCTTCACATATGTAGTGTTTCTCTCCAGTATGAATTATCTTGTGATTTCAATGGCTTGAGCAAGATTTAAGGACTTTGCCACATTCCTTACATTTGTAGGATTTCTTGATAGTAAAAATTCTTAAGTAGTAAGGTTTGAGCAGTGAGTAAAAGCTTCCCCACATTTTTTATACTTGTAGGATTTCTCTCTTCTTTGAACTCTCTTATGTTCATTAAGATGTGAGCATCATTTAAAAGCTTTGCCACATTCTTCACATTTATAGCGTTTGATGGCAGTATGAATTTTCTTATGTCTAGTAAGGTGTGAGCACCGATTAAAGGCTTTGCCACATTCTTCACAGTTGTAGGGTTTCTCTCCAGTGTGATTTCTCTTGTGTTTAGTAAGGTATGAGAACCTCTTAAAGACTTTGTTGCATTTTTCACATTTGTAGGTTTTTTCTCCACTATGAATTACCCTATGTTCAGCAAGAATTGATGGTGAGTTAAAAGCTTTGCCACATTCTTCACATTTGTAGGGTTTCTCTCCCATATGGGTTCTCTCATGTATAGTAAGTAGGGAGCAGTGGTTGAAGGCTTTCCCACATTCTTTATATTTGTAGGGTTTCTTTCCAGTGTGAATTGTCTTATGTTTGGTGAGATGTGAGTGCCGGTTAAAGGCTCTGCCACATTCTCCACATGTATAGGGTTTTTCTCCAGTATGAATTTTCTTATGTCTAACAAAGGGCGAACACCAGTGAAAGGCTTTTCCACATTCTTCACATTTGTAGGGTTTCTCACCAGTATGGATTCTCTTATGTTTAGTAAGGGTCGAGCACCAGTTAAAAGCTTTGCCACATTCTTCACATTTGTATGGTTTCTCTCCAGTGTGAATCCTCTTATGCTTAGTAAGGTATGAGAACCATTTAAAGGTTATACCACATTCCTCACATATGTAGAGTTTCTCTTCAGTATGAATTATCTTATGATAAGAAAGGCCTGAGTGAGATTTAAAGACTTTGCCACAGTGTACACATTTGAAAAGTTTCTCTGTAGTATGTCTTATGCTTTGTCTATTTAGATTTGATGATTTACTAAAGACTTTCACACATTTATTATATGGGAAAATTTTGCTAGGTAGAGTTGACAAACACTGGTTAAGTCCATTATAAATTTCTTTCTGATCCTTACACTCACCCACATTTTCCCCATCTTTCCTTAAGTGTAAATCCTCGAGTCCACAGCTTCCATATCTTCTCAGTATCACCTTTTGGAATGAATCTTTCATGCCCTGTTCTGGCAAAAAGTCTTCAGTGTAATGAGAAGACACACCTGAAATATAAAATTAACAAAATATCTCACTTGTTATTTTCAGAGTCAGATACACATACTTTACAAAACTAACATAGAAAATTAAGAAAAGGACAGGATGACTTACTAGATGCAGCTGGGAAACACTCACTCCAAGGAGAGAAAACAAAATGTTGAGTAAACCTCACACTTTAAACAGATCTTTTGAGAGAAAGCTTAATTCAGAGGTAATGCAGACACTGTGGCTGAAGAGGAAGATGGAAAGCTTGCTCAAAGTCACTGGGCACCAGGACTGGCTCCTAGATCCAGACCAGACTTCAGGAAGGGATATGTGAAGAAACCCCATGGCAACACAGTCTAGCCACGGACCTCTGAGATTCTCACTTTGGTTCCTTCTCCTTGAAAGGCATTTCCCAGCTAAATCTAGCCTGAGCTCCTGATTATAGAATCTCATATGATCCCTATACGTCTGTGAACTGGCAGGGGGAGCCACCTGGAGAATAGGCAGAGGCACAGCTTAAACTCTGGTGGAAATCTGAAGTTTTCACTGTGCTGTGCAGCTGTAGCTGACCATAGGTGCCCATCCTCCGAGGCTCTGCATCTTGCACTGAGGGGATCCATCTCCTGCTGTCTGCCAGGCTGAGAGGGAGCAGGATTGTAGCTGTCATGGGACTGAGGTGAATCTGATCCATGCACCACCTTGCCTGCTGGCACCTTCCAAGATGACTTACCTGGCTGCTCCTGCAGAAGGGTGCCCACAGCACAGCATCCACTGACATCACAGATGGTGCTTGACCCCAAAGGGCCAGAGGACAAATCCATGGGCCCAGTGCCAGCTGCCCAGGTCTTCTGCACACCGACTAATAATATTCAGCTGATACATGTGGTCTGAGCTGAAGTGGGGTAGAAGCCCACACTGTCAGCACACAGAGAAGAGTGTGACATGGGAACATGAGCCAGCATGGGAGCTGGGTTCCCCTTCATTCACATGAATAAACTGGGAAGGGTGTGGCCAGATGACCAGCCATGGCTTCTATCCCAGAAAGCCTAGCAGCCTAGAACATCTGGAAGAGCTCAGCCATTTCAATGCAGATGGCTTGGGACAAACCTCACCAATTCAGCCTGCTCCCAGGGAAGACACTGGAGACAGACCTGCTGAGCTGAGGGACCACAAACTGGGTGGGCCCCACAGCCATCTGCTGGACCAAAAATCCTGGGCTGCAGGTGCAATACTGGTTACAAACCCATGGTGCAATTGCCCTGCCAGGTGATTTTCCATCCTCGAGCCGCTGCATCACCAAACAACTCACAGAAACATTCCAAAACCCACCCTTACTTATGCAAGCAAAGGAGAACAGCAGGACCCCTGATATAAATACGGGTCTCCTGGTGACCTAAAAGTGTGAACTGTCCCTAAGGGAGGGGGGAGCACAGACCACCAAAGCCCTCCTTGAAGCAAAGGAAATGGGTGCAGTGCCAGCAGTTGAAGGGAATATCACCAAGGACCCAAAATAAATTTGGAGAGAAAACAATTTCTCGCACACGATCTTCCCTCCCCAGAACACTCTTAAGTGCCATGTACTTGGACTGAAGCCTGAATTCCACCACAAACAAGAATCCATTGCTTCAACACGAAGCACTCTATGAAATCCACCGCAGGAACTTATCTACAACCCAGGGACCTAGACAGAGACTCTGCCTCTGAAAACAACCTGAAATGACACCAACTGATTACACACAACCTACACCACAGCCAAACCCTCAAGGAAAAAAAAGAATTAAAAAAAATTTTCAAGCCCCATCCAAATCACAGAAAATTCAAAAGCAAAAGAAGCACCAGCTCCCTCAGATGAGACAGCAAAAGAACACTGGCAATATAGAAAGCCAGAGTGTTTCATAACCTCAAAAGGATCTCATTAGTTCCTTTGAAAGAACCAAACACAACTTTAAAAATTGTAAATTTTACTACAGGACTTTCAAAATACAATGGAAAGCCTTAAAAACAGAATAGACTAAGCAAACAAAAGCATTTCAGAGCCCAGAGACTGCTCCTTTATATCAACTCAGTCAGAAGACAGTAAAGAAAAAAGAATTCACTACAAACAAGCAAAGCTTCTGAGAAATACAGAATTATGTAAAGGGGTCAAACTTATGACTCATTAGTATTCCTGAGAGAGAAGGAAAAAAAACCAACCAACTTGGAAAACATACTTAAGGATATAATCTACGAAATATTTTCCCATCTTGCTAGACAGGTTGACATAAAGATACAAGAAATTCAAGGAACTCCTTTGAGATACTATACAAGACAACCATCCCTAAGTATAAGTATAGTATCTGAATACTATACACATAGTATTCAGACTTTCCAAGGTCAACATGAAATAAAAAAATAAAAGGCAACTACAGAAGAGGGTCATATTACCTAAAAAATGAATTCTATCAAACAGTGGACTTCCTCACAGAAACTTTACAATCTGGAAGATATTGGGGGGTCTGTTTTTAATATTTTTAAAGAAAGAGGCTGGGTGCCGTGGCTCATGCTTGTAATCCCAGCACTTTGGGAGGCCAAGGTGGGCGGATAACCTGAGCTCAGGAGTTTGAGACCACTCTGGGGAACATGGTGAAAGCCTGCCTCTATTAAATACAAAAAGTTAGCTGCCTGCCTCTATTAAATATTAAAAAATCAGCCGGGTATGGTAGCGCTCACCTGTAGTCCCAGCTACTGGGGAGGCTGAGGCATGAGAATTGCTTGAGCCCCAGAGGTGGAGGTTGTAGTGAGCTGAGATTGCACCACTGCACTCCAGGCTGGGCCACACAGTGAGACTCCATTTCAACAACAACAACAACAAAAAGATTTAAAAAAAGAAAGAAATTCCAGTCAAGAATTTTATGTTCCAGCAAACTAAGTTTCATAAGCAAAGAATTCACAAGCAATCACTAAGTGAATTAACTACCACTCAACTGGCATCACAAGGTACTTAAGAGTGTTCTAAACATGGAAATGGAAGAATGATACCTACTACCACAAAAACACACATAAGTACATAGCCCACAGACCCTACAAAGCAACTGCACAATCAAGACTACAGAGCACATGAAGCGAACAAAAACTAAGGTATCAATATTAACCTTGAACACAGCAGTCTAAATGCTCCACTTAAAAGACACAAAGTGGTGGCCAGGCATGGTGGCTCGTGCCTGTAATCCCAGCACTTTGGGAGGCTGAGACAGGTGAATCACCTGAGGTCAGGAGTTTGAGACCAGCCTGGCCAACATGGCGAAACCCCATCTCTACTAAAAATACAAAAATTAGCCCGTCGTGGTGGCACGTGCCTGTAGTCCCAGCTACTCGGGAGGCTGAGGCAGGAGAATCACTTGAAACTGGGAGGCGGAGGTTTCAGGAAGCTGAGATCATGCCTGCACTCCACCCTGGGTGACAGAGTGGACTCTGTCTCAAAAGAAAAAAATTAAAAAAAAAAAAAGACACAAAGTGGCAAATCAGATTTAAAAAAAACAAGACTTAACCTTCTGCTGGCTTTAAAAAACTCATCTCACGTATAATGACACCCATAAACTCAAAGTAAAGGGAAAAAGTAACATCTATCACACAAATGTGGAAAAATCAACAAACAAAAAAATGCAGTGGTCACTATTCTTGTATTAATAAAACAGATTTTAAACCAACAATAGCAAAAAAGACAAACACATTACATACTAACAAAGGATTCAATAAATAAATAGATAAATCAATAATATTTAACTATCCTAAATATGTATGCACCCAACATTGGCACACCCAGGTTATAAAGCAATTATTACTGGACCTAAAAAAAAGACTTAGCCAGCCATAGTGGAAGACAACACCTTACAGATAGCATTACAGATCATCAGGCCAGAAAACTAACAAAGAAATTCTGGACTTAAACTCAGCACTTGACCAACTGGACCTCATAGACATCTACAGAATAATTCATCTAATGAACACATACATACATTCTCATCTGCGCACAGAACATACTTTAAGATTGACCACATGCTCAGTCATAAAACAAATTTCAAAAATCCAGAAAAACTGAAATCATCTTCTTGAAACAGAGTGAAATAAACTCAAAACTCAATAGCAAGAGGAACCCTCAAAACTACACAAATATAGAAAACAAAACAACTTATTCTGGAATGACTTTTGGGGAAACAATGAAATTAAGGCAGAAATCAGAAACTTAATTTGAAACAAATAAAAATGGTGATGAGGCGGGGTGCGGTGGCTCACACCTGTAATCACAGCACTTTGGGAGGCCGAGGCGGGTGGATAATGAGATCAGGGGTTCAAGACCAGCCTGGCCAACACAGTGAAACCCCATCGCTACTAAAAATACAAGAAATTAGCTGGGCGTGGTAGCAGGTGTCTGTAATCCCAGCTACCTGGGAGAGTGAGGCAGGAGAATCACTTGAACCCAGGAGGCAGAGGTTGCAGTGAGTGGGAAATAGCGCCACTGCACTCCAGCCTGGGTGACAGAGTGAGACTCCATCTCAAAAAAAAAAAAGTGACAAAATGTAACAAAACCTTGGAATGTGGCAAAAGCAGTGTTAGGAGGGTTTATAGTGCTAAACTTTTATATCAAGAAGATAGAAAGATCTCAAGTTAACAACCTGATACCTTGCATAAAGAAATCAGAAAAACAACAAAGTAAATCCAAAGCTAGAAGAAGAAAAGAAATAATTCAAATCAGAGCAGAACAAAAAAATATTGAAACCAAGATGATCATTCAAATAATCAATAAAATAAGTTTTTCTAAAAGATAAACAAGATCACTAGATCACCAGCTAAGTTAACAAAGAAAAAAAAAAGATCCAAATAAGCACAATCAAAAATGACAAACTATCAATAGACTAACAGAAAACCTACTGGGAGAAAGTATTTGTAGACTACGCATCTGACAAGGGACTAATGTTCACAATCTATAAGGAATTTAAATCTACAAGAAAAACAGAAATAATCTCATTAAAAGTGGTCAAAGGACATGGTCATTTCTCGAAAGACATAAAAGCAGCCAAGAAACGTGAAAAAATGAGACAAAAAGGGAGAAAAAGAAGGACAGAACAGCAACAACCATCAAAACAATCAATAACATGGCAATGGTAACCCTTCTCTACCAGAAAATTAAATATTCATGGAATAAACTTCCCAATCAAAAGATATAAACTGGCATAAAAACAAGATTCAACTACATTCTTTGTACAAGATACTCACTTTCAATCTGAAGAAGACAATAGACTAAAAGAAGGATAGTACAAGTCACTCTCTTAGAATGTTAACCAAATCAGAAGAAACTAGGTCAAAATTATATAAGGCAAAGTACATTTTAGGTCAAACACTGTTATAAAATATACTTTAGTCAAAATTCTCACGAGACAAAGAAGGACATTAAATAATAGTAAAAAGATTAATTTACTAGAAAACTATAACATATATATAATCATCAGGTTCCCAAATATATAAAGTAAACATTAACAAAATTGAAGAAATATACAGCGATATAATAATAGTAAGATATTTCAATATCTCACTTTCAGTAATAAGTTATAAAGCAAGGCAGAATATTAAATATGAACAGAAGACTTCAAAGCACTCTAAAAATTACACCTAACGGACATATAGCAAACACTCCATACAATGGCAGAATACACAATCTTCTCCATAGCTCACAACACATTCTCTTGGATATATCACTTGTTAGGGCACAAAGCAATTCTTAGCAAACTTTTTTTTTAAATTTTGAGACTGAGTTTCACTCTTGTTGCCCAGGCTGGAGTGCAATGGCACGGTCTTGGCTCACCATAACCTCCGTCTATTAGGTTCAAGCGATTCTCCTGCCTCAGCCTTCGGGGTAGCTGGGATTACAGGCATGTGCCACTACATCTGGCTAATTTTGTATTTTTGGTAGAGATGGGGTTTCTCCATGTTGGTCAGGCTGGTCTCAAATTCCCGACCTCAGGTGATCTGCCTGCATCAGCCTCCCAAAGTGCTGGGATTACAGGTGTGAGCCACCACACCTGGCCTAGCAAACTTTTAAAAATGGAAATCTTATAGACTATTATTATGACCAAATGGAATGAAACTAAAAATTAGTAATAGAAAAAAATTCACAAATATATGGAAATTAAACACAGTCTTAAGCATGCTCATGTTCAAGGACTGGAAGAATTAATACTGTACAACATCTTTACAGCACCCAAAGTAATGTTCAGATTCAATGTGATCCCCTTCAAATTCCCAATTTCATTTTTTGCAGGAATAAAAACCAATGCCTAAATGAAATAAAATCTCAAGAGACCACGAAGAGCTAAATAATCTTTAAAATGAGGAAAGGTGTTGGAAGCATCACACTTCCTCATTTCAAAACACACGACAAAACTACAGTAATAAATGCAGTTTAGTACTAGCATAAAGGCAGACAATTAGACCATTGAAAAAGAATGTAGCACAGATATTATCTTTCATGCATATGGTCAAATAGTTACTTGCACACTCATATTAATTGTAGCATTATTCACAAAAATCAATAGGTGAAAGAAACCCAAACTTCTCTCACCACATGAATGGAAAAATAAAATTTATAATATACAAATAATGGAATAATACTCAGCTTTTAAAAAGGAGAAAATCGGGTCAGGTGTGTAGGCTCACGCCTGTAATCCCAGCATTTTGGGAGGCCCCAGGTGGGCGGATCATGGAGTTAGGAGATCGATATCATCCTAGCCAACATGGTAAAACCTCGTCTCCACTAAAATACAAAAAAAAAAAAAAAATTTAGCTGGGCATGGTGGCACATGCCTGTAGTCTCAGCTACTCGGGAGGCTGAGGCAGGGGAATCGCTTGAACCTGGGAGGCAGAGGTTGCAGTGAGCCGAGATTGCACCACTGCACTCCAGCCTGGCAACAGAGCGAGACTCCATCCAAAAAAAAAAAAAAAAAAGGAGGAAGTCTTCTAATATCGACAATAAAGATAGATCTGATGGCATGATGCTAAATAAAATAAGCCAGCCATAAAAAGAAAGACAGATATTGTATAAATCCATTTATATGAGCCATCTAAAGTAGTTACACTCAGCAACAAAATAGAGAGGTGTTTTTAAAGGGTCAAGGAGGAAAATGAGTAGTTTCATGTATGTTGAGTTCGAGTTTCCCAAGACAAAAACATGTGGAGATATACTGCATGACAGTGTCAATATACCCAACATAACAGAACTGTATAACTTAAAAATATTTAAGATTCTAAATTTTATGTTATCTATTTTGAACAATTAAAAATAAACAATTACACCTAAAAGAAATACAGAGTTATAAAGCTTTTCAAAAATTACCTTCAAATCACAAGTGTTTCTCTCACAAAAAGAAAATATACATTCACCAATGAATAGATGTTGAAATTACAACAATTTTCATGACTCCTCACCTAAACAGAATAAAACCACCATTGATGACCAACAAAAATATAAATATAAGAGTCATAAACAAAATGGGGTGATACTTACTCAGTCAAACACAGAGATAAGTAAATTGGCAATAAACATATGGCTGATTCATATTTGACTTTTGCCTCACACTGTCTTAAAATGTACAGAGCTGAATACTGTCATACAAAATCATATGAATAAAAACTAAAAAATACTATGACTGTGAAATGGCCTATTATAAAAATTGTAACAAATAAATACAAAATTGCAAAGCAAAATTAAAAGAAACTATAATCCATAAAATTCTGAATAAACATAGTGGACTACTGATGAAGAATCCTTCTAGATAGCTACAATTTTCAACCATGACTGGCTATCCATAAAAAGTACACATTTTTGAATCAAGAGTATACAGTTAGAGCACTATTTCACAGAAACCCCACTATAATTATTGATAAAAAGCTTTGAGAAAATAATTTTTAAGAAATAAGCACTTACATAATACTAGAGAAATTTATTAACATGTCACTCTTCTTTTTACATAAAATGGTAAGGCTGTAATCTAGCCTGCAAAAGCAGAGAAAAGACTTACATTTTTTACTGTAGGAACAATATAAATACTGCAAAATATGGTATAAAATACTGATTATGAATTAGGAATAAATTATGCTATCATTCAGATAAAGGAGGAAGAATATAGATGAAAATGCAAAGAAAGCTTTTTACATGCCGGCAACTTAATCATACAAACTAGGCCGGGCATGGTGGCTCACGCCTGTAACCCTAGCACTTTGGGAAGTTGAGGTGGGTGGATCGCTTAAGCTCAGGAGTTCAAGACCAGCCTGGACAACATGGTGAAACTCTGTCTCTAGAAAGAATACAAAAATTAGCCAGGCGTGGTGACACGCACCTGTACTCTCAGCTACTTGGGGGGCTGAGGCAGTCTATAGAGTCAGTCTATAAATACTTATTTTATAAATTTCCAAATATCATCAAAAGATCACAAGGCATAGACAGAAGACAGGAAATAATATTCATTTAAAGGAAGAAAATGATTCTTCGGAAATCAATTTTTAAGAAATTAAGATCTTTGTATTATCTGACAAGGAATTCAAAATAATCATTTTAAACATGTTCAATGAGCAAAAATAGAATGTAGCAACTAAACAGAATCAAGAAAATAGTGCATGAAGAAATGAATATATCAACAGAGATTAAAAAACTATTAAAAGTATTTTTTTAAAAAAAACAAAAATTGTGGAGCTGAATACAATAATTAAGTTAAAAAAATTATTACAGAGCCACAGCAAATAATTTAATGAGGTAACAGAAGGTATCAGCAAATTAAAGACATTTCACTTAACAAATATTGAGTCATAAAAGCAAAAAAATACTGCCAACAAAGAAAATGTTATCTGGAAAAATTTACCTCTAGAATAAGGAAAAAAAAAAGATGTTACAAGATAAACAAAAGCTGTCAGTCTTTGTCACCATGTGTATAGTTTTATAAGAAATGGTAAAGTAAATATATACACAGATCTACAATTCTCTACTATAATAATGGTGCATAAAACTGAAAATCCTGCCATAGAATTTAATAAACCAAAACACAAATTTGCGTAAATCTCTTGATACACAATACGAAATGATATAATGTGTGACATTAATAACAAAGGATGTAAAAAGGTATAGTTTTATATTCAATTGAAGTCAAGATGTCATGGGATTTAAGCATATTGTTATGTTTCATAAACTCTCATTTTTCAAGGTGATCACAAAAATACCTATAAAAGATATGCAAAAGAAAATGAAAAAGGAATCAAAGTATGCCACTATGAAATTAACAAAACAAAAACAAAGGCAGTAAGAGAGGAAATGAGGGAAAACATATTTATGACAAGCACAGAAAGTAATCAAAAACAAAACACTACTAGTAATTTTATTTCTTTCTGGTATTATTTTAAATATGAACAGATTGAACCCCTTAAAAAAGTAAAATAGCTGAATGAGTTAAAAACAAAATCTTACAATGTGCATCTTTAGGGGACTCACTTTAGTTTTAAGAAGACAAACAGACTGAAAGTGACAGGATACAAAAATATATTCCATTCAAACAGTAAGCACAAGTGGGTGGGGTGGCCATAAGTTAAAGTTAGACAAAATCCACTTTAAGTAAAAAACTGTTACAAAAGATAAAGATTGGTATTATATAATGGCAAAATGGATCCATTTACCAGGAATCTATAACACATATAACTGTTATATAACATTAGCACTCTCAAACATATAAAACAAATATTGACAGAAGTTAAGAAACAAATACACAGCAGCACAATAATTATAGACTTCAAGGCCTCATTCTCAATCATGAATATAAAAAAATCAGATAGATTAATAAGAAAATAAAAAACTTAAACGTTACACACCAATTAGACCTAAGAGACATATACAGAACGTTCCAGTTAAAAGCAGCAGAATACATAATATTCTCAATCACACACACAGCATTCTGTTCGGACGCAAAACAAGTTTTAATAAATTTAAGGAGACTGAAATCACACAGTGTATGTTTTCTGAACAAAATGGAATGAAACTAGAAATCAGAAGCAGAAGTAAAACTGTAAATCCAAAAAATGTGGAAATTAAACCCACTCAAACATATTCTTGCTCAAGGATCAGATAATTTCATTTTGTTAAGATGTCAACATGCACAGCCACATACAAATTCAATGTAATATCAAGATCTTCATGGTAGTTTTTTTTTTTTTGCAGAAATATATTTAAGATTCTCAAATTCTTTTAGGAGGTGTAACTAGCAAAACACCCTTTAAAAAGAACAACAAAGAGGTATTACACTTCCTGGTTTTATAACACATTAACCAAAGCTATGAAGATACAAAAAATGTGGTATTAGCACAAATAAAAATAAATGGATGATAAAACAAAATAGAGAGCTCAAAATTAAGCACGTGTGTACGTAATCAATGGCCTTATATAAGATTGCTATGGCCACACAATGGGGAAGAAAATAGTTTTTTTTAACAAATGATGTTGAAAAACTGAGTATTTATCAAAAAACTAGCCAGGCGAGGTGGTGGGCGCCTGTAGTCCCAGCTACTTGGGAGGCTGAGGCAGGAGAATGGCATAAACCTGGGAGGCGGAGCTTGCAGTGAGCTGAGATCCGGCCACGCACTCCAGCCTGGGCGACAGAGCAAGACTCCGTCTCAAAAAAAAGAGAAAAAGAAAATAAGAGCTCTAAAATTGAGGGAAGCTTTAAAAAGAATTATTTCTCATTTGCAAATTTGTGTTAAGGCCTTCAGGCTGAGGCTAGTTTATCTATGTTTCCACATTCACCAGAATAAGAAAGGCCATTTTTGACTTGGTGATATGACTCTCATGGCCTTAGTGCATTTTTGCTAACAGATGTGAGCAACAAAAACCAATTCTTTCTTTGAAAACATTAAATGTAGCAAGATGCAGGTCAGAAGATACCTCCATTTGTGTACTATTATGAATAAAATTTAAAGAGCAAATACGATTTTGCATTTATTGAAGTTTTTCTTTACATTTCTATGAGTACAAAAATACCTATTTATTCTTTGAAGTCCTATATCTTTATTCTGTACGCGTATGGAAAAAATGATAGCTAGATCTGTATGTAGATATAAATGGGTAGATAGATAAACACACACATCGGCCGGGCACAGTGGCTCATGTCTGTAATCCCAGCACTTTGGGAGGCCAAGGCGGGTGGATCACGAGGTCAGGAGATAGAGACCATCCTGGCTAACACGGTGAAACCCCGTCTCTACCAAAAATACTAAAAAATTAGCCGAGCGTTGTGGTGGGAGCCTGTAGTCCCAGCTACTCGGGAGGCTGAGGGAGGAAAATGGGAGGTGGAGCTTGTAGTGAGCCAAGATCTCACCACTGCACTCCAGCCTGGGCGACAGAGCGAGACTCCGTCTCAAAATAAAATAAAATAAAATAATAAAAACACATACATAAAGAATTATATGAGTTTGCCTATGTAGCTATTTATGTATACAAAAGATATTCATCAACAAATATTTTAAATTTCCCAGCCTACACTGAGGATGCAGATATAAGCTTACTCTCACCTATATGGATCCATACCATCTCAGAACGGAACACAGCCATACAATGTTATGTTTAAACATCAACAAAGCTTCACGTTTAGGTGCATGGCCTGGGAAGTAAGTTTTTGGTAAAGCCATGTAAGACTCTAGTTTCAGCTTAGCATTGCAGGGCCCTGCTTCCTTTCTCACTGCCTATGTGATTCACATTTGCCATTTGGGTCCTGCCTGGATGCCTTCACTTTCCCAAGTTAGCTAATTGACTTATATCCATCTGAGCTGATCATTAAACTCATCTGGGCTGCAGAAGTTAGGAAGGAAAATGATCTCTGACCTATTTATTCTGAGGCTTCTCTACAGGACATATGCAATAATGGAAAATACGTTGACATACCTATGTTACCCATTTTCCATGTATATGTTTGTTTAGCCACCTATCTTATATCTATATGTATTTTAAAAAAGAAAAAGCTGAAGAGTAGGCCAGAGGTGATTTTTATTTTCCATTCAGGCCAGGTAAATCCAATCAGCCATTAGCTCAGTGAAGATTTATCTAATCCAAGCCACACACCAAATCACGTTGTGCTAAATGTGAAAATGTTCTCATTACTGGGCACCAGGGTGTTTTAAATTCAGAGTCTACTCACAACAGCCCGTTGGGTTCTGTCCATCCAGCTAGAACCCTGCAAACATGCCAGTGGGCCTAACGTTTATCATAAGGAGCTCTGGCCTGATAAGAACCACCTTTGGTCCTTCAGTGCAGTGTCACTATCACCTGTTTGAAATGCAGTTGAGTAACATGTATCATTATATTTGCTTTTACTATCACAGTCTCTCTTCTAACAAGAAACCTAGGCTTTTAGCCATGCGTGGTAGCTCACGCCTGTAATCCTATCACTTTGAGAGGCTGAGGTGGGTGAATCACTTGTGGTCAGGAGTTTGAGACCAGCCTGGCCAACATGGTGAAACCCAATCTCTACTAAAAATATAAAAAATAGCTGGGCAAGGTGGTTCATGCCTGTAATCTCAAGTACTGGGGAGGCTGAGGCAGGAGAATCACTTGAACTTGGGAGGTGTAGGATACAGTGAGCTGAGGTGGTACCACTGCACTGCAAGCTAGCGTGACAAGAGTGAAACTCCATCTCAAAAAAATAAATAAATAAGTTTTTTGTTTTTTCTGTACTGTGTTACTTTACTTAGCATAACATCATTCAGGTTCATGAATGTTGTTGCAAACAACAAGACTTTCTTATTTTTAAGGGCAGAATAGCATTTCATTGTGTACATATGCCACATTTTTTTTCTCCATTCACCTATTGATGGACACTTAGGTTGATTCCATACCTTAGCTATTGTCAGTAATCCATTTTTTTCCTCTTTTATCTGTTTTTTGGTTTTGTTTTGTTTGAGACAGTCTCACTCTATCGCCCTAGCTGGAGTGCAGTGGTGTGATCTCAGCTCACTGCAACCTCTGCCTCCCAGGTTCAAGTGATTCTCCTGCCCCAGCTTCCTGGGTTTAAGTGATTCCCGCGCGTCAGCCTCCCAGGTAGCTGGGATTACAGGCATGCGCCACCACACCTGGCTAATTTTGCATTTTTAGTAGAGACAGGGTTTCTCCACATTGGTCAGGCTTATCTCCAACTCCTGAACTCAGGTGATCCACCCACCTCAGCCTTTCAAAGTGCTGGGATTCAAAGTGCTGGGATTCATTCAAAGTGCTGCATGAGTCACCACACCCGGCCAAAAGCCTAGGTTTCTTTCTGTGTAAGCCTAGGTTTATTTCTACGTGAAGTGTAAAAAAATTTAAACTCATAGAAGCAGAGAGTACAATAATGAAAAAAAAAAATCTCCCATGGTGTTTTTTGTCTAGATAAGAGAGTTTCTTCATGATCTTTCAGGGATTATATTTTCTTTCATCCTCTGCATCCTCCTGTTTTTCAGCCAATGGATGAAAAAAGTTACAGAGAAGACACATTTGCCTTTTATCCCACTTCACTTCTACTCACTATTAGTCAATATGGTTAGAGCTGAGAATAGCAGTTTTCTGGCAGGAAAACCACTTCTCAGCAATAAACTGAAAAAAAGTATAAATATTTTATGAAACGCTAATAGATTTTTAGAAAAATGATCATGTGCATCAATAATTGTGGTAAAATAGATTCATTTTGTTAATTTCTATTGAGCTCCCATAATATTTGCTCAAAAGCTAGCAAATATACAGCATAAAAGGAATATTATTCTAAATAAGAATATTGCTAATGGTTATTTTGTCAATATAAGTAAAAATATAACCTCACACTAATAGTCTCACCTATGCTTGTAGAACATCAAATACTATTTCATATTTAAAATTTTATTTCATATAAGTATTCAATTTATATCACCCTCCTTTGCCATTTCAATACCTTCTTCACTTTATGTCAATGGAAAACAGGACAGCATGTCCTAGGAAAGCACGTGGTGTTATTGCTACTTTTACAATGATCATGCAGAGCACTTATTTGGGTGCCACTCACATGTCAAACAGTTATTTGGCTTA
Source organism: Colobus angolensis palliatus (assembly GCF_000951035.1). NCBI lineage: Eukaryota > Metazoa > Chordata > Mammalia > Primates > Cercopithecidae > Colobus > Colobus angolensis. Next base: position 6,544,233 of record NW_012123931.1, read on the forward strand.
AAGTACTGGTTTTCTATTTTTTTCTAAATTTACTGGTAATATAAAATTCTTAGCTAAGATGACTGTATCTTATTCAAATATGTTTTATGGGATTTCCTTGACATTTAAGTACGAATTATCTGGAATATTGAAATTTTCCATGAACCCAAATTGAGTAAACTATAGATAATTTTTTACTGAAAGCTTTTCTGAGGCAGAGTAAGATTTATAACATTTTATTATGACATGGAAGAAGAGTATTAACCATGTTTTCAGTAATCACTCTGAACACAGCATTCTCAGTTCCCAGTTTGAACCCTGAGTCACCCAGGGGAAATTGGTATCTCTGTAAAAAGGCAGAAGAAAATGCTGAGAAAACACTGCACAGCAATGCTTTCCACATGCACCTATTAGGGTCTTCATTTAATTAGACTGTTATTTGCATGGCTAGATACTTACTGAATTTAGTCACACTATTTTTTAGCAGCTAATGGCATCTGTTACCTATTATTTTATACATTCTTTTTTTGAAAAACAAATCTTCGGTTAATTTACTCCAAGTTGAATCTACATTTACAATCTTCACTTTTTCAGTGTTAAAGCAAATCAGAGAAAAGCAATGTGTATATATAGTGTGAATTTTCCTGCCTATCAAAATTCTTCCCTCATTGCCTTTGAAACCCTAGGAATTCACCTATAAAATACTCCTTTTGAATACTTTAGCCAGAATTTCAGATTTTAAGAGGTGAAAAACAATGGTTGAGCAAAGCCAAAATCTTGTCTTTGTTTCTTAGTCATCTGGCCATTTCCAAATGCATGGCAATTACACCAAGCCATTGAAAAGATGTGATTTTGATTCATTTTATCCCATTTCAAATGTTTTCTCTAATTATTACATTGGTCACATGAATCTAAAAGAAACTATCTACATAACCAATCATGCATCCAAGAAATATTCATGTTAAAGTGTTTACAGTTTAATCTTGAATTACACTATAGTAGAATCCTCTATAGTTAGAAGTTAATTACTTATAAATTCATTGTTTTAATATGCATTGAGAACCTTCTTAAAAAGCTTTGTCACATTCTTTGTACTTGTAAGGTTTATGTTCCATATAAATTCTCATATTTAGTAAGAGTTGAGGGGTCGTCAAAGGCTTTCCCACATTCATCACATTCATAGGGTTTCTCTCCAGTATGAATTATCTTATGCTTATTAAGGTATGAGAAACATCTAAAAGCTTTGCCACATTCTTCACTATGTAGATTTTCTGTCCAATATGAATTCTCTTATGTTTATTAAGGTCTGAGGACCAGTTAAAAGCTTTGCCACGTTCTTCACATTTGTAGGGTTTCTCTCCAATATGAGTTTTCTTATGTTTACTAAGGCTTAAGGACCAGGTAAAGGTTTTACCACATTCTTCACACTTGTAGAGTTTCTCTCCAGTGTGAATTACCTTATGTCTACTAAGGTGTGAGGACCGGTTGAAGGCTTTGCCACATTCTTCACATTTGTAGGGTTTCTCTCCAGTATGAATTATCTTGTGTGTACTAAGGTTTGAGGACTGGTTAAAGGCTTTGCCACATTCTTCACATTTGTAGGGTTTCTCTCCAGTATGAATTATTTTATGTCTACTAAGGTTTGAGGATGAAATAAAGGTTTTGCCACATTTATCACACTTGTATGGTTTCTCTCCAGAATGAATTTTCTTATGTGAAAAAAGGGTTGTGGAATGGTTAAAAGCTTTGCCACATTATCTACATCTATAGGGTTGCTCTTCAGTATAAAGTATCTTATGTGTAGTAAGGATTGAGGGTCAGTTGAAGGCTTTGCCACATTCTTCACATTTGTAGGGTTTCTTCCCTGTATGAATGATCTCATGTTTACTAAGGGTTGAGGATGCAATAAAAGATTTGCCACATTTATCACACTTGTATGGGTTATCTCCAGTATAAATTCTCTTATGAGAATTTATAAGGTAGAGGAGTAAGGGTAGAGGAGTACTTAAAGGCTTTGCCACATTCTTCACATTTGTTGGGTTTCTCACTAGGATGAATTTTTTTGTGCATAGTAAGGGTTGAGAACTGGTTAAAAGCTTTGCCACATTCTATGCATTTGAAAGGTTTTTTTCCAGTATGTCTTATCTCATGTCTGTTTGTATTTGAAAATTGATGAAAGACTTTCCCGTATTTATCACATTGAAACATTTTGCTCTGGGTAATTGTACAACATTGGTTAAGTCCATTATAACCTCCTGTGTGCACCTTACACTCATCCACACTTTCACAGACTTTTTTAAACTCTAAATTGCCATATTCACATTTTTCATATCTTCTCAGTATCACAATTTGGAAAGAATCTTGTAGGCACTACTCTGGACAATGGTCTTGGGCAAAATGAAAACACATAAGTGAAAGAAACAACAAAAACACATTACTTCAACTGCAAGATTCTGATAAATATGGGATACATTTACAAACAAAATTAGCCAGGCATAGTGGTGGGCAAATGCCAGCCACTTGGGAAGCTGAGGCAGAGAATTGTTTGAGCCTAGGATGCAGAGATTGCAGTGAGCTGAGATCATACCACTGCACTCCACCCTAGGTAACAGAGCAAGACTCTGTCTCATTAAAAAAAAGAAAAGAAAAAAAGAAAAAGAAAGAAAAAGAAAAGAAAAGAAAAGAAAGGAAATTTCCAGCCAGGTGTGATGGCTCATGCCTTTAATCCCAGCACTTTGGGAGGCCAGGGCAGGTGGATCACCTGAGGTCAGGAGATTGAGACCAGCCTGACCAATATGGTGAAACCGCATCTCTACTAAAAATACAAAATATTAGCCAGACATGGAAACAGGTACCTGTAATCCTAGCTACTTGGGAGGCTTGGGCAGGAGAGTTGCTTGAACTGGAGTTAGAGAATGTAGTGAGCCAAGATCATGCCACTGCACTCCAGCAGAGGGAACAGAGTAACACTCTATCTCACACACACACATACACACACACACACACACACACACAGACATAAATATAAATTGCCAATTAAGAAAAAAGAAAAGATAAAAGAAAAACAATGGCACATACATCTTTATTTCTGGCTTCCACATGCCTTTTAGACACTGATTAATGTCTCCCATGACATAAAAGGCTGAAAGAAGTGGTGATATATGTTGCAATGACAGTTTGAGTCCACTGAGTCTAAAGACAAATGTTACAGAAGCAGAGAAACTGCAGTACCCCAAACAGGGAATGGCTGCAGCAAGTGATTACTAATTATTAAAAAAATTAATAAGCCAATTTAACTAAACAATAAACACAAAATTTAGACAAGACACATCCTAAGAATATGTTTGAGAAATTCCCAGAATCTGCAGCCAAGACAATTGATTTCAGTCTATGCCAGGACAAAGCTGTATTATAAAGACTGGAACAGGTAGCTTTCTGTCAATGTCCAAATCTCAATCAAAGATTATAATGTACACAAAATATTAGAGAAACATGGCCCTATGAAAAAAAATTTCAAAAGCAACTATAAACAGCATATAAAGTAATTTTTAAAATTCCAAATAAATTGAACAGGCCAGGGTTGGTGGTCATTCCTGTAATCCCAACACACTGAGAGGCCAAGGTGGGAAAATCACATGAGGTCAGGAGTTTGAGACCAGCCTAGAGAACATGGTGAAACCCTGTATCTACCAAAAACACAAAAATTTACTGGGCATGGTGGCATGAGCCTGTAATCCCAGCTGCTTGGGAGGCTGACACACAAGAATTGCTTGAACCCAGGAGGGGATGGTTGCAGTGACTGGAGATTGTATCACTGCACTGCAGCCTGGGCAACAGAGCAAAACTGTCTCAAAAATAAAATAAAATAGGCTGGGCACAGTGGCTCATGACTGTAATCCCAGCAATTTAGGAGCCCAAGGTGTGTAAATCATTTGAGGTCAGGAGTTCAAGGTCAGCCTAGCCAACATGGTGAAACCCTGTCTCAACTAAAAATACAAAAACTTAGCCAGTCATGGTGGCAAGCACTTGTAACCCCAGCTACTCAGGAGACTGAAGCAGGAGAATCGCTTGAACCTGGGAGACAGAGGTTGCAGTGAGCCGAGATTGTGCCACTGCTTCCAGCCTGTGCGACTGATAATGACTCCATGTCAGATAAAATAAATAAATAAATAAAACATTATAATATTCAGTAAGTGAAATGGAAACACAGAAAACTACTGAAGATCAGAAAAATGAAGATAATAACAAGAAATATTAAAATAGCAAAAAACAAAAATTTTGGATATAAAAATTACAAAAAGTAACTGAAAAATTTCTTAAAAGAAAAAATGATGTAAACAAGAAAAAGCTGAACAAAAACACTAGGATACATACAAAGATATTTATAACAAACACACATATAAATAAAATTTCAAAATTCACAAATAAGAGAATTTTCGGAGCATCAACATAGGCAGAAGTAATGATGAAGAATTTTTGTATGCAACTTAAGTTAATTTTTTACCACATTTAAATATATTGTTGGATCTTTTAGAGGTTTTATATAATCCCCGAAGGTATCACTAAGAAAATATCTGTGTAGATACACAACAGAAAAATTTAAAAAACCTGAAAGCATATTAATACAAAAAAAATACACAAAAGACAGAAAGGAAAATGAGAGACAAAGACACAAGAATCAAATACAACAAATAATAAAATAACATTAGTAAGTTTTTCTCTTTCAAAAAACTATTTAAAATTTTATATATAATTATCTTTCCAATCAAGAGAAATTCTTTCAATAAAAAGGTTTATTAAAAATTTTGTGAAATCAAGATTCAACTTACCTTTCTACAAGACTCAGTTGAGATCTAATAACAAAAAAAGACTGAAAGTGGCAAGATGGAAGTAGAAATTTCATGCAAATATTAACCAAATGAGAGCAGAAGAGGTCACAATAGTAATATACAAGCTACATCTTAAGTCAAAAACCCATATTTTATAAAATGTACTTTAAGTCAAAACTTAAAAGACAAAAACCCGTTAAACAATACGTAGATTCATTTACTGGGAACCTATGACAAATTTGTTTATAAATGTGTGTATTTATGTGTGTGTGTCTCAAATTAGGGTTTCAAATATATAAAGCAAATACTAAGAAAACTGAATAAACACATAGAGAGAAATAAAATTATAATAGACTATTTCAGTAACCCATTTTCTGTTATAATAATAAAACAAGACAGAATATTAGTAAGGGAACAGAGGACTAGAAGGCAGTAAAAAACAATTATTTCTAATGAAGGTATACACAACACTCCTCAACAACATCAGGATACACAGTCTTCTCAATAGTCTACAACTTTCTTCTTTACCGACCACCTGTTTGGCCAAAAACAAAGTCTTAACTCATTTTTTAAAGCTGAAAATTAATAGATTCCTTTCTATGACAAAAATGGAATTAGATTATAAAACAATAATACAAATAATTAATAAATTTACAAATATTTAGAAATGATACAACACATATTCTAACAACCACTAAGATAAATATTGATGACATTATGCAAAATAAAATGAGCCAGCCACAACAGACAGATGTTGTATAAGATATATAAAGCAGGCTGGGTGCGGTGGCTCACGCCTGCAATCCCAGCACTTTGGGCGGCCGAGGCGGGCGGATCAGGAGGTCAGGAGATCGAGACCATCCTGGCTAACACGGTGAAACCCCGTCACTACTAAAAATATAAAAAATTGGCCGGGCACGGTGGCGGGCATCTGTAGTACCAGCCACTCGGGAGGCTGAGGCAGGAGAATGGCGTGAATCCGGGAGGCGGAGCTTGCAGTGAGCCGAGATAGGGCCTGAGCGAAAGAGCAAGACTCCGTCTCAAAAAACAAAAACAAAAACAAAAAACAGTTATGCTCTTTGAAACAGAAAACAATGTAGTGTTTGAAAAGTGCCATGAAATGGGAAGAATTGGTAGTTGTTTCATGTGTAGTGAGATTTAGCTTTGCAAGATAAAAACATTCTAGTGATATGTTGCATAATAATGTCAATATAATTAATATGAACAAACTGAATATTTAGAAATATATACTTCTCACTCTGTCTCTCAGGCTGGAGTGCAGTGGCACGATCTCGGCTGGCTGCAACCTCCGCCTTCCGTGTTTAAGTGATTCCCCTGCCTAAGCCTCCTTGGTAACTGGCATTACAGGTGCGTGCCACCACACCTGGCTAATTTTTTGTGTTATAGTAGAGAACATGTTTCCCCATGGTGGCCAGGATAGTCTTGATCTAACCACCTTGTGATCTGCCTGCCTCAGCCTCCGAAAGTGATGGGGTTACAGGAGTAAGCCACCCCGCCCAGCCTAGAAATGTTTTGTTGTAAATTTTGTGGGGTTTTTTTTTTGACACATAACACCTAAGTAGAAATAAACAATAATACCTAAAAGAGATACAGAGTTATTATTGTTTTAAAATTATCTTCAAATCCAAAAGTGTTTCTCAGACACAAAAATAAGATAGATTCAAAAGGAAATAGATGTTGAAATTAGGAGAGTTTATTTATTTATTTATTTATTTTGAGACGGAGTCTTGCTCTGTCCCCCAGGTTGGAGTGCGGTGGCACGATCTTGGCTCACTGCAAGCTCCAGCCTCCGGAGTAGCTGGGACCACAGGCGTCTGCCACCATCCCGGCTAAATTTTTTTTTTTTTTTTTTTTTTGTATTTTTAGTAGCATGTGTCACCATGCCCAGCTAATTTTTGTATTTTTGTATGAGATGGGCTTTCACCCACGTTGGCCAGGCTGGTCTTAAACTACTGACCTCAGGAGATCCGCCTACCTCAGCCTCCTATAGTGCTGAGATTACAGGTGTGAGCCACTGCACCCAGCCTGACAACTTTTTTTAAATGATACATCAGTGTTGCATACCAGGTTTTATGAGTAAACATTTATCTTATTATTATTTTGAAGTTTCATATTAGTGTGTTTTTTCAGTGTAGGTTTCTTTCTTTCTTTCTTTCTTTTTTTTTGAGATGGAGTCTCATTCTGTCACCCAGGCTGGAGTGAAGTGGAGTGATCTCAGCTCACTGCAACCTCTGTCTCCTGGGTTCAAGCGATTCTTCTGCCACAGCCTCTCGAGTCGCTAGGACTATAGGCACGTGCCATAATACCTGGCTGATTTTTGTATTTTTAGTCGAGATGGGGTTTCACCTTATTGGCCAGGCTAGTCTCGAACTCCTGACCTCGTGATCTGCCTGCCTCAGCCTCTCAAAGTGCTGGGATTACAGGCATGAGCCAAAGTGCCAGGCCTCATTTATATTCCAAATATGGTCTCATTTGGTCAACCAGGCTGATTTGCAGGGCTGCCAGAACCTCCAAATTCAGATGATCCCCTTGTTCCAGCCTCTCAAGTGGCTGGTTTACAACTATTTGCCATCACACCCAGCTAGCTTTTTTGTATTTTTTGTAGAGACAGTTTTCCCATGTTGCCCAAGCTGGTGGTGAACTCCTCGGATCAAGTGATCAACCCATCTTGGCCTTCCGAAGTCCTAAGACTACATTTCATTTTATTAAGTAGTTTAGTTAATTTATATTTTAAACAATTGATTAAAGAAATGGAGTTGTTATTACCAGTTATATTGTTATTGTTTTATGTGTTTCTAGCAGTTATATTTTTCTCATTATCTGTTTTACTCTTTTTTTTTTTTTGAGACAGAGTCTTGCTCTGTCACCAGGCTGGAGTGCAGTGACATGATCTTGGCTCCCAGCTAACTTTGTATTTTCAGTAGAGACAGGGTTTCACTGTGTTAGTCAGGATGGTCTCAATCTCTTGACCTTGTGATCCGCCTGCCTCAGCCTCCCAAAATGCTGGGATTACAGGCGTGAGCCACTGTGCCCAGCCCATGCACACACATTTTTATTGTGGCACTTTTCACAATAGCAAAGACTTAGAACCAACCCAAATGTCCATCAATGATAGACTGGATAAAGAAAATGTGGCACATATACACCATGGAATACTATGCAGCCATAAAAAATGATGATTTCATGTCCTTTGCAGGGACATGGATGAGGCTGGAAACCATCATTCTTAGCAAACCAACACAAGAACAGAAAACCAAACACCACATGTTCTTACTCATAAATGGGAGTTGTACAGTGAGAACACATGGACACAGGGTGGGGAACATCACACACTGGGGCCTGTCGAGGGGTGGGGGACTAGGGGAGGGATAGCATTAGGAGAAATACCTAATGTAGGTGATGGGTTGATGGGTGCAGCAAACCACTATGGCACATGTATAACTATAACAAAACTGCATATTCTGCACATGTACCCCAGAACTTAAAGCATAATAAAAAATTTTTAAAAAGCTGAAAAAAAAAAGATGGGGAGAAAAGGAAGAAAAGAAAAATTAAAGGTAGATTAAGTTTTTCTTAGCTTTAATTTGGTAGGGCTTCACCCTGGAACAATGGCCCATGATTTTGAAGGTGATGACGCTTTTTTGACTTGGGTGTGATGTGTCCATTCTTTTTCTGCTGTGCAAACGGCAGTCTCGGTGGTTAGCAGCACCAGGTTGGGCCTTCCTGGGCTGTCTCGAGTTTTCCTTTTTTCTATCCTTTGATGAGGACATGGTCTCCAGGCTGATGTTGGTGTGCTGGATACTCTAGGGGTGGTGGCTGTACTAAAAGACTTTTAGTTCTGAGAAAAGGGAAAGTGGAAGATCCTCGCTATAGGGTCCAGCCCTACAGGGCTTGTGGGTTTTTCTTTTCATGTGCGGAGACGAGAGATCGTAGAAATAAAGACACAAGACAAAGAGATAGACGAAAAGACAGCTGGGCCCGGGGGACCATGACCACCAAGACGCGGAGACCGGTAGTGGCCGCGAATATCTGGCTGTGCTGTTATTTATTGGATACAAGGCAAGGGTAATGAGTGTGAGCCATTTTCAGTGATAGGTAAGGACACGCGAGTCATGTGTCCACCAGACAAGGGGCCCTTCCCTGTTTGGTAGCGGAGGTGGAGACAGACACCTTAAGTCATTATTTCTTCTATGCATTTCAAGGACTTTCCTACTTTCACTAATTCTGCTACTGCTATCTAGAAGGCAGAGCCAGGTGTACAGGGCGGAACATGAAAGCACACCAGGAGCGTGACCGCTTGAAGCACAGCATCACAGGGAGATGCTTAGGTCTCCGGATGGCTGCTGGCGGGCCTGACATCAGTCAGGCCTTCTACCAGAGGCAGTGGAGCAGACGCTTCTCTAACTCCCCCGGGGAAAGAGAGACTACGTTTCCCGGTTGGCTAAGTAATGGGTGCCTTCCCAGGCACTGGCGTTACCGCTAGACCAAGGAGCCCTCTGGTGGCCCTGTCCGGGCATGACAGAGGGCTCACACTCTTCTTCCTAGGTTATAATAGTAGAACAAAGATTATTATACTATTGGAATAAAGAGTAATGCTATAAACTAATGATTAGTAATATCCATACATAATCATATCTATATTCTATGTCTAACATAACTATTCTTATTTTAAGTGTTTTCTTTGTTATACTGGAACAGCTTGTGCCTTCAGTCTCTTGCCTCCGCATATGGGTGGCTTGCCGTCCCCACTCGCTTAGCGCCACCCAGGAGACATGGCGGCCTCCCACCCTCTCAGCGTTTCAGACTTGCTATGGCTCTCACCACTCTTGTGCATTGCGGCCTTGGGGATGAGGGGCTTTGTGACTCGCCAGGTTGTCCCTGGACGTTGCTCCTGCCTGAGCCCCCACCATCTGGTCCCTGGCCTCAGGCTGGTTTGTGCTGTCCAGTGGTTGCCCAGCGCCCTCCCCAGCACAGGAAGTGTCTGTCCACAGCTAGGTCCCCCTGACGGCTCACGCCACGGCCTCTCTAGGAGCCGCTGGAGGTGGAAATTTGTTGGCATTAACTTTGGACTGGCCTGGATTCCTCCATGCAGTTGGAACAAGATTTCTTTTATAAGGGGTTTGGATAACATTTGTCTTTGATTTAGTATTATTCATTTTTTCTTCTGAATTTTCTTTAGCACCTTTTTTTATCCTTTTGCTAAAAGTACAGTTTAATTTCCTTCCATACCTTGCATATAAACTGTTTCTTCAATAGTTTTATATTCAGGAGGTCTACTTTTAAATTATACAATATTTCCTGTATACATTCTTATATGACTTTCAGACAATCTTTGACATGCCTCAACTTTCTGACTTCCTTTTACAGTATTCCTCTCCCTGTTCTCACTCTGTGTCTTTCTTTGATCTCTGTCTCTTCCAGTCTCTCACTGATTCTCCCCATCTATTTCTCTCATTTGCACTTTCTCTTTCTCTCTCTCTCTCTCTCTCTCTGTCAACCCCTCTTTCTTCTCTCTCCACTTAGTCTCTTGGGCTGGATGGGATCTGCGTGGCTGCAGTCCAGGCCCTGGACAATCGCCAGCCAAGAGACTTAGCAGATACCTGCCGCAAGTTGCATGAGTCATAGAACTTCTCCTCCTCTGCTCTCTTCCCAGCGCCAGTCCCCGCCCTCTCCTTCCATGCAGAGCCAGGCTGGGCAGAGGGATCCACACCCCTCCTGGTGCAACTGGCTGCCTAGCTGGGTGGCACAGGCTCCTGGCCCTGAAGCACTCACACTCCTCTGCTCAGCTCCAACTTACAGGTGTCCATGGCCTGCCATCCTCCGAGGGTGGCAAGACACTCCCGAGTGGCATGGAAGCTTTGGAGCTTGGCGGCCGGTGGCCTAAGTGGCTCTTGCTGCATGGCCAGGTGCAAGGAGAGCGTTCCAGCTGCCACTCTGCGGGGTGCCAGCGATCTGCAACAAAGTGGAGCTGCACGCTCTCTTTCTCTCTGACTTCTTCTCTCAGTTTCTCTCTCCTCTCTGCTGGTCTTTCCCTGCCTCTGCCAGCCACCTACACTGCTGTTCTCCCCTCTCCTTCTCCTGTCCCTAGGAGCAGCCAGTGGGAGTGGAGCTTAGCCTCTTTCTTCCCCTGAGAAGAGGGGAAAGGGAAGTTCTGACTATTTTTCCTACTGCCAGAGGAGTGTGTGAGGTTCGGTCTCCCCCTAATGGGAGTTTTTCACCTTTTTCTAACCTCTCAGACATCCCGACTAAGGAATACTTCGCCACTCCCTGGTAGCTTTTCTTCCCTTACTCCCAGCTAAGGAATGCCTTACTGCCCCTGTGGCTCCTCTTTCCTTGGTATGTCCTAACCAAGGAATGCTTCACCACCCCACTGGTTTTCTTTTCTTAGTCCTGACCACCAAGGAAATAATTTACCAGCTCCTCTGGCATTTCCTTCCTTGGCTCATGCATGAGGTTGTGTGTCCACGTGGTATACGAGGGTTTTCTACTCCAGGTCACTGGCTGGTTTCTTCCTGCATTGCTGAGAGTCCAGGTTTATTTGTGATACCAAGTAGATCTTGATTCCTTACCCCTGAGGCTGCCTCAGTGAGGCAGTGGAGTGCCTCCTCATGAGAGAGGACTGGAGACTCCCCTGAAGGAGAATGGCTCCCCATATGGGCCACCATTTTGTTATAAGTAAAATGTTTATTCAGAAATAGAATGCTTGTTCCTTGGTACCACGAGGAAAAATCAGGATTCAGACAAAAAGTTTTCTCAGCAAGGCAAATTTACATTCTGCAAAGGATGCTCCTTGCAGATGGGATAATGGTAAGAGCACACCTGAATAAAGGAGGGAAGCAATTTTTATCCCTTATGCAGCTTGTCCCTGCTACTGTGTCTTGTCTCCATTGCCTGGAGCCAGACTTCACAATTTAAACTGAACCTGATTGGCTAACAACTTAAAACTTTCCTAAATAGGTAAAAGCAATGGAGAACAAAGGAAAAGAGGAAGTTACTTATGAAAAGACTTAGAAAAGTAATAATATTCCCAAATAAGGAAGGGGCATAGTCTGTGAGCTGGGACATGACCGTAAGCACGTGCAGCACAGATATCCTGATTAAAGTACAAGGACATAGAGTGTACTATGTGCCTGTGAGCATGTGTAGCACAAATATGTTGGTCTCGAACTCCTGACTTCAGGTGATCCACCCACCTCTGTCTTCCAAAGTGTTAGGAATTACAGGCATGAGCCACTGCACCTGGCCAGGCACTTCTGTAGATTTAGAAACAGATATAAGACATGTTATACAAAAACATATACAAACACAAAGGCTTATATACACTCTAATTAATGTCCATTTGGGAGTATGTATTGAAAAAAAGGTCCAAAAGAAAAGTATGTAAGAGGTCATTACCTTACTCATTCGCCTCAAGACACAGAAATTCAGTCAATGAACTCAGCCCATGTGATTCTAGTCAGCCTCAGGTTGCTCAGCCCAAGTGATTCCAATCAGCCAATTAAATTAGTCCAAGTGATACCAATTAGGCAATTATATCACTGTCGGGGAATCGATTAGCCAATTAGATTAGCCCAAGGTGATTCCAATCAGCCAATTTTCTTAGCCTAGGTAGATTCAATCAGCCAATTATCTACGTATCTAAGGAATGACTACAGATTTATCAAAGCAGGCCCAAACTAGTGGATGTGAAGAGCACATACATACATTGAGAAGGAATGCAAGATGCTGAAATGCACACCTGAACAGCATGTATAATGTCGGCTTTGCTGTCAGCTCATTTCTGAGGCCTGTGTTACTGAAGGTGAAGGTTATTTTGTTTATACAAACAATATTGTACAAATGTTTCATTCTGAAATGCTATTGAGTAAAACAGATTAGAAGTAATTATATATCTGCATAATTTCTATATGCCAAGTGATTGAAAATGGTCTTTTGGGGAATATTTCTTGTAAACATAAATACTTACATAGACGTACTCATCCTGTATGTAAGTTTTAAAAATCTATTTACGTGGCCGGGTGCAGTGGCTCATGCCTATAATCCCAGCAATTTGGGAGGTTGAGGCAGGTGGATCACCTGAGGTGGGGAGTTCAAGACCAGCCTGACCAACATGGAGAAACCCTGTCTCTACTGAAAATATGAAAATTAGGCATGGTTGCACAGACCTGTGATCCCAGCTACTTGGGAGGCTGAGGCAGGAGAAGTGCTTGAACCCGGGAGGCAGAGGTTACAGTGACACAAGATTGCATCATTGCACTCCAGCTGGGGCAACAAGAGTGAAACTCCATCTAAAAAAAAATAAAAATAAAAATCTATTTACCTATGTGTGTGTATATATATATATACCAGTGTATCAATATTTTTATTTGTATTTATAGAGAATAAAGATGTAGAATGAATATGGAAGTATTGATAAATATTGGTACTAATAGTAATATAGAAAGAAACTTTCATACATGTATAAACTTAATTGCCTTATAAACTATATCTAGAATAGTACACAAATAGAGGTATGCTCTGACATACACTCTGCTGCATTTAACATAAAAGAAGAAAGCACTGGACTTTGTTGTTGACTTCTGTAAGATGTAAATACACTAAGGCCATGGGAGTCATTAACTGTCATGTCAAGGTTGACCCCTACTCTATGTTGTATATGTTGTATATATGGCCAGAGATAAACCAGCCCAAGTCCAAAGGCATACACCTACATTTGACGATGCTTATTCTTCTTCATTAGAACTTCTATCAGGACAAGCGTCCTTGTTTTATCCCATGAGTGTGTGCTATAAAAGTACAATGTTGTCTTTTTGTCTTTGTGGCTAAAGTAGGGTCTTTTTTTTTTTTTTTTGAGAGGGAGTCTCGCTCTGTTGCCCAGGCTGGAGTGCAATGGCATGATCTTGGCTCACTGCAACCTTCACCTCCCGCACTCAAGCAATTCTCCCACCTCAGCCTCCCCAGTGGCTGGGATTACAGGCATGCACCACCATGCATAAATTTTCTTTGGCCCCTATTTTTACGAATTTATCTTTTTCAGTAGAAGAAAAGATAGGAACTGCAGTTGGGGGAGGAAGGCAAGGGGTTAAGTGAAAAAAAGGCATTTCAGAGGAAACGGCAACCTGTTTGCCTATTTAATCTGCAAGGTTATTCCCTCAGCTTTCAAAGGAGGTATTTTTTTGGTGCCCTGGAACATGGACAATAGCAATTTCTTCTGGCAGCTGGAGATTATCTAATACTTTGGTCATTATACCTTTGTGCACCAGGTCTTGGCCTTTACTATTAATAAGACCGTGTTCAGTCTGAAATTTTCCTAAAGGTATGAGCTACTCCAAAGGCATATTTGGAATCAGCATAAACTGTCCCTTCCGGATTTTGCAAGTGCTTTACGGCTTGATTCAGTGCAAACAATTCACATGTTTGAGCGGACCAATTATTAGGCAATGTTCCCGACTCTGTCTCTGCGAGAGCTTCGCCATCAATTACTGAATGTCCGTTATGCCTTTTTCCTTCAATCACTCGAGAAGGGCCATCTAGGATTAGGTCTTGTCCTGTTTTGAAAGGGGCCTTTAATCAGGCCTGACTTGTGTGTGATAATTAATTAGATCTAAACACTTATGTTCTGGCCCTTTTCAATTTGGGTTCCCTGTTGGGAAACCTGCTGGGTTAAGTGAATTGTCAGTGGTTAATGTTAAGTCATCTCTTTTTAATAATATAGCTAGATACTTAAAAATTCTTGAGTCGGTGAGCCATCTCCCTGCTTTTTGGTTCTAGATAGTTCTAACTTGATTGGGTGTGCTCACAATTAAGTTTCCTCCGAAGGTTACTTTCCTACTTTCTTCAGTTAACAGGATGGTAGCTGCAATGTATTGAACACATTCGGGCCACCCACAGGTTAGTGGATCTAAAACTTCTGATAGGAAGGCTACAGGTTGCCGACGCCCCCAGTGTTCCTGGGTAAGTACTCCTAGAGCTACTTCCTCATTCACATTAACTACAAGGTGAAATGCTTTCTCTAGGGAAAGTAAGGCTAGGGCAGGGGAAGTTACAAGTTGATGTTTAAGTTCTTCAACCTGGTGGATTTTTTCAGAAGTCCACAGGAGAAGGTTAGGCTTTTCTTGGGTAAGCTTTAGATATAAAGGTTTTGTCCTTAGGGCCTATGAGTCAATTCATAAGTGACAATACCCAACTAATCCTAGAAATTTTCTGAGTTCTTGCTTAGTCAGTCAAAGGCAATGACACGATTCCTTCAACTTGTTCAGGCCCTATCCTTCATTTGCATTTACTTATTAAGTATGCCAAGTACTTCACTTGTGGATCTACGAATTGAAGCTTTCCCTTTGAAACTCATAACCTTCCTCCTTGCAAATGGTTAAGGACATGGATGGAAAAATCAGTCACTTGTTCTACAGCGTCACCAGTTATAAGAAGAACAATTACATATTGGAGCAAACATATGTGTTTGGGGGTAGAAATCTGTTCCAGAACCTGTTCTAAAATTTGGCCAAAGAGGTTAGGGGAATCTGTGAATCCTTGGCGCAAAACTCCCCATGGATACTGTTGCTTCCATCCAGAATGAGGATCTTCCCATTTGAAAGCAAATATGTCCCAGCTGTTTTCAGCCAAGGGGCATGCCCAGAAGGTATCTTTTAAGTCTATTACTGTAAACCATTGATGGTCATACGGGATTTTGCTGAGGATGGTGTAAGGATTAGGTACATCGGGATGAGTAGCCAGGACTATCTTGTTGATAGCTCTGAGGTCAGGTACTAGTTGATATGACTCATCTGATTTCTTTACAGGCAGTACTGGGGTGTTATAAGGGGACAAACAGGGTTCAAAGAGTCCGTCCTGAATGAGACCTTCAATTATGGGCTTCAAGCCTATTCTGCCTGCTAGGGGAATGGGATAGTGCTTTCTTCTTACTATTTTCCCAGGGGTTTTGAACTTTATGTGTATTGAAGGGACTTGATACACATAAAGTCTTCCCTGATTTCTTTCTCTTGACCAGACATCAGGATGAATGTATTTTTCATCCACAGTGATAAGTAGGTTTAATGAGGTGAGGAATCCCTCTGTGCCAACATGTAAGCCTGTAACTAGTTTAGCATTAAGTCCCTTCCTAATTGGTTAATTCCTGACTCAGGTCAGGGATTAATAAAAACTTTATATGAGTTGATCGGTTTTTGTATCTGACTTCTGCTTCCTCTAGGATTTTGGCTTTAAATCCTCCCTTTAACCCTGAAACAGAAAGTTTTTCCAAGGAGTAGGTGATATCAAATGGAGGGAAACAAACAGAGGGGCGATCTGCTTTTGAATCTACTAAAAGGGTTATGAGCTCATATTTTTGCCCCACCTCTAAATTTATCAAGAGCTTTTGGTGGGATTCGAGAGAAAAAACACATAACCCCTGATCCCCCATTCTTCCTCAAAAGTCATGAGTGGAATAACTTCTTTTCCTTCTCCCAGTCGGAACATTCCCTCTTGAAGTGACCTTCTCTACCACATTTAAAACACTTATCCTGTCCTTCCTCTTTTCCTACTCTAGGATTCTTTGGTTTTTCTTCCGTATGCCCTTTATAGGGCGTGACAGATGAAGGCTTGGATCCTTTACAGATTTTGGCCCCCTGGAAGCTTTGTTTAGAAGTGTGTGGGTTTGGAGCCCCCTGCTGGAAGATGGATAACGTCATTTTTGCCTTCTGGTTTTGCTTCTCTTCATCCCTCCTCACATACACTATCTGAGCTTCTCTGAGAAGCTCACTCATAGGATGGTCTTTCCAATTCTCTATCTTTTGTAATTTTTTCGAGATATCTGGCCAACCATTGGTGACAAAATGAAGCTTTAGCATTTTGTGCCCTAGTGGGTCTTCTAAATCTAAGTCTGCATATGTTCTCACTACTCTTTCAGTCTATCTACGAATTCCATAGGCTCTTCATCCTTCCTTTGTTGAATGTTGAATGCTCAGGAAAGATTTTATTTTTTGGGGGTGTACTGACTCCCAAATTTATTATCATTTCCCTAAGGTCTTGCATATTTTCCCGGTGAGCTGCATTGTTATTATCCCACTGGGGGTCTTGGATGGGGCATTTTTGGTCCACAGCTGGAACGTTTTGACCAAGAGGATGTTCATGTTCCCAGACTACCATAGCAGCCCTACAGATCATGTTCCTTTCTTCCTGAAAAGAGGATGTCCAGGATGGACATTAACTCAGCCCAAGTGTACAACTGAGGTCCTAAAAATTGGTCAATTTTATCTGCCACTCCATAAGGGTCATCTAACAGTTGCTTGAATTCTTTTTTTAAATTTTGAACTTCTGAGCTAGTTGAGGGAGCATTCACAAAGCCAATGGCCCCCCTCCTTGGGACACCTCCCTTAAGGGGAAGAGGGTTGGGGCTGACTCCTTAGATGCAAGAGGAAAAAGTCCTTTTTACATTGTTCTACCTCACACTACAGTCCTTTTAGGGAACGGTACTTAGGCTGCTAAGGAGCAGGCTGATGGGATGATAATTTCCAAGAACAAGGCTTGTACAGAGGAAGGGATTTGGAGTGGGGTCTGGGGCAGCAGTGGCTGCCTGAGGAGGGGGATCTGGGGTACTAAGCAGAGGAAGATGGTCCAGGGGATCCCATGCATTGGAGTCTTTAGGCATTGGAACAAGCTTATTTTTCAGAGGTGCTAGATCAGGGTTTCCCCTGGTTCTCTTTAAAGGAAGAAGGAGGACAGGTCCTTGTCTCAAACAAAGAGCACAGTCCAGCTCTTCTCGACTGGACTTTTATCATTCACATATTGAATTAAAAGCAGACACATCACATCCTCATTTGACCCAAACTTTGGCCAGAAGACTGAGGGTTTGAGGATGGGTTCTTGAGTCCAAATAAAACAGCAACATTTTATCATTTGTTGCTTTTCCTTATGCTTAGTCCTTTCATTATCTTTCCAATATTTTAACATGAAACCTAGGGGACTATCAAGGGGAATGTCATTGCTGTTAGCTTTATCCTTTTTACCACCTGTCTTACTTGGAGCATTTCCCATTTGGGTGCTAGTCAGCTCAATCCGTCATGCTAGAGATTTCTTGCCTTTCCTACCTTAGAAGTTTGGGGTGAGGCCGAACCCATTATATTAGAGATTTCTTGCCTTCCTTCTCTGGAAAGGCTTAACTCCACCTATTGGAGGTCTCCTGCACTCTTCTCCTTTTGCTTCATCCTCTCTGGCCACTTCCTCAGAGGGAATTTAGGTCCCTGTTAGCATTGGCGGGTTCACTATAAGCTCCTGACCTGGACTCCTTTACAGGAGGGCCGCAATAAGCCATATGAGGTGACCACGGAATGCAGACTGGACTTCCTCACTCCACACTCAATGTCCTTGGATCTCATTCATGCACTTTCAACCTCCAAGATATCCTGACCACCAAGGAAATACTTTCTTGCACCTGCCACGTTTCTTACCTTGGTCTGTGCACAGAGTTACCTGGTCACGGAAGTGTGTGAGGATCCTTCCACCCTCACTGCTGACAGTCCGTGTTTATTCATCACTCCAGGGGAAGTCTCAATCCCCTTGCCTCTGAGGCCATGGCAACAAGGCAGTCAGATAAATCTCCTCATGAGAGACGATGGGGGACCTCTCCCCAGAGAGAAAGTGAATCCCAGACGAGCCCCCAAGATCGTTGGAAATAAATGCTTGGTGCCGCAAAGAAGAATAAGCACTCTGGCAGAAAGCTTTCTCAGCAAGGCAATTTACTTCTGCAGAAGAGTGCCACTTGTGCCTGGCGTGGCTGCAAGAGCACACTGAGCAAGGCAGAGCAGGAGTTTTTATCCCTAACGCAGCAGATCCTGTAGCTGTGTCCTTTCCCCATTGGCTGGAGTCATACTGCACGATCTAACTGACCTGATTGGCTACTATTTAAAATTGAATAGGGCTTATTATGCGGGAAGGGAGAGACTGTCCGTTACAGTACAAGGCACGTCGCCCAGGGTGGAGTGAAGTGGCATGATCTCAGCTCACTACAACCTCCATCCCCCGGGTTCAAGCAATTCTCCTGCCTCAGCCTTCCAAGGAGCTGGGATTACAACACACGCCACCACCCACAACTAATTTTTGAATTTTTAGTAGAGATGGGGTTTTACCATGTAGGCCAGGCTGGTCTCAAACTCCTGACCTCAGGTGATCCACCCACCTTGGCCTCCCAAAGTGCTGGGATTACAGGCGTTGAGTCACCACGACTGGCTGATGCCACATATTTTTGCTTTTGTTTTTTTTTTCTTTACACAGGTGCTAATGAACTCAGGTATAATTAACCCTAAGGGGTAAATTATTCAGTAACTACAGTAATAGAGTCCAACTTTTATGAACAGGTTTTCAGTTCTTTGATATTGTCCTACATTCAGAAATCACTAATGAAACATACTGGAATGTGTGACATGAACAATGTCTTGGAGATTAACATCCAGGTTTTTACATATTACATAGAACAACATGAAAGCTGGTACCATATGGGAACCAAAGGAACTGTCCCTGAGAACATAGAATTTTAAGGACATCAATTATTAAGAGGTTACATGGAAGCAGAAGTGCTCCTAGATGTTTCCATTATCTAGATAGAAAAATTCAACAGATGAGCCCCAGTGAGTTAAGGAACATCCTTGACTGCTGTGGGTGATGGTCTTTCCATCCAAAGCAGAGATGCGAAACCTGACGGCTTTCAAAGGACCCCCCAGTGCTCCACATCTCAAAAGTTGCTCCCACAAATCTGGAATGCTATCTGTTCCTGAGGGATCAGGTCCCACCTGTGTCTCTGAGACACTGACTTGAGATGAGGCCAATTAGTTCAAGCATAAATGGCCTAAATCATCATCAGCTTCAGGTTGTGTTTTGGAGCTTGTCCACTTAAGAGGGTTGATTAAAAATGGCTCACAAGACACATGCCTGGGACATGGGATTTTCTCCTTTGCTCTTAGCAGATTCTGGGCAACCCAATAATTAACCCTCTTGATTTCTCAACTTTCACATTTGTGAAAAAGGCGCCAGTGTCCGTGACATTTCCCCGAAGACACAGCCCTTGTCACCCCCTTCAAAGTTCTGAAGTTGTGCGCAGGTGGGCCAGGTGGCAGATTTCTCTCAAAAGCAGCTAAGCTCGCGCTCTGGCTAGAGAAGGCAGAGGGCTGAGGCACAACGGACATTGTTTCCCACATCAGGACAGTTTCCATAGCAGTTTAGGAAAGAAGGCAGCTCCCTGGGCTGGAGACGATGCAATGCTCTGCAAAGACCCTTAGGTGTGGGTGAGAGAGAAAACCCAGCTGCACAGGGTCAATGAGGGGAGGCCGAACCGCCCGATTTGGACAAAGGTAAAGTATACTTCCTAGCCTAATACCCTCCTCAATGCCCAGCCCAGACCTACCCTTCACGTCCCTAGCTGTATTCACTCTCCCTGGCAAGGGACCGGCACGTAATTGGCTGCCAGCAATGCTTTGGACAACAGTAAGTACACCGCTCTGCTCCTACCGCCAGGGGTACGCACCTCCCCGATGCATACTGGGATTGTAGTTCTGAAGTTACCTATCCATTGGCTAAGAATGGTGAAGAGACTACAGCTCCCAGCATACCAGGCGCGGCGCGCAACGCCCTGCCCCTTCCTCTGGGCTGCTAACCGCCCCCGAGCCTGGTACAGGTTGGGATTGTAGTCCTGTAGCCCTCTAGCCAAAGGGCTGGGAGTTGCCATGAGACTACATCTCCCAGAAAGATCAGCGAGGCGCGCGCCGCTCTGCCCCTTCCTCCAGTGATGCGCACAGTCCCTGATCCCTGTGCACGCTGGGATTGTAGTCCTGCAGCCCTGCGATCACTGGCCGGCATTGGTTAAGAAATTTCAGCTCCCTGCATGGTGGGCTAAGGCTCCACCTTCAGTCTCGCTCCTCCATTCCTTCAGAGCACTTCTGCCATACGGAGGGGGAACCTGGCTGTTCTTTAACCTCTCCTACCTGCTGGGAGTGAACATAGCCAGGGCAGCGTGTCTCACCAAGTAATTGTGATCCCACATCCCCCAACGTGCTGGCTTCCTGACTTCCAAAGTGCCGGAAGTTTGATTCCTCACAGAACTGCAACGGTCCGGGATCGTTTCCCAGCCTGCTCAAAGTTGCCATGGTACTCACCCTCTGGGAAGTTGGAACACTCAGTGACACCATGTGTTCCTTGAAACTAATCTGTGTCACCTTTTAGGCTTTGGAGACCACTTGAACTCTGACTTTGTGGCATTTATTACCAAATCTACTGAAATGGGTCAACTGTCTGATTTTACCTCCTTTTCCACACATGCTGGTTAGGTAATTAGTTGATTAGACATGGTTTCCTCCAAAAGGGCATTATCTCTTCCTGATTACCTCCAAGAGAAGGATGAAACGGGGTCTCTAAGGATCCATTTCCCAAATTTGAGATTCCACACTGATCATTCCTGGGCAAAATGTGACATTCTTTTCCATAACCACAATCTTAGGCCAACCTGAGTGCCATCCAGCCCAATGGGGCTTATGGGACTCCAACTTAGTTCTGGTTAAGTTTTATGTAAATATGCTTGTCTGTGTTTCACCTGGCTCTACTACATAAAATGTCTAGGAGAAAATAGGAGGTGACAAGAATACAGGTGAAATTACAGGTATTGGAATGGGACACACTGATTCTGTGGAGGTAGAGGGAGAACAACAACCTAAAACCCAGGGAATGAACAACTTAAACCTCAGAAGCTGTGGGGAATGGAGGGGCATTAATAAGTTTTTGTCTTTCTCAATTACTCGTCGTGCAACCCAGTAAAGAGTATGGGAATCCTGTTGGGCTAGGACAGGAGTAGTATTTGTTAGACCAGAAGGTAAGGCAGGGGCTGTGAATTCATCTTCTCCTTTTGACTCCCCACATTACCCTTTAGAATCCTTTGAGACTCTTCTATCTCTCTATGATGTAGGTGTGGAATTCTAGGGGGCAGTACGCACTCTCGATGCCCAGCTGTCTGAGACCACGGTTCCTTCAGGTGATGGATATACGGTTTGGCCGTGTCCCCACCCACATCTCATCTTGAATTGTAGCTCCCATAACTCCCATGTGTTGTGAGATAAGAAGAAATAAGATAAGTAAAATAAGATCAATTGAAACCTATGAAATGGAAGAGAATTTAAAATTAGGCAGATATTATGAACCAGGTGAGGAATAAATACATGTGTCAATAAGTATTTAATGTATCTTGTTTTAGATTTTATATTAAACAATAAAAACTAAAAAAAGTAGCATGGTAATTTCACCATGATTTTATCAACCTGCAAAAAATAGAAACACTTCTCCATCTATCCACTAATTTGTGGATATCAGTCCTCCCCGGACTCAGGCTGAGAGGGTAAAGAGCTTCAGCTTTTTCTGAATTGAAGGGGGAGAATATAAATACATATTCATTGTGATACACTGTACAATATACAAACATATAAGCATGATTATATGCTAATTTTTTTCTGATTATAAAGAAATGCATAACTGTCGTAAGATATCCAAAAGACATCAAATGTCTTACATGAAATATAATACATGAAATGTCTGTAATCTTGACCCTCAAGAAAACCCAGAGTTCGCCATTCTGAGTACATTGTTCAAGTTTCTTTCCCAGGACCACCACAGGTTCTGTCATTTACTACCACAATGAGTGTAAAAGTGTCTGACAAGTAGCAGACCTTTTCCTGCAGGAGCCACATTTTCTGTTTCCAGAGTGTTTTGAAATGTTTGTTTTTCTGTGCCGTAAAGAAATAGCACTTGAACATAAATTTAATTTATTTAGTGAGGTCATTTTTACTTCCTGCAGAAAGGGTATACTCGCCAGCAGGTTTGCCACGAGAGTACACCGAACAAAAGAGACAGGGTTATTTATAACCTGACGCATCCACCCTACTGCTGAAATAGGACCTCACATTCTGTATTTTTCCTGATTGTTTAGCAACTTAGAACTTTTTAAAAGAGCCAAAGGTAGAGGAGAACAAAAGGAAGGAGGAGGTAACTTGTGGAATGCTGAGAAAGGTGAAAACATTTTTAAATAAGGAAGAGGAACAGGCTATGACCTAATGCTTGCTTGGACCACTATAAGCATGCCAGGGCAAACATTTAGGAGCACAGATCTTTGAATAAATTTTGCTTCTAAGAGAAGTTACTATTTATTCATAATCAAATGGGGAGGAAAGTGTTTGAAGAGGAACCTCTACTTCACTTTTTACACAGAGTCCAGGATCTATAAGGCCCTAGCTGCTAAAAAAGCTCCCAGTTTCCTTCCCAGGGGTGACTGTGTTGCAGCGCTGTCTCTTTCTACCTTGAAAGAGTCAAATTTTACCTGATCTAGCAGTGTTTCTGGCTTTGAGTTTAGTTTCCTTGGAATTAGCCTCATTTGGATTGGGCTGCGGTAAAGAGGAGTTTAGGTAACTCTCCTCTCTCTAGGCACAGAGCCCCACAGTCTATCCCTAACCTGTATTTGTGGGTCGTTCTCTCAGCTGAGGCTCTTCAGCCAGTGTCAAGAATGAACAGGAAGAACATAGCTCTTGGGGATGATTGCCACATTTCTCAAAGGCCCCTAAGGGCTATAAGCCATTTCCCACCCTCAATCTCAAAATGAAACCCAAACAAAGATACAGATTAGTATCCCTGATTACATACCAGCCAAACACATTTATTTTGTAATTCATTTTCCCCTGATCACCATTATGGTTGAATGCCTCTTTATGCTAGAAAAGTCCATTTGTATTTCTTTTACCATGGAATGTTTTTATAGGTTCTGTGTCTTATTTTTATTAAGTTCATGTTTTTCTCTTCATTATCAGGAATTCCTACCATATTTTATTTGCATACCATTTCTCCCACATTATTCTAGAAGGCTGGAGCCTATCCACGCATCCAAAAATAGATCTGTCCTGGATCTTTTCTCACAAGTCAGCCAGCTGTCAAGACACCTGAGTTGTGATTCTTTCACCTGGCAGAGCCTCTCATCAACACATGAACTGAGCTTCCTCTTATCTTATGGACAGCCAATGCATGGAGGTGGATTTATGAATCAGCCTCATACTGCACTCAAGCACTTTGGCCAGGACTCAATGCTCATTGCCAAGATGAAAATCAGCAAACTAGCAGTTTGCTTTTATGATGTTCTCCAGCCTGCAACCAAGACACTTATCCTGGCCACTTCTTCAACTCTGACTTAAGGTTGTGCTGATGTAAATGCAAACCCAGCTCTGTGTCTACCAAACATCTATGTGGCTAGGACTGCAAATACTAAACACCAGGCAAGAGGTCTCCCCAGTTTCCAACCAGACTTTGTAGAATTTCCCCAAAATACTGACTTGGCCTCTTTCAGACCCTATCTCCCAAAGAGAATCAGAGAGGGGCTCTGGAAGCCGTTTAGACTGGCCTGTTCCCTAGTGAAAATAGACTTGGATACAAAAACATAACCTACTGACCTCAAAGACACCAGCCCAGATACTGCACACTGACCTCCTGCCTCCCCAGGACAGACGTCATCTGAACCAGATCAAAGCCCACACTGTTCCTCCATGTGCACCTTTCAGACATGTGCCAGAACAGCCCTCCAGAATTGTCTGGAGATGGGACAAGAGGTGGTGGAGCTACAGGTTCAGAATGGCTGCCTCATCCCTCCCTCCTGAAAAGTCTATACCTGCTGATTAGAGCTCTCACAACTTAAGGGGCTTAGCCCTCCCTGAGTAAGTGTTCCCTAAGAGGACCTTCTGATCTTTTTCTATGCTGAGCAGGGTGTGCAGGAATGACACCCTCTATGCTGGTGACAGCCTCTATAACACCCTCTATGTTGGTGAAAAGCAGTGGTTTGGGGGCTTGGCTACATACTGTAATCACCCTGAGAGCTTTAAACCATATTGTTGCCCAGATCCAACTCCAAGGATTCTAATTTAATTGGTCTGTTGCAACCTGGGCTTAAGGGATTTTAAGTTTCCATCCTGCCCCGCCCTGCCAGTCATTCTCCACCATCTCCTGAACCCCCTCCCCCCGACTCTGCAATGGCGTGATCTCCACTTACTGCAACCTCCGCCTCCCAGGTTCAAGCCATTCTCCTGCCTCAGCCTCCCGAGTAGCTGGATTACAGGCGTGTGCCATCATGTCTGGCTAATTTTTGTATTTTTAGTAGAGACGAGGGTTGCACCATGTTGGCCAGGCTGGTCTCGAACTCCTGACCTCAGGTGATCCGCCCGCCTCAGCCTCCCAAAATGCTGAGATTACAGGCGTGAACCACCGCTCCCTGCCCCACAGGTGATTTTTATTTGCCAGGGGTAAGAAGCGCTGGATCTGATGAGGAATGCATTAGCTGTGAGTGATTTTCATGTATGCTGGGGGGATTTGCCTCATGGCAACTCTGGAGATTGGGGTTTTAGAAAACATCCTTGCCCTGTTAAAAATTAGAAGATGACTTCAAGACATTCTTAGCTACTTGGCTAAATTGCAGAAAGAGAAAATGCCTTCTTCAGAGATCTTTTTTTTTTTAAACAGGGTTTCACTCTGTCACCCAGGCTGTAATGCAGTGGTGTGATTGTGGCTCACTGCAGTTTTGACCTCCCAGGCTCAAGTGATCCTCCCACCTCAGCCTTCTGAGTAGCCAGGACTACAGGCGTGCACCACCAGGCTTGGCGAAATTTTTAATTATTTTTTGCAGAGATGGGGTCTCGCTATGTTGCCAGAGCTGGTCTTAAACACCTAGCCTCAAGTGATGCTCCCGCCTCAGCCTCCCTAGTAGCTCGAACTACAGGCACAGGCTACCATGCCTGGTTTGTTTTTTAAAATGTGGCTACTAGAAAATTTAAAATTCATATGTGCCTCACAGTTTCTTTCTTAGAGAATTGCCTCCCTTGTGACATCTCAGGCTGCCTGCTCAAAAGACTGGAGGCTAGGAAAGTGATGAAATCTGAAATTTTAAAATAATTGTCATTATATTGTTTCCATTTGTGAATAGCATATGTCTATTATTCACAAATAAAGATAACCTTATATACAAAGTTAAATGCAAATGTTCCCCAGGCAGGGCCAGTTTCCAGTTAAGGAAGGAAGGGCGCCAGAAAAGGGTTCAGGAAAAACCTCCAACTCCTGCCTTTTTCAATCCATTCTCAGATCACGTCTCCTGTCACTCATGACCTGAGGGGACGCGGCGTGGAACTGTATCCAATCATGGGCGTTGGAGTGGGAACTGTCCAATCAGGTGCGCAGCCAAGGTAGAGGGGGCGGTGTCCTGGAGCTGGCGGGGCCTTTGTCTCGCTCCAGCCAGAGCTCAGGGTCCATCTTCATTGCTTAGTATCCTCTGCGCTAGGAGGTCTCGGTGACTCTGTCGCAGCCTCTGTCGCCCTCTGACCTGCAGATGCTGTGAGATCCAGAGCTAAGACTCCGGGACATCCCGGAAGCCGAAAAATGGTGAGTGTGCCAGGCCGCGCGTCCCGAGGTGGGGGCAGGGCTGGTTGAAAGCTGCCGGAACCGGCTGTGACGGGACCGGGGCCTCCCCGCTGTCAGCTGCGGGGTCTGCGGACTGGAGTCCCCGCAGGCACAGCTCGGCCCTCGGTCCCCTCCAGGCACAGGGTGCGAGGTGGGCCAGCAACCGGGAATCCGGGCGGGCATCCCGTTCCGTTCTCCCGCATCCCGCCCGGAGCCCACCCTGGGAAGCGCCGCGCGCGTTCTCGCGTCTGCCCGGATTGCGGGGACAATGGAAGGGTCCTCAGGGCAGAGTCCGGACCCCGAGTGTGGTTTGTGCGTGGGAAGTGCTGTGATCCCGGGGGTCCTCAGTCTTTTCCTTCTCCTGTTAAAAAACAATGGGAGTCACCTTTAAAATGTTAAAAACTTACTGAAGTTAACAGTGATTCATGATCGGAGAGCACCCAGCCACGGTTTGTGGTTTGGGGTCCAACCGAAGGGCTTGAAGGAAAGTTTTTTCATAGGTGAAGGAAGAAGCAAACCGAATTCAGTAACTGACTCGTTCCAGTTATGTGATCATCTTATTTAGACTATTCAGGTTGTCATTGCCTGGTTATGTAATCAGAAGTTAATTGAAGGTTTGTGGTTGCTTAAATCTGAATTTTGTTTCCCCCTAAGGTAACAATTTACAAGAAATGTATTTGCGTGTGTGTATGTGTTTTAATGTAGGAACTCAGGGCACTAGAGCCACCTCAACTGCCTGCTATTTAATTAACACTCCACAGGACAAGTGATTTTCTCGTGTATTTTCCAAATGTGTGACAAGCAGAGT
Organism: Colobus angolensis palliatus; assembly: GCF_000951035.1. Classification (NCBI taxonomy): domain Eukaryota; kingdom Metazoa; phylum Chordata; class Mammalia; order Primates; family Cercopithecidae; genus Colobus; species Colobus angolensis. Next base: position 6,571,323 of record NW_012123931.1, read on the forward strand.
CTCAAATCTACCACTCTGTTGCCCCAGCCTAACTCTGGCTTGCAGTCGAATTTTAAATTTTCAGTTCTTTCTTGACATTCTTCAACACCAACTTCCCCTCTCTAATTCACAACATTATCAACTCTTAGTCCTTTTTTGTACATTTCAGATACAGTATTTTGATTAATCATTATTTCAAAGAGCAGCGGATGCACTTTTTAGAAAAATAAATGTTTTTCATTTGCAAACATTTTGCAGGAGATGAAAGCAGAGAACAATCCCAACACTCCACTGTGGAAAAAAAAAGACCAAAAAACAAAACCTTTGTGCCAGTCTCCCTTTAATCTTTCCTAGGCACAGACACCTTACCGGAATGTTTTTAGGTTGAAGTTCCACTTTGGAAGCTTCACAGGGCAATGCATCCTCAGCCACCCTGTGTTATTTTCCTGGTTTTGAGTTTCAGAACTGTCTGGGGATGACACGAGATGCACACAGTGGCTGTGTCTCCTGAGGTGTCTAGTGAATATCAGCCCCTGGCTCATCTCCTCTCAGGGGCAGCCTGAGGTATGGGAATGCCGCGTCTCTGTAGAGTGATTGGTGCATTGTGCCTGGGAGAAATCAGGTATACCTTTTCTCTAAAAGCAAATACGTTAGGACATTAAGATCTTCTTCCCCAGCTCCCAGTTTCCATTTCTTAGAGATACAGTGCTGGCCAGGCAATTGGATGCTGGTAGTGAGGAAAAAATTTTCTCAAATTGGTGAAGAGAGAAAAAATATCCCCAAGAACGAAGAACACCCAACCCAGTGAGGCAGTGCACAAACCTGCAAAGCAAAATGCATCTGAGGGACACAGTGGGGCACAGCACAGTGGCTCTTGGTAGTACGGTTATTGTCCACTTCAGTGAGCAGGATGGGGGTGGGAAAATGTCCCAAGTGATAGAATGGCTTGACTTGACATCCGAGTCAGATATGTCTGTGTTCCAATCAGCATTGCTGCTTCCTGAGTTTGTCACCTTGGAAAGATTTCTTTACTCTTTTTAACTTCAGTTTTTAATTAAGTGTAAATTACATTTTATCAGGAGAGCCTGAAAGGCAATCTGTACTGGCAACCTGTTTTTTTCACCAACCCAGGCTTCTGTGCCACATGATCATAATAGTCTCATCTGCCTACATGGACACAGGAAGAAGTCAGAGCATGGCCTCTCCTGGGACACGACCTAGAGCATGAACCAGTCCTTCCCCAAGCCTGCACCATCCCACCCATGGTTTCTTGATAGCAACTTTCCCTTGTTTGCCTTTTAGTTCCACCCACAAACCCTTTTTTTATGTGCACACACTTGCTCAACGCCACCCCTCAGTTGTCTGAATCCAGCACCTACTGGAATTCAGATGTCCAGTAGTTCAAGACCATGGGCCTAGACCTACCTTTTGCAGAAGCAAATGCAAATTAGAAATAAGAGGCTTCATTCCCCCACTTGAAAATGAGGGAAGACATTTTGTTCTTTTGCCTTTTTTTAAAGGGTATAATTTAGAAAACTATTATTATTGATTGATTGATTGATTTTTTTGAGACAGAATCTCACTCTTCCACTTAGGCTAGAGTACAACGGCGTGGTCATAGCTCACTGTAACCTTGAACTCTTGAGCTTAAGCAGTCTTGCTGCCTCAGCCTCCCAATTGCCTAGGACTATAGGCATGCACCAACTCGCCTGCCTAATTTTTTTTTGGTAGAGACAGCAGCTCACCATGTTCCCTGAACTGGTGTGGAACACCTGGCCTCAAGAGATCCTCCTGCCTTGGCCTCCCAAAATGCTGGGATTACAGGCATAAGCCACCGTGCCTGGCCTAGACAACTTTTATATGTACCATTTTTCTCTGCTTCTTCAAAATATATGTAAATCTTTTTTTTTTTTTTTTTGTTAGATGGAGTTTCACTCTTGTTGCCCAGGCTGGAGTGCAACGGCACAATCTCAGCTCACTGTAACCTCTGCCTCCCGAGTTCAAGCGATTCTCCTGCCTCAGCCTCCTGAGTAGCTGGGATTACAGGCGCCCGTCACCACACCTGGCTAATTTTTTGTATACTTAGTAGAGACAGGGTTTCATCATGTTGGCCTTTCTGGTTCTGAACTCCTCACCTCAGATCATTCACCCACTTCACTCCAGCCTGGGCAACAGGGGTGAAACTTTGTCTTAAAAAACACAAAAAGTGAACACAAAAGATAGGATTTAATTCAGCAATCCAGAAAGCTAAAGGGTCACAGATACTGAAGGGTATCTCTTCAGTATCTGGAGAGAGAAGAACAATAGGTGTTTTCGGTAGAAAACTGATGATCCAAGGTAATTACTAACATGTGGAGGTCGAAGTGCTTATGCTGCAATAGCAAGACCAGCTTAGAGTACACCCTGTACCTTGGTTTCTATTTGTTTTTTAAGAACAGTTGGCATAGTTATATGTACCCTTGTGTAGGCAAACTACATCCATTTAAATTAAACAGTATTTTCCGGGTGCAGTGGCTCACTCCTGTAATCCCAGCACTTTGGGAATCTGAGATGGGAGAATCACCTGAGGTCAGGAGTTCAAGACCAACCTGGCCAACATAGTGAGACTCCATCTCTACTAAAAATACAAAAATTAGATGGGTGTGGTGGCAAGCGCCTGTAGTCCCAGCTACTTGGGAGGCTGAGGCAGGAGAATTGCCTGAACCCGGGAGGCAGAGGTTGCAGTGAGCCGGGATCACACTCCAGCCTGTGCAACAGAGCGAGACTCCGTCTCAAAAAAATAAAAATAAAATAAACAGTGTTTATAAACAATATTTATAATATTGTTTATAAACAATATTTATTTTGGACAAACCCTTTAAAATAGTGATTTTAATATTATGTATTCTTTTGAAATATAAATTATTTTAACTGAGTTAATATTACAGATAATTTTTGAATAGTCATACATTATGACTAATATATTAAAATTATTTATCCTAAGATATTTACTTCTTATAGCAAAAGAAAATAGGCCGGACGTGGTGGCTCATGCCTGTAATCATAGCAGTTTAGGAAGCTGAAGCAGGTGGATCACGAGGTCAGGAGTTCGAGACCAGCCTGGCCAACATGGTGAAGCAGCGTCTCTACTAAAAATACAAAAATTTGCTGGGCATGGTGGTGGGCACCTGTAATCTCAGGTACTCGGGAGCCTGAGGCAGGAGAATTGCTTGAAACAGGTAGGCAGAGGTTGCAGTGAGCCAAGATCATGCTACTGCACTCCAGCCTTGGCAACAAGAGCAAAACTCCATCTCAAAAAAAAAAAAGAAAAGAAAAAAATATAGTAACAAATTGTTACAATAGATATTAACCCCACCTCTGTCACATCAATTAATATGCTTACTAATTAATCCAACAGGTATGATTAGAGGTCAGCATGATTTTAGTGTCTATATATACATACATGTATTTGAGAAAGAATTTCAGTCTGTTGATTAGGGTGGAGTGCAGTGGCACGATCTCGGATCATTGCAACCTCTACCTCCCAGGTTCAAGCAATTCTCATGCCTCAGCCTCCCAAGTAGCTGGGATTACAGGTACTCACCAACATGCCTGGCTAGTTTTTGGATTTTTTTAGTAGAGACAAGGTTTTGCCATGCTGGCCAGGCTGGTCTCAAACTTTTGACCTGAGGCCATCTGCCCGCCTCAGCCTTCCAAAGTGCTTGGATTACAGGCATGAGCCACCGGGACTGACCTTATTTTTTCTTTTTTTTTTTTTTTGGAGATGGAGTTTTGCTCTTGTTGCCCCAGACTGGAGTGCAATGGCGTGATCTTGGCTCACTGCAACCTCTGCCTCCCAGGTTCAAGTGATTCTCCTGCCTCAGCTTCCCAAGTAGCTAGGATTACAGGCATGTGCCACCATGCCCGGCTAATTTTGTATTTTTAGTAGAGATGGGGTTTCACCATGTTGGTCAGGCTGGTCTCGAACTCCCATCCTCAGGTGATCTGTCCGCCTCGGCCTCCTAAAGTGTTGGGATTACAAGTGTGAGTCACCACACCTGGCCCTATTTTTTCATTTTTACTAACTTAGGCATGCAGCGTTTACAGAACTAATAAATGCAATGGATGCAGTCACCCACCCATGGATGATAATAGCTCTTCATTTAGCTGTGCCACAAGCTCAGATGTAATTCCAATATGTGAACAACGTTGGTTTCCTGTTCCTCATCAAAAGATGCCGGTGGATGTTGTTAGATGGCTTCCAATATAAATCCCCAGTCCAGTGGCCAGCAGATGAGACAGCAGCAAAAATGGAAGAAAAACCTCTAGAAATTCTACATAGAATTTATATCTGTTCTTCAGAATGCGTGTGTTTTTCATGCTGAGAGAAGCTGTGCTCTTTGGTTCTTAAAGAGAAACACATTGGGGGGAATTTTTTCTTGCTCACTTAACCAATCCTATATCGAATCTGAGTATTCCTTCAATATGCTTTCAATTTCTTTCTTTCTCTCAATATGATCTTCCACAGACTAATAACTGTTTTTCTGTGCAGGGCCTTGGGTGTTTCAGAATCTCTGTTGGTGCCTTGTGTCTGTGAGTGAGGTGGGCTGTCACAATGACGACTTGTGGAGCAACTCCGTCCAGACTTCATGCTGGGCATCCAGTAGTACTTTTTCCATGTCATCGTTATCGGTAGAAACTGAAGCTGGAGGCTGGGCATGGTGGCTCATGCCTGCAATCCCAGCACTTTGGGAGGCCAAGGCAGGAGGATCACTTGAGGTCAGGAGTTTGAAACTAGTCTGACCAACATGACAAAACCCTGTCTCTACTAAAAATACAAATAATTAGCCAGGCGTGGTGGCGGGTACCTGTAGTCCCAGCTACTGGAGAGGCTGAGGGAGGAGAATCCCTTGAACCCAGGAGGTGGAGGTTGCAGTGGGCTGAGATCATGTCACTGCACTTTAGTCTGGGCGACAGAGCAAGACTCTGTCTCAAAAAAAAAAAAAAAACCCCAGAAACTTAGGCTGGAACACCACTTTCATTTCCATTATTGTGAAAATATAATTCTAACCAGGAGTGCTTCAGGCTCTCCTCCTGCAGCCCAGGGCTCTGCTCTGTGGCATGGTGCTGGAGCGCAGATGCAGCAGTGAGGGTCTGTGTGGGCTGCAGGCTGTAGCCTAAACTTCACCGGCAGGAGCACCATGGCCCAGCACTCTGAGTCAGGAACCATTGATTTAATATATAAATAACCAAGAACATAGATCCCTCTTCCACAGTTTCTTTTTTCTTTTTTTGAGATGGAGTCTCCCTCTGTCACCCAGGCTGGAGTGCAATGGCGTGATCTCGGCTCATCGCAACCTCCACCTCCCGGGTTCAAGCGATTGTCCTGCCTCAGCCTCCCAAGTAGGTGGGACTACAGGCACCCGCTACAACGTCTGGCTAATTTTTTGTATTTTTAGTGGAGACGGGGTTTCATCACATTGGCCAGGCTTGTCTCGAACTCCTGATCTCAGGTGACCTGCCCACCTCGGCCTCCCAAAGTGCTGGAATTACAGTATTGAGCCACCACACCTGGCACCACAGTTTCTATAGAGGAGTAAAACCCTACCTTCACCAGGTACCTGAATTTCACTCCAAGTTGCAAAACCACCTCCTGTCATGAAGATGTGGGAAGTTTATCTTTTATAGAATATAATCAACTGACCTCTCCAATTCCCAGGTGGATTTAGGATAAACTACGACAAGTGAGTGGTGTCACGTCTTCTTCTTGAGGTCTAATTATGACAGCGTTTTTCTGTCTTTGCAATCTCTTAGCAAATTGCCTGCAATTAATGTCACATTCTGGCTTAATTGTATAATCATACAGTTTTTGCTTTCTGTTCTGCCACTGTGGAGAGTTTTTCTGGGGTTGGAGAAGATTGTGCTTTTAATTACATTTTCAAAACACTGTCTGAAAAGACCAGGTATGATATAAACATATAAGGTACCCATCAGACTTCACCCTAGAGGGTCTTTCCCTCTTGGGCTTCCAGACACAACCCGCAATTGTGCAAACCCCAAATTTGCAGGCAAAATGGTCTGTCTGCCTATTTGTGTTCTATAGTCCCTTGTAGAGCAGTCAGATCCGATTTCTACAAAAATAACTTGGCCGGGCACGGTGGCTCAAGCCTGTAATCCCAGCACTTTGGGAGGCCGAGACGGGTGGATCACAAGGTCAGGAGATCGAGACTATCCTGGCCAACATGGCGAAACCCCGCCTCTACTAAAAATACAAAAAAACTAGCCGGGCATGCCCGTAACCCCAGCCACTCAGGAGACTGAGGCAGGAGAATTGCTTGAACCAAGGATTCAGTTTGCAGTGAGCCGAGATCATGCCACTGCACTCCAGCATGGGTGACAAAGTGAGACTGTCTCCAAAAAAAAAAAAAATCCGCTTCTCACTGCTGCTATTCAAAGTGTATATTCAAGCCAACTTGAATCTATGCTTCTGGGTTGCTGTTCTTGCTATTCTCAAATGTGGCACATATGAACTCTCTACTTATATTAATTTTACCTCATTTTTTTTTTTTGGTTGACATATCATTTCTAATGCGTTAAAGGAATCTCCATGACAGGATCTCTCCTCTGGTTTTGCGCAGCATGCTATAACACCCGATGATGTACAGCCAGGTTGATGTCACTAGAAAATACATATAAGCACTGGCTTCTGGGACTTATGAGACAGGGCCTGACTGGATTGAGAATGTACAGAAAGCCCATAGGAAGCATCTTCTGCATCATGGCAGGTCAGCATCAACATCTTAGAGCCCCACCCTTCAAAGTGTGGTCCTTGAAAATTTCCAGATCTTGTCCTCTGACCTGCTACAGTTGTGTGAGAGGCTGCTTCTGTTTTATATAACGGAGCCTTCTCCTTTATTCTTTCTATCTAGGCTTCTTACATACCATGACTAGTTCTCATCATCAAGTGTATGACCTGCAAGAATAAAAATGTTCTTTGTGACTGGGCACAGTGGCTCATGCCTGTAATCTCAGGACTTTGGGAGGCTGAGGCGGGAGGATCGCTTGAGGCCAGGAGTTTGAGACCAGCTGGGGCAACATGGCGAAACCCTGTATCTACTAAAAATCCAAAAAATTAACCAGGTGTGGTGGCACGTGCCTGTGGTCCCAGCTACTTGGAAGGCTGAGGCAGAATCGCCTGAACCCAGGAGGCGAGGTTGCAGTGAGCCGGGATCACGCCACTCACTGCACTCCAGCCTGGGTGATAGAGTGAGACTCTGTCTCAAAAATAAATAAATAAATAAAGTTCTCTTTGTGTCACATCAATGTGGAAAGGTGTAGATACCTAAGATCTCTCTTAGGGATGGTGTAGGGTCCTCAGATATTAGCGAAGGGGGAATGTGTATTGTTTAGGTTCCATCTGGATGTTCCATCAGCTCTATGCAGAAACAGGATTTTTAAAATGCACGTTTAAAGAGGATGGCACTAATTGCCCAGAATAACTCAGAAGGTTCTGGAAAAGAGAATAGATAAGACTTGCTCTCTAAAATGCTGAGGAAAGACTATTCAAATACATTATTAGAGGTTATAAAACCTGGGAGATATCTGTAGCTTGAACTTTGCATAAAGGTGTTTCTTTATGCTTAGATTAAGGTTATCATTTACTTTTTGTTGCCAATAATATCATAGCGCTGATGATGTGTCCACCCACGTGTGCTGACACTGCACATCAATTTGTTCTGTTGTTCATGTTAATTTCTTCTTTTTTTTTTTTTTTGAGATGGAGTCTCGCTCTGTCGCCCAGGTTTGAGTGCAG
>NW_012123931.1:6579143-6586962 GCF_000951035.1 Colobus angolensis palliatus
GGTTTTTTTTTTTTTTTTTTTTTTTTTTTTTTTTGAGATGGAGTCTCGCTCTGTCGCCCAGGTTTGAGTGCAGTGGCGCAGTCTCAGCTCACTGCAACCTCCGCCTCCCACGTTCAAGCAATTCTCCCGAGTAGCTGGGATTACAGGTGCGTGCCACCATGCCCAGCTAATGTTTTGTATTTTTAGTAGAGATGGGGTTTCACCGTGTTAGCCAGGATGGCCTCGATCCCTTGACCTCGTGATCTACCCGCCTCAGCCTCCCAAAGTGCTGGGATTACAGGCGTGAGCCACCATGCCCAGCCCAGTTCATGTTAATTTCAATCACTAAGTTAAGGCTGTCTGTGACAGGTTTTTTTAAACTATAAATTTAATTATTTTTGTCTTTATTATTCATAAGTACTTTGAGAGATTTACTGACTGATGTACATAAACCATCACATTTAATCTGCAAACTCCCCTTTCTTTTTAGATTCTCTTTGCTTAAAGCTTGCTTTGGAAAATGAAGGCTCATCTTTGTTTACTAGTCAGATAAACTGGGGCTCAACCACTTGCTCTGTTTGACAAAATATTCTTGATTCAGACGCATTGGTATCACTGGCTAGCTTGTTAGAAATTCAGAAACTAAGGCTTCACCTGAGATCACCTGAATCAGACTGCATTTTAACAAGATCTGTAGTTCGTTGTTATGTACATTAAAATTTGACAGATACCTTCTAACCCATCATGACTTCTCTGTATGAGTAATATTTACAACTTACTCTGTAATCTGCAGACATAAAACTCAAACTGTATATGCCTGTGTTGATGCCCTTAATTTTATACTGATTATTTAGAAAAGTATCTACATTGGTTTTGTGGATTCTGTTTTCCTTTTAGTTTGTAGCCCAGGCAGGAGTGCAGTGTCATGATCTCGGCTCACTGTAACCTTTGCCTCCCAAGGTCAAGCAATTCTCCTCCCTCAGCCTCCTGAGTAACTGGGATTACAGGCATGCACCACCACACCCAGCTAATTTTTGTATTCACCGTTTCACCATGTTGGCCAGGCTGGTCTCGAATTCCTGATCTCAGGTGATCTGCCTGCCTCAGCCTGCCAAAGTGATGGGATTAGAGGCGTGAGCCACCGAACCTGGCCACGTGGATTCTATTTTCTTTCCTCAGTATTAGATAATACATCAGAGAATATTTTTGTTAAAAATACCCATTGAAGAATTCCAGTAACTGATATAAGTCACAGCGATTCTCTTTTCACATGGAGTCAAGAACTGCCCATTCACAGTTGGTCACTATGTTTTTTTTTGTCTTGTTTTTCAGGAGCTGTTGACATTCAGGGATGTGGCCGTAGAATTCTCTCTGGAGGAGTGGGAACACCTGGAACCAGCTCAGAAGAATTTGTATCAGGATGTGATGTTAGAAAACTACAGAAACCTGGTCTCTCTGGGTGAGAAGAACTTCGATACACAATTCCTATTTCACACTAAAGATTTTACTTTCTTCCTCTGTAGAACGTTTGGTGGGGATTTCTGCTTTATGTAAATGAGTTTTAGATCTCTGCTTTCAAGGAAAACTTGGGGTTTGTTGGGATAGGGAAGAAAATTTCCAAGAAATTTTATGTTTACATTAACTTTCTTCTGCCTTGAGGTGATGGGCGTTTTTCACTCTAGTTTAGTGGTAATTCTTTTTGTTTGTTTTTATTTTTTATTTTTGAGACAGAGTCTAGCTCTGTTGCCCAAGCTTCAGTACAGTGGTACAGTCCAGCTCACAGCAGCCTCCACGTCCTGGGTTCAAGTGATTCTCCTGTTTTAGCCTCCTGAGTATCTGGGACTACAGGTACCCACCACCACACCCAGCTAATTTTTGTATTTTTAGTAAAGAGGAGGTTTTACTATGTTGGCCAGGCTGATCTCCAACTCCTGACCTCAAGTGATCCACCCTCCTTGGCCTCCCAAAGTGTTGGGATTACTAGTGTGAACTACCATACCCAGCCTTTAGTGGTAATTCTTGGAATTCCATTATAAAAATTCCTTTATAAAATATTATTAACCAGACCTTAAAATCCAACTTCTACCACCAATTTTTGATTAAGTAGTATTGGGTAGGGAAGCTAAAGACCCAAAAATATAAAATATTCTAAACTTTCTGTTTAGAAATATTATTTTGTTATTAATTTTATTTTATTTTATTTTATTTTGAGATGGAGTCTCACTCTGTTGCCAGGCTGGAGTGTAGTGGCGTGATCTTGGCTCACTGCAATCTCTGCCTCCTGGGTTCAAGCGATTCTCCTCCCTCAACCTCCCAAGTAGCTGGGATTACAAGCACGTGCCACCACACTTTGCTAGTTTTTGTATTTTTATAGAGATGGGTTTTACCATGTTGGCCTGGATGGTCTTAATCTCCTGACCTCATGATCTGCCCGCTTCGGCCTCCCAAAATGTTGGGATTACAGGTGTGAGCCAACGCGCCCGGCCTTATTATTAATTTTCTAGAATCATCTATAATATTCTGTCTTCTTTACAGAGCACAACACTAGCTTGGTAATTGGAGAATCCCAGCAAGCATCACATTACTTTTTTCTAATAAAACAGGTCTGACTGTTTCTAAGCCAGAACTGATTAGCCGTCTGGAGCAAAGACAGGAGCCCTGGAATGTGAAGAGACATGAGACCATAGTTAAACCCTCAGGTAGGTTGGATGAATGAAACACATGCCACAGGTGAAAGCTCCAAAGGCCAAGGGGGAGGACGGGCTTCAAAAGTTATTTGAGAAGTTCTGCTTCAATGGAGATGATTTTGAGGAGCATGGTGGTTTTTTCTTGCTCTCACATAGAGGCATCTTCTGTCTAATGCTCCTAAATTCTCTAAAAAGTAACCTTCCTTTGAGGTTACAGTGAGAGCCAAAGTCCTCTTCATGGCTTATAACAGACTTTATTATCTGACTGCCCTTTCATTGTCTCAGGGGCCACAGGAATATATGTGTATTTTTGAGGAATTCTATGTTAAACTATTTTTTTCCCTTCTTTTGAGAGAGAGATTTTCGCTCTTGTTTCCCAGGCTGGAGTGCAATGGCACAATCTTGGCTCACCATGACCTCCGCCTCCTGGGTTCAAGTGATTCTCCTGCCTCAGCCTCCCAAGTAGCTGGGATTACATGTGCCACCATGCCCAGCTAATTTTGTATTTTTAGTAGAGATGGGGTTTCTCCAAGTTGTTGAGGCTGGTCTTGAACTCCCGACCTCAGGTGATCCACCCACCTCGGCCTCCCAAAGTGGTGGAATTACGGGCATGAGCCACAATGCCCAGCCTTTAAACTATTTTTTTAAGATTTTTGTTTTGTTTTGTTTTGGTTTGGTTTGGGTTTTGGTTGTTGCTGTTTGCATTATGTCTGAAATGTGTGAGAGTATTAGTGTTAACCATATTTGGTTTCAAAATCCCAGTAACACCACAAAGAGATGTGGTCTGTTTTCTGCTTTATGATTTCTTATGGAAGTTTCTTTCTTTTTTTTTTTTTTAATAAATTTTTTTGTTTGTTTGTTTTGCAACGGAGGTTCACTCTGTCACCCAGGCTGGAGTGCATGGCGCCATCTTGGCTCACCGCAACCTCTGCCTTCTGGGTTCAAGCGACTCTCCCACCTAAGCCACCCAAGTAGCTGGGATTACAGGTGTGCACCACCACACCCAGCTACCTTTGTATTTTAGTAGAGACAGGGTTTCACCATGTTGGCCAGGTTGGTCTAGAACTCCTGACCTCAGGTGATCCACCCGCCTCGGTCTCCCAAAGTGCTGGAATTACAGGCGTGAGTCACCATGCCCAGCCCCTTACAGAATTTTCAAATGTGATTCTACAGAAATTCCTATTCAGTAATTTTTTTATAATGCTAAGCATCTCCCTAAATATAAGAAAATCTAACATTATTTTATTTCTACATTTTATATTTTTAGTGTGAACTAAAATTGGTAATTTAAACTTTATTTTCCCAGCATCTTCAATTGTACTAGTTGAGATGTGTACACATATACACACAAATATACCCACACGTATACGTGTGTGGACCGTGTGGTTACTTTCCACAAATTAAAAGTATATAACTATTTATTATGTAAAATGTAATGATATTGTATGTGTAAACATTGTGAAATGATTAATACAGTTAATGAATGCATCTGTTACCTCACAGAGTTATTTGGTTTTTTTTTTTTTCACGAGTCTCACTCTGTCACACAGACTGGAGTGCAGTGGCGGGATCTCGGCTCACTGCAACCTCCACCTCCCAGGTTCAAGTGATTCTTGTGCCTCAGCCTCTCAAGTAGCTGGAATTATAGGCTGGTCTCAAACTCCTGGCCTCATGTGATCCACCCTCCTTGGCCTCCCAAAGTGCTGGAATTAGAGGCATGAGCCACCATGCAGCGTTTTCTTTTGTAGTGAGAACACTGAAGGTTTGCTGTCTTACTAAAATGTAAGCATATGGAGCACGTTTGTCCAACTCGTGTCCTGCTGGCTGCATGCAGCCCAGGATGGCTTTGAACGTGGCCAAACACAAATTTTTCTAAAAACATGAGAATTTTGAAAGCTAATCAGCTATGATTAGTGTTAGTGTATTTTATGCGTGGCCCAGGACAATTCTTCTTCCAGTGTGGCCCAGGGAAGCCAAAAGACTGGTACCCCTGATATAGAGCATTATGATTAACTATAGCCATGATGCTATGCATTAGATCCCCAAAACTTACTCATTTCATGACTGGCAGTGTGCACTCATTGAACATCTTCCCATTTTCCCTACTTCCAGACTGGGTCAGCCAGCTTTGTACTCTCTGTTTCTATGAGTTCATCCTTTGTATATTACACATAGAGGTGAGATCGTGCATTATTTTTCTTTCTGTGTCTGGCTTATTTCACTTAGTATAATGTCTTCCAGGTCCATCCATGTCATTGAAATGTTGGCAGCATTTCATGATTTTTTATGGCTGGATAATACTGTATTGTGTATATATGCCTATTTTCTTTATCCAGTCAGTGTCCACAAATATTTAGGTTGTTTTCATGTCTTGGCAATTGTGAAATGAACATGGAGATGCAAAAATTACTGATTTTATTTCCTTTGGTTACATACACAGAAGTGGGATTGCTGGATTATGTGGAATTTTTAAAAATTTAATTAATTTATTTTTTTTGAGATGGAGTCTCACCCTGTCACCCAGGCTGGAGTGCAGTGGCACGATCTCAGCTCATTGCAACCTCCGCCTCCCGGGTTCAAATGATTCTGCTGCCTCAGCTTCCTGAGTAGCTTGGATTACAGGCGCCTGTCACCGCACTCAGTTAATTTTTGTATTTTTAGTAGAGACAGGGTTTCACCATGTTGGCCAGGCTGGTCTCAAACTCCTGACCTCGTGATCTGCCCACCTCAGCCTCCCAAAGTGCTGATATTACAGGTGTGAGCCACCGTGCTTGGCCTATTTTTATTTTTTAAAGAACATCCATACTGGTTTTCATAATGACTCTCCCAATTTACTACACACCAACAATGTACAAGATTGTTTTCATCACACACTTGTCAACACTTGTTATCTTTTTAAAAATGTTTTTATGCTTAAAATTTATTTATTTCTTTTTTTTTTTAACAGAGAAGGGGATCTCACTGTGTTGCCAGGGCTGGCCTTGAACTCCTTTGCTCAAGCAGTCCTCTTACCTCAGATTCCCAAAATACTGGGATTACAGGCATGAGCCACCATACCCAGCCCTATTCTTTTTGCATAATTTGTGGGATATGAGTGCAACCTTGTTACACAGATAGATTTCATGGTGGTGAAGTCAGTACTTTTAGGGTATCCATCACCCAAAAAATATATGTGTGGCTTGATAATAGCCATCCTAACAAATGTGAAGTGATATTTTATCATCGTTTTGGTTCGCACCTGCCTGATGACTGGTGATGTTGAAGTCCTTTTCTCATAACTGTTCGCTCTTTGTCTTCACTGGAAAAATATCTATCCCTTTAGTCTGTTTTTCAATTTAGTTCTTATTATCATTCTTATTATTGTTTTTGCCTTTGATTTGTATGAATTCCTTATATATTCTGGATATTAACTTCTTATCAGATGCATGGCTTGCAAATTTTTTTTTCATCCTGTAAGTTTCCTTGTTTTATTTTCTTTGCTGTGCAGAAAAATTTCGGTTTGATGCAGTCCCACTTATTTATGTTTGCTTTTGTTTCTGTGCTTTGGGTGTCATACCCCAAAAAATAACTGCGAAGAACAGTATCAAATAGGATTTTCTATGTTTGCTGGATTATATAGTAATTCCATTTTTAATTTTTTGAGAAACCTTCTTAGTATGTTTTTTACAGTAGCTGCATCATTTTTGCCTACCAGTGGCTCAAAAGGCCTCTCAATTTTCCATATCCATAACAATTATTTTTGGGGGGGTGGTTACATTTCTTAATGGCTCTCCTAATGGGTTTGAGGTAATATTTTACTGTGATTTTTACTTTGCATTGGTCTAAAAGTTAGTAATCTTGAGCATCCTTTCAAATGCTTATAAGCCATTTATGTATCTTCTTTGGAGAGATGCCAGTTCAATTGTTTGTCCATTTCTTAATCAAGCTACTCACTTTTTATTGTTGAGTTTTAGACATTGTTTATATATTGTGAAAATTAACTCCCATCAAATACGTGATTTTCAAATATTTCACCCATTTCTTAGGCAGCATTTTCACCCCACTAAATTTTTCCTTTGATGTGCAGAAATTTTGAAGTTTGATGTAGTCCCATTTCTCTATTATTTTTTCCTTATGCATTTGATTTCATATCTAAGAAAATGACATCAAATTCTTTGTCTTTTGTAACAAGAAATTAGTGCCAAGTCCAATGTCATATTTTCCCCCATATATTTATCTAGGAAGTTTATTATATTTTTATGTTCAAGTATTTAATCCATTTTAAATACTGTTTTTATATGGTGCATGTAACGGAAGGGCTCAACTTAATTTTTTTCATGTAAATACTCAGTTTTTCAACATCATTTGTTAAAAAAACTATTTTCTTCCCCATTGTGTGGCCATAGCAATCTTATATAAGGCCATTGATTACGTACACATGTGCTTAATTTTGAGCTCTCTATTTTGTTTTATCATCCATTTATTTTTCTTTGTGCTAATACCACATTTTTTGTATCTTTATAGCTTTGGGTAATGTGTTATAAAACCAGGAAGTGTAATACCTCTTTGTTGTTCTTTTTAAAGGGTGTTTTGCTAGTTATAACTCCTAAAAGAATTTGAGAATCTTAAATATATTTCTGCAAAAAAAAACTACCTGAAGATCTTGATATTACATTGAATTTGTATGTGGCTGTGCATGTTGACATCTTAACAAAATGAAATTATCTGATCCTTGAGCAAGAATATGTTTGAGTGGGTTTAATTTCCACATTTTTTGGATTTACAGTTTTACTTCTGCTTCTGATTTCTAGTTTCATTCCATTTTGGACAGAAAATATACACTGTATGATTTCAGTCTCCTTAAATTTATTAAGACTTGTTATGCATCCGAACAGAATGCTGTGTGTGTGATTGAGAATATTATGTATTCTGCTGTTTTTAACTGGAACGTTCTATATATGTCTCTTAGGTCTAATTGGTGTGTAACGTTTAAGTTTTTTATTTTCTTATTAAGCTATCTGATTTTTTATATTCATGATTGAGAATGAGGCCTTGAAGTCTATAATTATTGTGCTGCTGTGTATTTGTTTCTTAACTTCTGTCAATATTTGTTTTATATGTTTGAGAGTGCTAATGTTATACTTATATAACAGTTATATGTGTTATAGATTCCT
>NW_012123931.1:6593787-6594784 GCF_000951035.1 Colobus angolensis palliatus
TTCAAGCAATTTCCGTGTCTCAGCCTCCAGAGTAGCTGAGACTACAGGCACGTGCCACCATGCCCAGCTAATTTTTTTTTTTTTTGTATTTTAGTGGAGACGAGGTTTTACCATGTTGGCCAGGATGATATCGATCTCCCAACTTCGTGATCCGCCCACCTGGGCCTCCCAAAATGCTGGGATTACAGGCGTGAGCCTACACACCTGACCCGATTTTCTCCTTTTTAAAAGCTGAGTATTATTCCATTATTTATATATTATAAATTTTATTTTTCCATTCATGTGGTGAGAGAAGTTTGGGTTTCTTTCACCTATTGGTTTTTGTGAATAATGCTACAATTAATATGGGTGTGCAAGTAACTATTTGACCATATACATGAAAGATAATATCTGTGCTACATTCTTTTTCATTGGTCTAATTGTCTGCCTTTATGCTAGTACTAAACTGCATTTATTACTGTAGTTTTGTCGTGTGTTTTGAAATCAGGAAGTGTGATGCTTCCAACACCTTTCCTCATTTTAAAGATTATTTAGCTCTTCATGGTCTCTTGAGATTTTATTTGATTTAGGCATTGGTTTTTATTCCTGCAAAAAAATGAAATTGGGAATTTGAAGGGGATCACATTGAATCTGAACATTACTTTGAGTGCTGTAAAGATGTTGTACAGTATTAATTCTTCCAGTCCTTGAACATGAGCATGCTTAAGACTGTGTTTAATTTCCATATATTTGTGAATTTTTTCTATTACTAATTTTTAGTTTCATTCCATTTGGTCATAATAATAGTCTATAAGATTTCCATTTTTAAAAGTTTGCTAGGCCAGGCATGGTGGCTCACACCTGTAATCCCAGCACTTTGGGAGGCCGATGCAGGCAGATCACCTGAGGTCGGGAGTTCGAGATCAGCCTGACCAACATGGAGAAACCCCATCTCTACCAAAAATACAAAATTAGCCAGATGTAGTGGCACATGCCTGTAATCCCAGCTACTCCGGAG
>NW_012123931.1:6599436-6602192 GCF_000951035.1 Colobus angolensis palliatus
GAAACCCCATCTCTACCAAAAATACAAAATTAGCCAGATGTAGTGGCACATGCCTGTAATCCCAGCTACTCCGGAGGCTGAGGCAGGAGAATCGCTTGAACCTAACAGACGGAGGTTATGGTGAGCCAAGACCGTGCCGTTGCACTCCAGCCTGGGCAACAAGAGTGAAACTCAGTCTCAAAATTAAAAAAAAAAAGTTTGCTAAGAATTGCTTTGTGCCCTAACAAGTGATATATCCAAGAGAATGTGTTGTGAGCTATGGAGAAGATTGTGTATTCTGCCGTTGTGTGGAGTGTTTGCTATATGTCCGTTAGGTGTAATTTTTAGAGTGCTTTGAAGTCCTCTGTTCATATTTAATATTCTGCCTTGCTTTATAACTTATTACTGAAAGTTGGATATTGAAATATCTTACTATTATTATATTGCTGTATATTTCTTCAATTTTGTTAATGTTTACTTTATATATTTGGGAACCTGATGATTATATATATGTTATAGTTTTCTAGTAAATTAATCTTTTTACTATTATTTAATGTCCTTCTTTGTCTCATGTGAGAATTTTGACTAAAGTATATTTTATAACAGTGTTTGACCTAAAATGTATTTTGCCTTATATAATTTTGACCTAGTTTCTTCAGAATGACTTGTACCATCCTTCTTTTAGTCTATTGTCTTCTTCAGATTGAAAGTGAGTATCTTGTACAAAGAATGTAGTTGAATCTTGTTTTCATACCAGTTTATGTCTTTTGATTGGGAAGTTTATTCCAAGAATATTTAATTTTCTGATAAAGAAGGGTTACCATTGCCATGTTATTGATTGTTTTGATGGTTGTTGCTGTTCTGTCCTTCTTTTTCTCCCTTTTTGTCTCATTTTTTCACGTTTCTTGGCTGCTTTTATGTCTTTCGAGAAATGACCATGTCCTTTGACCACTTTTAATGAGATTATTTCTGTTTTTCTTGTAGATTTAAATTCCTTATAGATTGTGAACATTAGTCCCTTGTCAGATGCGTAGTCTACAAATACTTTCTCCCAGTAGGTTTTCTGTTAGTCTATTGATAGTTTGTCATTTTTGATTGTGCTTATTTGGATCTTTTTTTTTTCTTTGTTAACTTAGCTGGTGATCTAGTGATCTTGTTTATCTTTTAGAAAAACTTATTTTATTGATTATTTGAATGATCATCTTGGTTTCAATATTTTTTTGTTCTGCTCTGATTTGAATTATTTCTTTTCTTCTTCTAGCTTTGGATTTACTTTGTTGTTTTTCTGATTTCTTTATGCAAGGTATCAGGTTGTTAACTTGAGATCTTTCTATCTTCTTGATATAAAAGTTTAGCACTATAAACCCTCCTAACACTGCTTTTGCCACATTCCAAGGTTTTGTTACATTTTGTCACTTTTTTTTTTTTGAGATGGAGTCTCACTCTGTCACCCAGGCTGGAGTGCAGTGGCGCTATTTCCCACTCACTGCAACCTCTGCCTCCTGGGTTCAAGTGATTCTCCTGCCTCACTCTCCCAGGTAGCTGGGATTACAGACACCTGCTACCACGCCCAGCTAATTTCTTGTATTTTTAGTAGCGATGGGGTTTCACTGTGTTGGCCAGGCTGGTCTTGAACCCCTGATCTCATTATCCACCCGCCTCGGCCTCCCAAAGTGCTGTGATTACAGGTGTGAGCCACCGCACCCCGCCTCATCACCATTTTTATTTGTTTCAAATTAAGTTTCTGATTTCTGCCTTAATTTCATTGTTTCCCCAAAAGTCATTCCAGAATAAGTTGTTTTGTTTTCTATATTTGTGTAGTTTTGAGGGTTCCTCTTGCTATTGAGTTTTGAGTTTATTTCACTCTGTTTCAAGAAGATGATTTCAGTTTTTCTGGATTTTTGAAATTTGTTTTATGACTGAGCATGTGGTCAATCTTAAAGTATGTTCTGTGCGCAGATGAGAATGTATGTATGTGTTCATTAGATGAATTATTCTGTAGATGTCTATGAGGTCCAGTTGGTCAAGTGCTGAGTTTAAGTCCAGAATTTCTTTGTTAGTTTTCTGGCCTGATGATCTGTAATGCTATCTGTAAGGTGTTGTCTTCCACTATGGCTGGCTAAGTCTTTTTTTTAGGTCCAGTAATAATTGCTTTATAAACCTGGGTGTGCCAATGTTGGGTGCATACGTATTTAGGATAGTTAAATATTATTGATTTATCTATTTATTTATTGAATCCTTTATTAGTATGTAATGTGTTTGTCTTTTTTACTATTGTTGGTTTAAAATCTGTTTTATTAATACAAGAATAGTGACCACTGCATATTTTTGTTTGTTGGTTTTTTTCCCATTTGTGTGATAGATGTTACGTTTTCCCATTACTTTGAGTTTATGGGTGTCATTATACGTGAGATGAGTTTTTTAAAGCCAGCAGAAGGTTGTCTTGTTTTTTTTTAATCTGATTTGCCACTTTGTGTCATTTTTTTTTTTTAATTTTTAGAAGTTTTTAATTTTTCTTTTGAGACAGAGTCTCACTCTGTCACCCAGGGTGGAGTGCAGGCATGATCTCAGCTTCCTGAAACCTCCGCCTCCCGGTTTCAAGTGATTCTCCTGTCTCAGCCTCCCGAGTAGCTGGGACTACAGGCACGTGCCACCACGACGGGCTAATTTTTGTATTTTTAGTAGAGACGGGGTTTCGCCATGTTGGCCAGGCTGGTCTCAAACTCCTGACCTCAGGTGATTCACCTGTCTCAGCCTCCCAAAGTGCTGGGATTACA
>NW_012123931.1:6602337-6629847 GCF_000951035.1 Colobus angolensis palliatus
CTGGCCTGATGATCTGTAATGCTATCTGTAAGGTGTTGTCTTCCACTATGGCTGGCTAAGTCTTTTTTTTAGGTCCAGTAATAATTGCTTTATAACCTGGGTGTGCCAATGTTGGGTGCATACATATTTAGGATAGTTAAATATTATTGATTTATCTATTTATTTATTGAATCCTTTGTTAGTATGTAATGTGTTTGTCTTTTTTGCTATTGTTGGTTTAAAATCTGTTTTATTAATACAAGAATAGTGACCACTGCATTTTTTTGTTTGTTGATTTTTCCACATTTGTGTGATAGATGTTACTTTTTCCCTTTACTTTGAGTTTATGGGTGTCATTATACGTGAGATGAGTTTTTTAAAGCCAGCAGAAGGTTAAGTCTTGTTTTTTTTAAATCTGATTTGCCACTTTGTGTCTTTTTTTTTTTTTAATTTTTTTCTTTTGAGACAGAGTCCACTCTGTCACCCAGGGTGGAGTGCAGGCATGATCTCAGCTTCCTGAAACCTCCGCCTCCCAGTTTCAAGTGATTCTCCTGCCTCAGCCTCCCGAGTAGCTGGGACTACAGGCACGTGCCACCACGACGGGCTAATTTTTGTATTTTTAGTAGAGATGGGGTTTCGCCATGTTGGCCAGGCTGGTCTCAAACTCCTGACCTCAGGTGATTCACCTGTCTCAGCCTCCCAAAGTGCTGGGATTACAGGCACGAGCCACCATGCCTGGCCACCACTTCATGTCTTTTAAGTGGAGCATTTAGACTGCTGTGTTCAAGGTTAATATTGATATCTTAGTTTTTGTTCGCTTCATGTGCTCTGTAGTCTTGATTGTGCAGTTGCTTTGTAGGGTCTGTGGGCTATGTACTTATGTGTGTTTTTGTGGTAGTAGGTATCATTCCTCCATTTCCATGTTTAGAACACTCTTAAGTACCTTGTGATGCCAGTTGAGTGGTAGTTAATTCACTTAGTGATTGCTTGTGAATTCTTTGCTTATGAAACTTAGTTTGCTGGAACATAAAATTCTTGACTGGAATTTCTTTCTTTTTTTAAATCTTTTTGTTGTTGTTGTTGTTGAAATGGAGTCTCACTGTGTGGCCCAGCCTGGAGTGCAGTGGTGCAATCTCAGCTCACTACAACCTCCACCTCTGGGGCTCAAGCAATTCTCATGCCTCAGCCTCCCCAGTAGCTGGGACTACAGGTGAGCGCTACCATACCCGGCTGATTTTTTAATATTTAATAGAGGCAGGCAGCTAACTTTTTGTATTTAATAGAGGCAGGCTTTCACCATGTTCCCCAGGGTGGTCTCAAACTCCTGAACTCAGGTTATCTGCCCACCTTGGCCTCCCAAAGTGCTGGGATTACAAGCATGAGCCACTGCACTGGCCTCTTTCTTTAAAAATGTTAAAAAGAGACCCCCCAATATCTTCCAGATTGTAAGGTTTCTGTGAGGAAGTCCACTGTTTGATAGAATTCATTTTTTAGGTAATATGACCCTTTTCTCTACTTACCTTTTATTTTTTTATTTCATGTTGACCTTGGAAAGTCTGAATACTATGTGTATAATATTCAGATACTATACTTATACTTAGGGATGGTTGTCTTGTATAGTATCTCAAAGGAGTTCCTTGAATTTCATGTAACTTTATGTCAACCTGTCTAGCAAGATGGGAAAATATTTCGTAGATTATATCCTTAAGTATGTTTTCCAAGTTGGTTGGTTTTTTTTCCTTCTCTCTCAGGAATACTAATGAGTCATAAGTTTGACCCCTTTACATAATTCTGTAATTCTCAGAAGCTTTGCTTGTTTGTAGTGAATTCTTTTTTCTTTACTGTCTTCTGACTGAGTTGATATAAAGGAGCAGTCTCTGGGCTCTGAAATACTTTCGTCTGCTTAATCTATTCTGTTTTTAAGGCTTTCCATTGTATTTTGAAAGTCCTGTAGTAAAATTTACAATTTTTAAAGTTGTGTTTGGTTCTTTCAAAGGAACTAATGAGATCCTTTTGAGGTTATGAAACACTCTGGCTTTCTATATTGCCAGCGTTCTTTTGCTGTCTCATCTGAGGGAGCTGGTGCTTCTTTTGCTTTTGAATTTTCTGTGATTTGGATGGGGCTTGAAAATTTTTTTTAATTCTTTTTTTCCTTGAGGGTTTGGCTGTGGTGTAGGTTGTGTGTAATCAGTTGGTGCCATTTATGGTTATTTTCAGAGGCAGAGTCTCTGTCTAGGTCCCTGGGTTGTAGATAAGTTCCTGCGGTGGATTTCATAGAGTGCTTCGTGTTGAAGCAATGGATTCTTGTTTGTGGTGGAATTCAGGCTTCAGTCCAAGTACATGGCACTTAAGAGTGTTCTGGGGAGGGAAGATCGTGTGCGAGAAATCGTTTTCTCTCCAAACTTATTTTGGAGCCTTGGTGATATTCCCTTCAACTGCTGGCACTGCACCCATTTCCTTTGCTTCAAGGAGGGCTTTGGTGGTCTGTGCTCCCCCCTCCCTTAGGGACAGTTCACACTTTTAGGTCACCAGAAAACCCGTATTTATATCAGGGGTCCTGCTGTTCTCCTTTGCTTGCAAAAGTAAGAGTGGGTTTTGGAATGTTTCTGTGAGTTGTTTGGTGATGCAGCCGCTCGAGGATGGAAAATCACCTGGCAGGGCAATTGCGCCATGGGTTTGCAACCAGTATTGCACCTGCAGCCCAGGATTTTTGGTCCAGCACATGGCTGTGGGGCCCACCCAGTTTGTGGTCCCTCAGCTCAGCAGGTCTGTCTCCAGTGTCTGCCCTGGGAGCAGGCTGAATTGGTGAGGTTTGTCCCAAGCCATCTGCATTGAAATGGCTGAGCTCTTCCAGATGTTCTAGGCTGCTAGGCTTTCTGGGATAGAAGCCATGTCTGGTCATCTGGCCACACCCTTCCCAGTTTATTCATGTGAATGAAGGGGAACCCAGCTCCCATGCTGGCCCATGTTCCCATGTCACACTCTTCTCTGTGTGCTGACAGTGTGGGCTTCTACCCCACTTCAGCTCAGACCACATGTATCAGCTGAATATTATTAGTCGGTGTGCAGAAGACCTGGGCAGCTGGCACTGGGCCCATGGATTTGTCCTCTGGCCCTTTGGGGTCAAGCACCATCTGTGATGTCAGTGGATGCTGTGCTGTGGGCACCCTTCTGCAGGAGCAGCCAGGTAAGTCATCTTGGAAGGTGCCAGCAGGCAAGGTGGTGCATGGATCAGATTCACCTCAGTCCCATGACAGCTACAATCCTGCTCCCTCTCAGCCTGGCAGACAGCAGGAGATGGATCCCCTCAGTGCAAGGTGCAGAGCCTCGGAGGATGGGCACCTATGGTCAGCTACAGCTGCACAGTGAAAACTTCAGATTTCCACCAGAGTTTAAGCTGTGCCTCTGCCTATTCTCCAGGTGGCTCCCCCTGCCAGTTCACAGACGTATAGGGATCATATGAGATTCTGTAATCAGGAGCTCGGGCTAGATTTAGCTGGGAAATGTCTTTCAAGGAGAAGGAACCAAAGTGAGAATCTCAGAGGTCCGTGGCTAGACTGTGTTGCCATGGGGTTTCTTCACATATCCCTTCCTGAAGTCTGGTCTGGATCTAGGAGCCAGTCCTGGTGCCCAGTGACTTTGAGCAAGCTTTCCATCTTCCTCTTCAGCCACAGTGTCTGCATTACCTCTGAATTAAGCTTTCTCTCAAAAGATCTGTTTAAAGTGTGGTGTTTTACTCAACATTTTGTTTTCTCTCCTTGGAGTGAGTGTTTCCCAGCTGCATCTAGTAAGTCATCCTGTCCTTTTCTTAATTTTCTATGTTAGTTTTGTAAAGTATGTGTATCTGACTCTGAAAATAACAAGTGGGATATTTTGTTAATTTTATATTTCAGCTGTGTCTTCTCGTTACACTGAAGACTTTTTGCCAGAACAGGGCATGAAAGATTCATTCCAAAAGGTGATACTGAGAAGATATGGAAGCTGTGGACTTGAGGATTTACACTTAAGGAAAGATGGGGAAAATGTGGGTGAGTGTAAGGATCAGAAAGAAATTTATAATGGACTTAACCAGTGTTTGTCAACTCTACCTAGCAAAATTTTCCCATATAATAAATGTGTGAAAGTCTTTAGTAAATCATCAAATCTAAATAGACAAAGCATAAGACATACTACAGAGAAACTTTTCAAATGTATACACTGTGGCAAAGTCTTTAAATCTCACTCAGGCCTTTCTTATCATAAGATAATTCATACTGAAGAGAAACTCTACATATGTGAGGAATGTGGCAAAACCTTTAAGTGGTTCTCATACCTTACTAAACATAAGAGGATTCACACTGGAGAGAAACCATACAAATGTGAAGAATGTGGCAAAGCTTTTAACTGGTGCTCGACCCTTACTAAACATAAGAGAATCCACACTGGTGAGAAACCCTACAAATGTGAAGAATGTGGAAAAGCCTTTCACTGGTGTTCGCCCTTTGTTAGGCATAAGAAAATTCATACTGGAGAAAAACCCTATACATGTGAAGAATGTGGCAGAGCCTTTAACCGGCACTCACATCTCACCAAACATAAGACAATTCACACTGGAAAGAAACCCTACAAATGTAAAGAATGTGGGAAAGCCTTCAACCACTGCTCCCTACTTACTATACATGAGAGAACCCATACGGGAGAGAAACCCTACAAATGTGAAGAATGTGGCAAAGCTTTTAACTCATCATCAATTCTTACTGAACATAAGGTAATTCATAGTGGAGAGAAACCCTACAAATGTGAAAAATGCGACAAAGTCTTTAAGAGGTTCTCATACCTTACTAAACACAAGAGAATTCACACTGGAGAGAAACCCTACAAATGTGAAGAATGTGGCAAAGCTTTTAACTGGTCCTCAATCCTTACTGAACATAAGAGAATTCATACTGGAGAGAAACCCTACAACTGTGAAGAATGTGGCAAAGCCTTTAATCGGTGCTCACACCTTACTAGACATAAGAAAATTCATACTGCCATCAAACGCTATAAATGTGAAGAATGTGGCAAAGCTTTTAAACGATGCTCACATCTTAATGAACATAAGAGAGTTCAAAGAAGAGAGAAATCCTGCAAATATAAAAAATGTGGGGAAGCTTTTACTCACCGCTCAAACCTTACTACGTAAGAATTTTTACTATCGAGAAATCCTACAAATGTAAGGAATGTGGCAAAGTCCTTGAATCTTGCTCAAGCCATTGAAATCACAAGATAATTCATACTGGAGAGAAACACTACAAATGTGAAGAATGTGGGAAAGTCTTCAACCATTGCTCACATTTTATTGCACATAAGAAAAATTCTGATTTTAAAAAATGTGGCAAAGTGTTTAATAACTGCTATGGGCTTACTCATGAGAGGTTTTATGCTAGATAAAAGCAATAAAAGTGTAATGATACACATTACATTTATCTGTGGAAAGATGTCACCAAATAAAAGCCTTAGATTGCACAAGGTGTAATGATAGTGATACATTACATCTGTACGTGGAAAGACTTCAAAAATATAAGCCTTAGAGTAACACAAGAGTTTTTACCCTGAAGAAAAACATTCCAGATATAAAGATTGGTGCAATACTTTTACTTATGTTACAGATTTTGTTGTACATGGGAGAATTTATGCTGAAGGGTAACCCTCTAACAGTTGCTCAAATTGTATTCAATTTTAGAGAATTTGTATTGGAAAGAAACCCTACAACTCTAATGAATATGAAAAAATTGTTTTAAAAGTACACCTTAGAAAATGCTAGAGAGTTTATATGAAAGCATTTAACAGATGCAATAAATATAAAAAATTAATCAAAAATCAAGTCTGAATGAACATCAGAAGATTCACAGTAGAAACCACTAAGATGCTAACACTTTCAATGTTATTCTAAATCAGGGTATTGATTACAAAGAGTAATTCAAAGTTAACATAGTTTAGTTAGGTTAAACAGGAATAAGAGAGTAATATTTTGGAACTTACAGTTATATTCAAAGTACACTGTTTTTTGCATGGAAAGAGTTTTAGATTTTTACAAAGGCAAATTTCGATGTAATTCAACTCTCAAATGACTTGATGCTGTGTCTTTATTCCCAATGTCTATGTGAAAGCATGTGGTCAGTTTCTGCTGCTCGGAGCTTTGAGAGGTTCTATGTTAGGATATCATTTATATAGTTTTCAACAGAAGATTGAAGACACTGAAATGTGAGGTGTGTGAAGAAAGTCTACATGGAGAAGCTTTTGTGGTTGACTTATAAAATTTGTAAGTGCTGCATGAGATAGATGTTCAGAGTAATAGTCTTGTGCAGTATTCAAATTTTAGTAAATTGTTTTACCGATTGTACATTAATGTAGTAGATTTTGTAATGCTTTTCTTAGACTGTGTGAACTTCATTTGTTTTAATAAAACAAAATTGTTTTAATGTGTTAAGACAGTTGTGCATTGAATTAGGTGTTATCCTGCCACCAACATTAGCCTATTTTACCTTACTCAAGTTTTTAGGTGACAGACAGTAACAACATACTGTTCAGTAATATGGTGGAATGGCATCTCTAGTGATTCTTATCCTTAGTGACTTTAAACTTCAACTACATTGGAGAATACTGTTTCCATAGGTTACATTTTTATTATGTTTCTTCTAACTGTAGAGTCATTAAGATGGTTATTATGAAAATTACACAGGCATATAATCAAAAGCCATATATTTCTGAATCTTAAATGAGTATGTAGAAGATGTTATCTTACCTTTTTCTTTGAACATGCAACCTCTATGGCCTTCCCAACACACATAGACTCTAAGTTTTCACTTACAGGAAAGTTTGATATACAAATGTGTTACTCTAAAGATAAAGCGTAAGAGAATTATGAAGCAAGTAATTGTATTTGAATGTGGATGTGTACCTATTTTGAGAAGAAAGAAAATGTGTTAGAACAAATTGGTAATTTTTGAAGTGTTGATGTTACTACCAAACTAAAAACCTCAAAGAATTTCAAAGCAAATGTTTTTCCCATTTGTATTGAATTCATTTTTCCAAAATCTTATGGTTCCTAGTTCAGAATCTCCTTATGTAAGTCCAGGTTTTGCTTGCCTGATATTGATAGTAGACCTAATGCATCAAAATTTATAAAGTATTATTTATATAATCTGCTCCAGAATTATTGGAATAATTTTTACAAAATTTAATGGTGCTTGCAAAACAATTTAAAATGTAATTCCATAGTAAGTGTATTGTAACATTTTATTTAGTACATTTTTTTTCATTTGGAGAACTCTGAGCCAATTTTTCCTTTGTTGTTCTTTTAATTTTTATAATTAACATCATTGAGTTTATTGATCTTATTGGGTTAATTTCTTTAGGTGAACACTAGGGAGATGTCATCAGTCATGGTAGTGTTTATTTCTTTTTTTACCAACTCCTATGTCTCTACATCAGACATGGTGTTGTTTAGACATAAATGAAGTGAACAAACACAGAAAAGCACTACATGTGTTAAAGCACTACCATGTATTATACACACTCCATAATTAGTGTTCCAGGTGGAGTGAGTTGGTGGCTCCAGGAGATTAAAATTATTCAGATGAAAATATGGCATTGATTCTTCATGTCTGGAGAGGGCATCTGTACCCAGGCTACACAACTGACTCTGAATTTGGAGGAATTGTGCTGCTTTCATTTTCTAATATCTTCAGGTTTCATTTATGTCCATCCCCAGTTATGTATGCATCAGAGTCCTTCACCGTTTTTTGTTTTGTTTTGTTTTGTTTTGTGAGATGGAGTCTCTCTCTGTCACCCAGGCTGGAGTGCAGTGGCACGATCTCAGCTCACTGCAAGCTCTGCCTCCCAGGTTCACGCCATTCTTCTGCCTCAGCCTGCCAAGTAGCTGGTACTACAGGTGCCCACCACCACCGTGCCTGGCTAATTTTTGGTATTTTTAGTAGACACGGGGTTTCACTGTGTTAGCCAGTATGGTCTCGATCTCCTGACCTCGTGATCCACCCGCATTGGCCTCCCAAAGTGCTGGGATTACAGGCGTGAGCCACTGCACCCGCCCTCCCTTCACCTTTTTACCTGAGTCACGGTTGCAGCTTTCTCATTGTTCTCCCCACCCCGTGTTATTTTACACACTACTTTGTAAGCTCTCATGAGAAGGTTGGAGTGCTTATTGTGGTAAAAAAAAAAAAAACAAAAAACAACTTTTAACTTAAAATTTGTTGTCATTTACAAGTTGTAAATGCAGTCTTTGGTTTTGAATTTTTTGATTTTTTTGAGACAGAGTTTTGCTTTTGTTGCCCAGGCTGGAGTGCAATGGCACGACCTTGGCTCACTGCAACCTCCATCTCCCAGGTTCAAACGATTATACTGCCTCAGCTTCCCAAGTAGCTGGGATTACAGGTGCCCAACACCACACCTGACTAATTTTTTTTGTAGTTTTAGTAGAGACGGAGTTTCACCATGTTGGCAAGGCTGGTCTCCAACTCTTGTGAGCCTCCAACTCAGGTGAGCCGCCACACCGGGCCTAAATGCAGTCTTTGGATTACTTAACTGAAGTAAGTTGGATTCACTCTCTACAGGCCAGAGGATTTAATCAGTCAGTTAGCATTGTTCGCCTTTGTAAAAGAAAAATGTTACTCTATCACAGAGTGTGTTCAATATACAATTAGGTAGAACAGGTAAATCATTCATAGCATTGTGCCATATATTGTAAGCACCATATAAAGAAACACATCAGAATTGGAAATCTCTTAAGAGAAAATATATCTTAGAAATAAATTCTTTATTTTTTTATTTTTTTATTTTTTTTTTTGAGACGGAGTCTTGCTCTGTCGCCCGGGCTGGAGTGCAGTGGCCGGATCTCAGCTCACTGCAAGCTCTGCCTCCCTGGTTTATGCCATTCTCCTGCCTCAGCCTCTGGAGTAGCTGGGACTACAGGCGCCCGCCACCTCGCCCGGCTAGTTTTTTGTATTTTTAGTAGAGACGGGGTTTCACCGTGTTAACCAGGATGGTCTCGATCTCCTGACCTCGTGATCTGCCCGTCTTGGCCTCCCAAAGTGCTGGGATTACAGACTTGAGCCACCGCGCCTGGCCAGAAATAAATTCTTAAGGAGTGTCAATAATAGTTGATGAATGTTTAACTTTTTATGGAATACTTACAGTACAACTTATATTTCCATGCAGAATCTTCTGTTTATGAGTGTGTGTGCTAAGTGTTGAACCATAATAGAATGACTACTCTGGATTTTTTAAAAAGCCTAAGAACCAGGAGAGCAGGCCATGAGGACATCACAATTTAATATTGAGTGGGCATCCTGATGATATTTACTGTGTTTAACTCTTCAGATGGAATTGAGGCCCTGTGATTATCTGCTTTCTTCATTGAATTATGCCAAGCAGCCACAAAAGGGACTGCACAAGTTAAGTGCTTAATATGCATGTAATTAGTGAATGGAGCCTAGTCCCTGGTATGGGACTAGAAAATAATTTGCAAGGTTTGAAAGAACCGCTTCAAGCGGAAAAACAAAGTTCCTGCCAAAGATTAGGAAATAATTTTTGATGGCAGCTGTTGTTAAGCCTCCAGAACCTATACCTTTTTTTTTTTTAATTTTTATTTTATTTTTTTATTATACTTTAAGTTCTAGGGTACATGTGCATAGCGTGCAGGTTTGTTACATATGTATACTTGTGCCATGTTGGTGTGCTGCACCCATCAACTCGTCAGCACCCATCAATTCATCATTTATATCAGGTATAACTCCCCAATGCAATCCCTCCCCCCTCCCCCCAGAACCTATACCTTTAAAATGGTTAACAGATAAGCCAATTTGGATAGAACAACGGCTGCTAAGTAAAGAGAAACTGGAGGCTTTAGAGAAATTAGTTGCTGAACAATTAGAAAATGGGCACATAGCTCCAACATTTTCTCCTTGGAGTTCTCCAGCTTTTGTAATAAGAAAAAATCAGGTAAATGGAGAATATTAACTGACTCAAGAGCCATCGATTCAGTTATACAACCTATATGGGAGTATCACAGCCAGGATTGCCTTCTCCTGCTGTAATTCCAAAAAATTGGCCTCTAATAGTCACAGATTTAAAAGACTGTTTACTATCCCTTTAGCTGAGCGAGACTGTGAACGGTTTGCATTTACAATTGCAGTAAACAACCTGCAGCCTGCTAAGTGTTTTCATTGGAAAATGTTGCCACAAGGCATGTCAAACAGCCCAACAATTTGCCAGATATATGTGGGGCAAGCAATTGAACCTACTAGTACAAAATTTTCCCAGTGTTACATTATTCACTATATGGCTGATATACTTTGTGCTGCCCCCACTTGAGAAATATTACTCCAGTGTTATGATCACTTGCAAAATTCTATTTCTCGCACTGGTTTAATTATAGCTCCTGACAAAATTCAGACTACTACTCCTTACTCCTACTTGAGTACCTTAGTAAATAACACTACCTTTGTGCCACAGAAAGTAGCCTTACGTAAGGATCAACTAAAAACATTAAAGGACTTTCAAAAATTACTAGGGGATATTAATTGGATACAATCTGCTCTAGGCATTCCTACCTATGCCATGAGTAATCTGTTTTCTATCCTTAGAGGAAATCCTAGTCTCACTAACCCTCAGCAATTAACAAAAGAGGCTGAGGCAGAGTTACAACTGATTGAGAAGCAGGTCCATAAAGCTCAGGTAAATAGAATAGATCCAGAGAAGACAAGATTTGTTAATTTTTTCTTTCTTTTTTTTTTTTTTTGTTGAGACGGAGTCTCGCTCTGTCGCCCAGGCTGGAGTGCAGTGGCCAGATGTCAGCTCACTGCAAGCTCCGCCTCCCGGGTTTACGCCATTCTCCTGCCTCAGCCTCCCGAGTAGCTGGGACTACAGGCGCCCGCCACATCGCCCGGCTAGTTTTTTGTATTTTTAGTAGAGATGGGGTTTCACCGTGTTAGCCAGGATGGTCTCGATCTCCTGACCTCGTGATCCGCCCGTCTCGGCCTCCCAAAGTGCTGGGATTACAGGCTTGAGCCACCGTGCCCAGCCTAATTTTTTCAACTCAGCATTCACCTACTGGTGTTATTGTCCGAGAACAGGACTTAGTAGAGTGGCTTTTTCTTCCACATACTAATTCACGGACTGTAACTCCTTATTTAGATCAAATCGCTACTATAATAAGGATTAGGAGAACTAGTACTGTTAAATTACATAGATATGATCCTGGAAAAATTATTGTCCCTCTCACGAAGGCACAAACACACATAAATAGTCTTACTTGGCAAGCCCATTTAGCTGACTTTGTAAGTATTCTCAATAATCATTTTCCTAAACTGAAGCTGTTTCAGTTTTTGAAATTAACTAATTGGATTCTCCCTAAAATAACTAAATTTAAACCAATTGAAGGTGCTGAGAATGTTTTTACAGATAGGTCTAATAATAGTAAAACTTCTTATTCTGGCTCAAAAAGTAAAGTTTTTCGGATGCCCTATACTTCAGCTCAAAAAGCAGAGCTTGTAGCTGTAATTGAGGTATTGATTGCTTTAGATATGCCTATTAATGTGATTTCTGATTCTTCATACGTGGGACACTCCACACAGTTCATTGAAAATGCTCAGTTACGATTTCATACAGATGAACAACTGATGACTTTATTTACCCAATTGCAACCAGCAGTTAGGAGTAGAATGCACCCTTTCTATATCACTCACATTAGAGCTCATACACCTCTTCTAGGACCTTTAACTAAAAGGAATCAAATGGCTGATCACCTAGTTGCTACTGCAATATCTAATGCTAGACACGTTCACAATTTAACCCATGTTAATGCCTCTGGTCTCAAGTACAAATACAGCATTACCTGGAGAGAAGCTAAAGCTATTATCCAGCAATGCCCAACTTGCCAAATGGTACATTCCTCATCTTTTACAGGAGGAGTTAATCCTCGAGGACTGGAGCCTAACTCTCTTTGGCAAATGGATGTCACACACGTTCCCTTGTTTAGGAGACTAGCTTATGTACATGTATGTGTGGACACCTTTTCTCACTTTCTCTAGGCTACATGCCAAACAGAAGAGTCTTCTGCCTGTGTTAAACGTCGTCTTTTGCAGTGTTTTGTGGTGATAGGCATTCCAGCTTCTATTAAAACAGATAATGCCCCAGGCTATACTAGCCAAACTCTAGCTACATTTTTCTCTGTGGAATATTAAACACATTACTGGTATCCCATACAATTTTCAAGTACAAGCCATAGTAGAAAGAAAGAATCTCTCCCTAAAACAGCAGTTGGAAAAGCAGAAAAGAAGAGACAGAGAATATGGAACCCCACAAATGCAACTGAACCTAGCATTATTAACTTTAAACTTTTTGAGCCTGCCCAAAGGCCAGATGTTATCAGCAGCTGAACAGCATCTGCAGAAACCAGCTGCAAAGACAGAAGCAAAACAACTGATTTAGTGGAGAGATCCAATAACAAAAAGTTAGGAAATAAGTAAAATAATAACTTAGGGTAGAGGTTATGCTTGTATTTCTCCAGGCCAAAATTAACAGCCAATTTAGATACCATCAAGACATCTGAAACCTTATCATGAGCCAGATGCCAAAGAAGAGGCTCCAGGAGGATCCACAGCCACCCACCTGGGGTCAGATCAAGAAGCTGTCACAGATGGCGGAAGAAAACCTGAGGAAAGTGGGACAACCAGTCACACTGAATGATATAATGGTAGCTATGATAGCAGTTATCACCACCGCTGTGAGTGTTCCTTCAATAAAGGCTGGTAATAATGCCTAGATGCAGTAACTCTGACAAAGTTACACATGCTTTCTGACCTCAGTATTTATCATAATAAATCTGCTCCTATAATTGAGGCATACCATCCTCAAAAACCTATTTGTAAACAGGACTGGACCCAGTTAGAAAAAATGAATGTACTTGTTTAAGAAGATTGTTTTGCAGAACAGGCAAAGGTGCTGCACAACCTTTCCTATAGAATCATTATTAATTGGTCCCCTAAAGGAATGTTTAGCTTGAATTGCGCCTCTCAGTCTGCGTGCCATGGCCACACTATGTTCAGATGGTCTGGACAAAATGGTCAGATAGTAGAAATGATAAGAAGTACAGCAAAAGTTCCTATTATCTGGAACCATGGTGGTATAGTTGCACCTCAAGCTCAAATGATATGGCCTGCTCTAGGAGCTAAACATAAA
This sequence comes from Colobus angolensis palliatus, assembly GCF_000951035.1. Lineage (NCBI taxonomy): Eukaryota > Metazoa > Chordata > Mammalia > Primates > Cercopithecidae > Colobus > Colobus angolensis. The sequence continues at coordinate 6,615,538 of NW_012123931.1, forward strand.
GATTTGTGGAAACTATTAAATGCTCTTAATAAGATCAAAATTTGGAAAGAATAAAAATGCATCTAAAAGGACACTCTACAAACTTGTTTTTAGATATAGCAAAATTAAAAGGACAAATATTTAAAGGATCCTAGGCACCCTGACCTTAATGCCAGGAACTGGAGTGCTTAAAGGAGCTGCAGACAAATTAGCAGCCAGTAACCCATTAAAATGGATTAAAACACTTAGAAGCTCTGTGATTTCAATGATGCTGCTGCTTTTAATCTATGTTGTTTGTATAGTCTGCAGATGCGGATCCCAACTCCTGTGAGAAGTAGCTCACTGTGACAAAGCTGCCCTTGCTTTTATCTCTTTGCAAATCAAAGAAAGGAGACATGTTGGGAGCAAGACCCCCAAAGTCTGGCCACAAGCTGGTCCCAAAACTGGCCATAAATAAAATCTCTGCAGCACTGTAACGTATTGATAATGTCCCTAAACCCCAAGCTGGAAGGTTGTCGGTTTACAGGAATGAGGGCAAGGAATACCTGGCCTGCCCAGGGCAGAAAACCACTTAAAGGCATTCTTAAGCCACAAATAATAGCATGAGCAATCTGTGTCTTATGCTGCAGTTAACTAACCCAACCTATCCCTTTAATTCGGTCCATCTCTTCATTTCCCATAAGGAATACTTTTAGTTAATTTAATATCTGTAGAAAAAATGCTAATGACTGTTAATAAATATGTAGGTAAATCTCCGTTTGAGGCTCTCAGCTCTGAAGGCTGTGAGACCCCTGATTTCCCACATCACACCTCTATATTTCTGTGTGTGTGTCTTTAATTCCTCTAGCACCACTAGGTTAAGGTCTCCCCAATCAAGCTGGTCTTGGCACATTCTTGTGCAGGGATGGCTCCCTATTGTTATTGTCATCATGGCATAAATGTCATCTCAGAGAGGCATTTGGGTCACTCCATGTGATGATTTCCCAGCTCTTCTGTCAACATTCTACTTGATATTATAGCAGTAGCTCTTTTCTTTCACTTATACTTGTTTTAGTGTTTTTGGTCACCTGTCCTCAGACTGGTCTTCAGGGTAGGGTGCAAGCAGGATTCAATCATTTTCTATACCACATGTTGGGTCCATCAGGGTAACTGGCAAAGGGTTAGCGCAAGGAAAAGACTGGCTAAGTGAATGTGTGGGGGAATCTCAAATTCTCCTTCCTGGTTTGGACCACTTGATAATGTGGGGATCATTAATAATAACACAAGGTGCATGACCTCAGTGTGACCCTTTCTTGCTCCAGCTTCTCCAGCAAAGCTCAGTAGGCACCAGAAACCCAGAAGGCTGTCACCACCTAGAGGCCATCACTGGCACTGCAGCCCCACGCAGGAGCATCACAGAACAAAGCTATTTTTATGTTTGAGTCCTCAAGACACTTGCTATCCAGGGTCCCAGGGAACAAAGGAGCAGCATCTGAAGACTCCAAGTGTAATAAGAGTAATTTTGGAAGCCTCCATTGTCCTCTCTTTGTCTCCACCTTTTGGGTTGTGCTCTTTACTCTTGAGGGACAACCCCTCACCCAGGGAAATTATTTTCTACTACTTCCAAATGATCATATAAAGAACACAACAGGAACTAGTATTTTCCCTGGACTTCAGACTCAAGAGTCCAGTTATATGGCACATTTTGCTCTATCCCACTTTTATGTACCCAAGATGCCTCTGGAGTGACCTTGCCTCACTCTGAGGGACTGGAAGCATTTTTGCAGTCTCAGAGCAAAGAGTCTTGGTTCACCAATGAAGAACCAAGACCAGCAGACACTTACAGGTATGTGAAACCATTGAGGTCACCCACTTCAAGTACTCTTATTTATGAGGGATGAAAAGGCTTTGCTGTATCCATTGTCTATGCTAGGCTGAGATGGCGACATAGCTCATTTCCATTTAAGGTACCTATAGAGGTGGCTAGTAGGACCCCAGTCCTGTCTTCTTGAAACTGACCTAGAGAGAACTCACGGTGATGGAGAACCCTGGAACCCGGAGAATCCTCCTGCTCATTCTCTGTGCCCCGGACATGTAGCTAGAGGAGTGCATGCTACTGACTTATAGCAGAGCTGCCCCTATTCTGTTTTTTTGTTTTTGTTTGTGTGTGTGTGTGTTTGGTTTTTTTTTTTTTGTCTTATGCCTGGTTTCTGTCTGCCTCTTCTCTGTCCTCACCTCCGTGATCTTTCCCTGAGAAGTGTTTGTGTGTGTGTGTCTGTATGTACTTACCTGAGAATGTGGAGACAAAAATAGCCCATGTGGAGAAGAAGAGCACAGGGCTTTCTAGTACTTAGGGGCTCTGATTTCCAGAGCAAACCTGATGGGTGCAGTAGAGCCAAGGCTGAGGAAGCTGGAGCTCTCCCTAATACTCCAGACCCTGCCTTCCTCCTGGGGTCTGCCTCTTTTGGGGCCTCAGTTTCCCAATTTTAAAATGAGAAATTGGGATGGTTTTTGTTTTTTAAAATTTCAATAGGTTTTAGGGGAACAGGTGTTGTTTTGTTACATGGCTAAATTCTTTAGTGGTGATTTCTGAGATTTTGGCACATCCATCATCTGAGCAGTAAACGCTGTACCCAAAGTGTAGCCTTTTATCCCTTACCCACTCCCATTTTTCCTCCCTGAGTCCCCAGAATTCACGTATCATTCTTATGCCTTTGCATCCTCATAGCTTAATTCCCACTTATAAATGAGAACATATGATGTTTGGTTTGTCATTTCTGAATTACTTCCCTTAGAATAAGATCTCCAGCTCCGTCCAGGCTGCTGAGAATGCCATTATTTTGTTCTGTTTTATGACGGAGTAGTATTCCATGGTATACATGTACCACATTTTCTTTATCCACTCAATATTGATGGCCATTTTGTCTAGTTCCATATTTTTGCAATTGCAAATAGTGCTGCTATAAACATGCATGTACAAGTGTCTTTTTCATATACTGACTTCTTTTCCTCTGGGTAGATAGCCACTACTGAGATGGCTGGATCAAATGGTAGATAACCTTTAGTTCTTTAAGGAATCTCCATACCATTTTCCATAGTGGTTGTAACTGCAGAAGCATATGCTCATCGAGAACATGGCTTCAGACTCTTCAGTAGTTGATGAAATATTGGGGTGGGATGGGTTTGTGTGCCTGTGGGTGCTCAAGCCTCCTTACATGGCTAATGCAGATGGACATAGAGCTTGAGGCAGCCAGGTCTCTTTTCCTGAGCTGGCTGATTTCAATACAATGAACCAAGGTCTCTGATCTTGAAGCTGGTCCCGCCAGACACCCCGCCTTCAGCCACCATCTGCTCTGTGCTTCCCATATCCTGTGGGGCCCATGGCAACCCGCATGACAGCGAGGGGGCACAAAGCACTGGACCTGTGGGCCTGGGGAAGACAAAAACACTTTTCTGTTTCTCCCAAACTTTCAAGTGTGTTGTCAGATATTTAATTTTGATTATGACTGAGATGATATGTTCATGTATTTACAGCTATTTAAATATAATATTTTTTGCAAACTGCGGGATAATGTCTTTCACTATTTGTTTCATTTTTCCTTCTCATCTGTGCACAGATGGGTGGCCAACTCTGGAGCCCAGCCTGTTGCTTCCCAGTCTGGTGGTGAATCCTCCATAGTCTGGTGTGGAGGAAAAGTTAAATATTAAATTTGAACTTAATTGAACCTGGACGCAAACAATGGTCACCAAGTCCTGGAACAGCTTGTATGAGCCCCTTGAGGCATTCATCCAGAGCTGTTTCAGAGAAATCTCTATTTCAATCTATTCCTATACATTCGTTATTGTAAAACAATAGACAAGCACAAAAACAAGTTGACCTTTTTGTGTTCCTTGAGCCCAGTAGTGAAAGGCCCTTGTGACTAAGCCCCATGCATAAAAACTCATTACAAAAGAGCTAGGGTCCCAGATTGCACCAAAGCTTCATGAGACATCTCCTCGTCTGCGTGGACGAGTGGCCGACTCTGGATCCCAGGTTGTTTCTTTCCAGTCTGATGGTGTAAATAAATACAGTCTGGTGAGTGTAAACCTTTTCCATTCTCCCTGTCCCATTGCAATTTGCTTATTATATCTGCAATCTGCTTATATTGATTTGCTTATTATAGCACTTGCTTATTATGTTATTTGTTTATAATGTCTGCATTGCCATTTATGTGGTATAAAGCTTGTTACCCTTAAAAGTATTGTGTGTGTGTCTTTTCTTCTTCCCTCGTGCATTTCCCGCACAGAACATTTTTGGCGTCACAAACAGGATTTGAAAAGAAAAGTGTGCCGCTTTTTGGCCAGAAGGTCTGGGCTGGAGGCTCAGGGACTTCCGATATCTTGGGATGGGGACTCCCCCAGTTCTCCCCCTTGGCAATTGAATGGTCAAGGGAAACTAGACTTTATGAGAATTGAGAATCTAAATTACTGCGATTTAAACTTTTGACTGTGCGTGAAGTGCTGCAGGGGATTTCAGTCACCAAAGGAGATGCTTGCTGAGGGATCTCCCGGAAGGATGCTGTTCGTTTGCCACTTATAAGTTAATGTGTCAAGATAGGGGCTGGTTGCTACCAGAGAAATGTAAGTTGGAAAAGGAAAATGCTAGTGTGATTTCCAGACTGGCCCTGGCCCAATGCCAGGCCTATATCTGGACTGATCAGGCTCAAAGCTGTCAGCCCGTTGCTGAAGAAGGCAGCTGTTCGAATGGCTCCGTCAGGTTAAAACTGAAGAACTAGTTTGCTGGTGCTTGGAGCAGGTAAAAACCCAGCTCCTATCTCAAGGATGGGAAATTAACCTTAGCAAAATTCAAAGACCTGCACAAACTGTAAAATTCCTTGGCATCCTATGGAATGCAGAGATATAGTCCATTTTACCAAAAGTAAGGCTAAAATACTGGAATTTGCAACCCTTATGACTAAAAAGGAGGCCCAGACATTTATTGGCATCTTTGGATTCTGGAGACATCATATTCCCCACTTGAGTAACATTTTACAACCTCTGCATGCAGCCACTAGAAAACGCTATGACTCTCACTGGGGAGAGAAAGAGCATGGCTTCTGAACAAGCTAAACAAGCAATGCAACTGGCCCTGGATCTATGGTCCATACAGGATGGGCCAGGAGAACTGCAAGTAACTGTCCTAGATCAACATGCTAATTGGAGCCTTAGGCAGAAACAAGATGGGAAGAGGGTACTTTTCATGTTTTGGACCCAGAAACTGCCAAAGGCCGGAAAAGCTTATACCCCTTTCGAGAAGCAATTGTTAGCTTGCTATTGGGCTTTGCTGGAAATGGAACACCTCTGCTTCAACCATGATGTCTTTATGAGGCCTGAAATTCCTACTATGACTTGGGACATGAGTTCCCCCAAAACCCACCAGATAGGACATACCCAAGAAAGTAGCATCATAAAATGGACATGGTACATGCGAGACCAGGCTAAGCCAAAACCAAAGTGGGTATCACTTTTACATGAGGATGTACAAAACCTGCCAGCTCAGAAAACCACCGATCAGGTCCTGCAGATAGGGAAGGAAACCTCCCCAATGGGGCAAATCCTTTAAAGAACTAAGCCCAGAGGATCAGAAACATGTTGGTTTACTGATGCATCCACCAAATATATTGGTGGGAACCGATGCTGGAAGGCCCTGGCTTATAATCCTATTAAAAACATCAGCATTTCTGATGAAGGAAGGGGTGGGAGCAGCCAGTTAGCTGAACTAGCAGCCGTTCCTCTGAGCTATTCAGGAGGAGACCAGAGGGATTTGTCACTTCTCTACCAACTCTTGGTCAGTACCAAATGGTCTTACTACGTGGATGCCCCAGTGGCAAGAAAACAAATGGTTAATTGGGAATAAAGAGGTTTGGGGAAACCAATACTGGGCAGATATCTCAATCCTGGCCCACACTATCATTATCACTGTTTTCTTTTCTTTTTCTTTCTTTTTCTTTTTTTCCTGTGAGACGCAGTCTAGCTCTGTCACCATACTGGAGTGCAGTGGCACAGTCTTGCTCACTGCAACCTCCACCTCCAGGGTTCAAGCGGTTCTCCTGCCTCAGTCACCTGAGTAGCTGGGATTGCAGGCATGCACCACCACACCCACCTAATGTTTATATTTTTAGTAGAGACAGGGTTTGACCATATTGGCCAGCATGGTCTGATCTCCTGACCTCATGTTCTGCCGATCTGGGCCCCCAAAGTGCTGGGATTACAGGCGTGACCTACTGCACCCGGCCCTGTTTTCCATATTGATGCAAATGAGTCTCTGCTTTCTCTTGACAGACTATTTAATGAGCAGGAAGAAAAATAGGCCAAAATTTCCACCATAAAGGTAAACTTGAATGCAGATGAATGGATTACAACGTGTTCAAGCTTTGCAATGAGAGGCATTATAGTGTATGGTGGTATAATTGATAGTGATTACCAGGGAGAGTTAAAGGTCATTTTATACAATACCACTCCAGATCCTTTTGCTATAAAACCACAGATGCAGGTTGCTCAATTGTTAGTAGTACCTTGTCAAAATTAACCCCTGAGGAAATCTCTGCCCCAACAGAGTCTACATACAGAACTGGGGGATTCAGATCCCCTGGTACAGGTAGGTTAAATCCTGGAGCCAAACTATGGGTACCCTAAGGCTGGTGACCTTGTAGCTATGAAAGCAGAAAATGAAGGCGTAGTACCATTTCCTAAAGATGAAAAATAATGTCATATTCCCCTCTGTTTTTGTTTTGACAAGGAATAACCTATCCACTAATGGTCAGCACCTGTGTCTTTGTGTCTGAGGCCAAGAATAAATTCATCACCTTGGTAGCCACCGCTGCAACTGAAGTCAACCGCAATCAATGATGGCTATATGTTGAGTTGCCGGAGGCCGCCTGGAATGTGTTACCTTGCAGAATTGTCCCTGACAACATTTCTGAATGGCTATGTAGTTACCAATAGGGCCACAACAACAACACTCGCAATCCAATCTGGACTTCCTTTGACCACATTAAGCAATCTATCTTTGCCAAGTCAGACAAAGGATGAACTCCACCCTCACCTTGCGTCAAAAGCCTTCGTATCCTGCCCAATATTCCTGGAATGGTACCTACTGAAAACCTGCTATGCTGGTGGCTGGATTCCATACAGCCCCTGCTTTGTCTGGAGGCCTTAAATGGCTCCTCTAATGTTTCTCTGGGGTTTCTCCAGACATTTGTCAACACATACTCCAAATCAACAACATTGCCCCCAGTGAACCACAATCTCTTTCCTATTTTAATAACACATTAGTACGTTATGATTACAGTAGTTCCATTGCTGTCCCCTGGGGGGCCCTCTGAGTATGGCAGATCCCGTGGATGGTGATCCCTGTCCCTGCACTGGATGGGGAGATACATTTGGGGGTGGCCATTAATTACATTTACCACCCAGGTTAACATTCCCCTCCCCGGTAATCTTGATGCTTACAAACACTGCTGGTTACAAATGCGCTGGCTTCCCTGGTGGTGGTACCCTATCACAGTATTCTCCCCTGCCGCTGGTACAATCCTGCTTCACCAACAAATTAAAGTATTTACCTTACATGTAGAAAAAGCTCTTAATGATAGTAGCACTGAACTTATGTTGTTATCCGATGAATTTTCTCAGCTGAGTACTGTTGTGTTGCAAAATCAAATGGCATTAAATATACTTACGGCAGCCCAAGGAGGCATTTGCACCTTACTGCATACTGAATGTTGTGTGTACATCCCTGGCAGTTCTCACAATATGACTCTCCTTGCAAAGCCATACTGGGTGTGGTTTTTATTAATTGTGCTTTTAATTCTCACGTGCTTACCCTTGATCTGTAATCTATATCAATTATGCATTCCCCATGAATCTGTGAGGGTATTTTCCTACATTTGAGTATCCAATTGAGGTCAAATGTGGAGGAAATGTTAAATATCAAATTTGACCTAAATTAAACGTGGACACAAACAATGGTCACCAAGTCCTGGCACAGGTTGTGTGAGCCCCTTGAGGCATTCATCCAGTGATGTTTCAGAAAAAATCTCTAGTCCAATCTATGCCTATACGTTAGTTATTGAAAAACAATAGTCACGAAAACAAGTTGACTTTTTTGTGTTCCTTGAGCCCAGTCGCAAAGGGCCCTCATGACAGGACCTCATGCCAAACAACTTGTTACAAAAAGAGATAGGGTCCAAGACCACACCAAGGCTTCAAGAAACCTCTCCTTATTTGTGTACAGACTTGGCTGACTCTGGAGCCCAGGTTGTTGCTTCCTGGTGTGGTGACGAATCCTCCCTAGTCTGATGAGTGTAAATATATGTGACCCTTTTGAACAAGGTTCTTTGCTATTGCTTTATGACCCCACCTCCTACCTCCAGCGAAAATGTCCTTGGCACTGTCTCTTCCCATCAGAGAGACACCACTGATGGTGGTGTGATGGGACACATGTTCCTGGTGGTGGCACCAGCATATATTAGATGTACTTGGGCTGAACACCAAAGAGCTACAACAGGCTGTTAAATAGAATATTATGAGGACTACATATTTTTAAATAGAGTGAACTATGGACCACATAGTTTGGTTTTGTACATTTATTTATATATTTTCCCTTGTCCCTTTCCCATTGCAATTTGCTTATGATATCAATTTCCTTATTATATCTGCATTGCCATTTATGTGGGATAAAGCTTGTTTACACTTAACGGTATTGTGTGTGTCTTTTCTTCTCCCCTCATGCATTTCCTGCACAGAACACCATATTTCTCAGAGGCCTTGTTTATTCTTTTTTATTCTTTCTTCTTTAATCTTGTCTGCATGCCTCATTTTGGCAAGGTGGTCTTCAAACTCTGATATCCTTTCTTCTGTGTGGTCAATTAGACTATTTATAATTTTGTATGCTCCATGAAGTTCTTATGCTGTGTTTTTCAGCTCCATCAGGTCATTTATGTTCCTCTCTAAACTGGTTATTCTAGTTAACAGCTCCTCTAACCTTGTATCAAGTTCCTCAGCTTCTTTGCCTTGGGTTAGAACATGTTCCTTTAGATCAGTGGAGTGTGTTATTACACATCTTCTGAAGCCCACTTCTGTCACTTCATCAATCTCATCCTCTGTCCAGTTCTGTGAATTTGGTGAAGACACATTGTGATCATCTCTAGGAGATGAGGCCTTTCAGGGGATTTTGGTGATTCTTTCTCATCTTCATGAGTTTGTCTAATTTCAATCTTTGAGGCTCCTGACCCTTGGATGAGGTTTTTTTGTTTCGTTTTGAGATAGTGTCGCACTCTGTCACCCAGTATGGAGTGCAGTGGTAAAATCTCGGGTCAATGCAACCTCTGCCTTCCAGATTCAAGTGATTCTCATGTCTCAGACTCCTGAGTAGCTGGGACTACAGGCAGGCACTACAATGCCTGTCTAAGTTTTGTATTTTTTAGGAGAGACTGGGTTTCACTATGTTGGCCAGGCTGGTCTCGAGCTCCTGGCCTCAAGCAATCTGCCCACCTCGGCCTCCCAAAGTGTTCGGATGACTGATGTGAGCCACCATGCCTGGTCTTGGATGGAGTTTTTGTGGGTACTTTTTGTTGTGGATGCTATTGTTGTTGCTTTCTGTTTGCTTGTTGTTCTTTAAATTGTCAGGTTCCTATTCTGTAGGGCTGCTGCAGTTTGCTGGGGAGTCACTTCAGGCCCTATTCATCTGGTTCACTCCTGTGTCAGGAGATGTCATTCAAGGAGGTTGGAGAACAGCAAAAAAAAGGTGCCTGCTCCTTCCTCTGAGATCACTGATGTCAAGAGGCACCAACCTGAATCCAGTATGATTGTTCCTGTATAGGGTGTCTGACAACCCCTGTTGAACAGTCTCACCCAATTGGTTGGCACAGGGAGCTGAACCCATTTAGTGAAGTACTTTGACTGTTCCTTGGTGGAGGGAGGTGTTTTCCTGGTGGGGGGAAACACACTCATCTGGGCTGCCCAAATTCCACAGAACTAGCAGAAAGAAAGGCTAAGTCTGCTGGTCCACAGAAACTGCAGCCTCTTCTCCCCCTAGGGGCTCAGGCCCAGGGAGATTACAGTTCTGTCCCTGAGCCCCTAACAGGAGTTGTTGGAGTTCCTGGAGGGATGCCTTGCCCAGTGAGGAGGGATGGGTCAGGGTCAGGCCTAAAGAGACATTCTGGTTTTTGTCAGCCACAGCTGGTGTGTTGGGCTGTGGGGGACACCTCTTGAGATCAAGCTGTCCAGCCTCACTGGCTCTAGCAGGGGAAAAGTGGGGCAGAAGCTATAGAAATGGCTTCAGCCTTTCTTTACCCAGGGAGCTTAGCCTGTTAGGCAGTTGTGAGTCCCAGTGCTGGCTACTGTCCCTCCCCCAAGGAGCTCAAACAGCTTAGACAGCAGCCAGCCACAGCTGTGGTGCTGGTCGCCCCTCCCCTAGAAACTTGGCAGGCTTAAGCAGATTCTACCTGAGAGGCTGTTGAGAATCTGCTCAGCTCCAGGGTTGTGTCAGGCATAATAAGTTCTTCTTCAATGGGTAACCTCATTGTTCTTTGTTCTGGAAATCAACTTGCTTGTACCTTCCTGCTCCTAGCTACCTGCTCTGTAAACAACTCTTCCTGCCAGTCCCAATCTGTAACCCACATCTCTTCCTTATTTGGAGGAAGTCCTCCTCACTCTTAGTTACCTGCTCTGTAAACAAACTTCCCACTAGTCCTGATTTTAAATAGCCAATCGAGTTAGCTTAGATTGTGTGGTCTTACTCCAGCCAATGGTGAGAGGACACAGAAGTAGGGACTGCATTAGGGATAAAAACCCCTTCCCTCTCTTGTATGGTGTGCTTTCACAACAGCCAGAAACATGAGCAGCACCTTTCTGCAGAAGTAAATTTGCCTTGCTGAGAAATTCTTTGTTTGAGTGCTTGTTTTCTTTGTGACCCCAAGCTCTTATTTCCAACAGTTGGCACCTTAGGCTCTGGTGGCATGAGTTCACAAATTGAATCTTCTGATCCATGGATTTCACAGTTCCATGGAAAAAGCACATTTTCCAAGGCTGGGCAGCCTGCTTACTCACTGCCTCCCTTGGCTGAGGTTGGGGGCTCCCCAGCCCCATTTGGCTGTCAGGTGGGTTGCTGCACCACACTGCTTTTTCTTCCTCTCCATGGGTCACAGTAGCCACCTAGTCAGTTCTGATGAGAGAACCTGGATACCTCAGGTGCTGGTGCAGGATTTACATGCTATTATGATTGTTTTCTATGGGAAGCTTCTTCTAGTCAGCCATCTTGGCTCCACCCCCACCAGTTTGTCTTTGAATGTCTGATAGAATTCAGCTGTGAATCCATCCAGTTCTGAACTTTTATTTTTGGTTGGCAATTTGTTAAATTCTTATTCAGTCTGGCTTTTTATTAGTCTGTTCAGCGTTGTTGTTTTTTTTCATCTAGGAGGACTGTACATTTCCAGGAATTTATCCATCTCCTTTAGATTTTCTAGTTTCTGCATGTAAATGTGTTCACAGTAGCCCTGAATGTGATCTTTTGTATTTCTGTGGCATTGGTTGCAATATCATCTCTTTCATTTCTAATGGAGCTAATTTAGATCTTCTCTCTTCTTTGCTAGGTTAATTCTGCTAATAGCTTAACAATTTTGTTTATCTTTTCTAAGAGCAAGTTTTCATTTAATTTGTCTTTTGAATTTTTGTTTGTTTGTTTGTTTCAATTTTATTTAGTTCTGGTCTCTTTTTTCTTCTGCTAGGCTTGGGTTTCGCTTGTTCTTGTTTCTGTAGTTCCTTGAGGTGTTGTCTTAGACTGTCTACTTATGCTCTTTCAGACTTTTTGATGTAGGCACTTGATGCTATGAACTTTCCTTTTAGCACCACTTCTGCTGTATCCCAGATGTTTTGACATTATCATCTTTCAGTTCAAAGAATTTTTAATTTCCATCTCTATTTCATTCAGCAATCATTCAAAAATGGGCTTATCTTAAGTTTAATGTTTTATTTAATTTCCAAAATGTATTTAATTTTCATATATTTGCATGGTTTTGATGATTCATTTGGAGTTGATTTTCAATTTTATTCCACTGTAGTCTGAGAGAGTAGTTGATATGATTTTGATTGTCTTAAATTTATTGAGACTTGTTTTGTGGCCTATCATATGTCTATCTTGAAGAATGTTCCATGTGCTGATGAATTAAATGTATATTCTGCAGTTGCTTGTCAGTCCATTTGTTCTAGGGTATAGCTTAAGTCCATTTTCTTTGTTGTTATTGTTGACTTTCTGTCTTGATGATTTGTCTAGTGTTGTAAGTAGAGTATTGAAGTCCCCCATTATAATTGTATTGCCGTCTATCTAATTTCTCAGGTCTAGTAGTAATTGTTTTATAAATTTAGGAGCTCCAGTGTTAGGTGCATATATATTTAGAATTGTGATATTTTCTGGTTGGACTAGTTTTTAAAATCCTTATATAAAGTCCTTTGTCCTTTTTTTAAAAATGTTTTTGCTTTAAAGTCTATTTTTTCTGATGTAAGAATGGTACTACTGCTTTCTTTTGGGGTACATTTGCATGGAGTATCTTTTTCCAACCCTTTACCTTAAGTTTAAGTGAGTCGTTATGTGTTGGGTGAGTCTCTTGAAGACAGCAGATATTTGGTTCGTAAACTCTTATCCATTTTCCCATTCTGTATCTTTTAACTGGAGCATTTAGGCCATTTACATTCAACGTTAGTATTGAGAATTGAAGGACTATTCTATTCATTGTGCAAGTTGTTGCCTGAATACCTTTTTTATTGTGTTATTGTTTTATAGACCTTGTGAGATTTATGCCTTAAGGAGGTTCTATTTCATTGTATTTTCAGGTTTAGTTTCAAGATTTAGAACTCCTTTTAGCAGTTCTTATAGTAGTGGCTTGGTAGTTGTGAATTCTCTAAGCATTTGTTGGTCTGAAAAATACTATCTTTCCTTCATTTGTGAGGCTTAGTTTCACTGGATACAAAATTTTTGGCTGATACTTGTTCTGTTTAAGGAGGCTGAACATAGGACCCCAATTCCTTCTAGTTTTTAGGGTTTCTGCTGAGAAATCTGCTGTTAATCTGATACCTTTTTCTTTATATGTTACTTGATGCTTTTGTCTCACAGCTCTTAAAAATCTTTCCTTCATATTGACTTCAGATAACCTGATGACTGCGTGCCTAGGTGATGATCTTCTTGTGATGAATTTCCCTGGTATTCTTTGAACTTCTTGTATTTGGATGTCTAGATCTCTAGCAAGGCCAGGAAATTTTTTCTCAATTATGCCCTCAAGTAAGTTTTCCAAACTTTTAGATTTCTCTTCTTCTTTGGGAACACCAATTATTGTTAGATTTTATTGTTTAACATAATTCCAAGCTTCTTGGAGACTTAGCTAATTTTTAAATTCTTTTTTGTTTGTCTTTGTTAGATTGGAATATTCAAAAGCCTTGTCTTTGAGGTCTGAAGTTCTTTCTTTTAGTTATTTGGTTCTATTTTTGTAATTTTCCACTATATTTTGCATTTCTTTAAGTGTGCCTTTCATTTCCAGAAGTTGTGATTGTTTTTTATTTATGCTATTTATTTATCTGGAGATTTTTTTGATCCATATCCCATATTTTTAAACATTTTCATGAAGTTAGTATTCACCTTTCTGTGGTATCTCCTTAAGTAGCTTAATAATGGAACTTAGGAATTCTTTCTCTGGCAATTCAGGGATTTCTTCTTGGTTTGGATCCAGTGTTAGTGAGCTATTGTGGTCTCTTGAAGGTGTTAAAAAATTATTGCTTTTTTTGTATCACCAGAATTTTGTTTTGGTTCCTTCTCATTTGGGTAGTCTATGTCAGAAGTAAGACCTGAGGCTCTGGGCTGCTGTTCAGATTCTTTTGTTTCAAGGGGTGTTCCCTTGATGTGGTGCTCTCCCCTTTTCCCTTAGGTTGGGGCTTCCTGAGAGTCAGACTGCAGGGATTGTTATTGCTTTTCTGGATTTAACCACCCAGTGGAGCTACTTGGCTCTGGGCTGGTACTGGGGAGTGTCTGCAAAGAGTTCTGTGATGTGATATGTCTTCAGGTTTCTCAGCCATGGATACTACCACCTGCTCTGGTAGAGGTAGCAGGGGAGTATAGTGAACTCTGTGAGGGTCCTTGGTTGTAATTCAGTTTAGTGCACTGGTTTTTGTGAATGCTGGTTGTTCTAGCAGTGAAGTTGTCACATGGACAGACTGAGGACTTCTGGGTAAACAGAATGTTACCGTGTTACAGGTGATGAAATTAGCTGTTTTCTCCTTTATTGGAGTGGGGTTGTTCTTTTTTTTTTTTTTTTGTAAACCTGTTTA
>NW_012123931.1:6629897-6630610 GCF_000951035.1 Colobus angolensis palliatus
ACTCGGGAGGCTGAGGCAGGAGAATGGCGTGAACCCGGGAGGTGGAGCTTGCAGTGAGCTGAGATCTGGCCACTGCACTCCAGCTTGGGCGACAGAGTGAGACTCCGTCTCAAAAAAAACAAAAAAAAGTGTTCCTTTCGTCACATAGTTACCGATTTTCCTGGGTTTGACATGTTAAGTATTCTATGAGATGATATATATGCTTTTTTTGAAAGCTGATTCTCATGAATTCAAGTAGCTGAGGTCTTTTATGTTTCTGTTATTCCCTAAAATAGCTGGCACAAAACACACCAAAACCTAGAGCAATAGTTTTATGTAAATGCTCATGAGTTTGTATCAATAATATAATTGTTGATCCACTTATAATTTGTGCAGTACTGTATGTATCTAGAGATTAAGTTGTCAATTAAAAAAAAAATGAGGCCTCAGGCCGGGTGCATTGGCCCATGCTTGTAATCTCAGCACTTTGGGAGGTCGAGGTAGGTGGATAACCTGAGGTCAGAAGTTCGAGACCAGCCTGGCCAACATGGTGAAACCCCCATCTCTACTAATAATACAAAAAAATTAGCTGGGCGTGGTAGCAGGTGCCTGTAATCCCAGCTACTTGGGAGGCTGAGGCAGGAGAACTGCTTGAACCTGGGAGGTGGAGATAGCAGTGAGCTGAGATTGTGCCATTGCACTCCAACCTGGGCAACAAAGTGAGACTCTATCAA
>NW_012123931.1:6634650-6636110 GCF_000951035.1 Colobus angolensis palliatus
TTAGCCAGGATGGTCTCGATCTCCTGACCTCATGATCCGCCCGTCTCGGCCTCCCAAGGTGCTGGGATTACAGGCTTGAGCCACCGCGCCCGGCCTGTTGTGGATAAAATTTAAAGGACAAATAAGGTTTTGCATTTATTGAAGTTTTTCTTTACAATGCTATAAGTACAAATATCCATTTATCCTTTGACCTCCTATATCTTTATTCTGTATGCATATGGAAAAAATGATAGCTAGATCTGTATATAGATACACACAGGTAGATAAGCACAACATATAGAATTATATGACTTTGCCTATGTAAATATATATGTATACAATAGATAATAAATAAACATTTTAAATTCCCCAGCCTACACTGAGGATGCAGATATAAACTTACTCTCACTCTGAGACGGTATGGATCCGTACCTCTCAGAATGCAATACAGCCATACGATGTTATGTTTAAACATCAACAAGCTTCACGTATAGGTGCATGGCCTGGGAAGTATGTTTTCGGTAAAGCCATGTAAGACTCTAGTTCTAGATTAGCATGTCAGGGCCCTGCTTCCTTTCTCACTGCCTATGTGATTCACATTTGCCATTTGGGTCCTGCCTGGATGCCTTCACTTTCCCAATTTAGCTAATTGACTTATATCCGTCTAAGCTGATCTAACTAGCTCATTAAACTCATCTGGGCTGCAGAAGTTGCGAAGGAAAATGGCCTCTGACGTACTTACTCTGAGGCTTTTCTACAGAACATACACAATCATGGAAATTATATTGATATACCTGTGTTACCCATTTTCTGTATTTTTTTTGTTTTTGAGACGGAGTTTCGCTCTTGTTGCCCAGGCTAGAGTGCAATGGTGCTATCTCAGCTGACTGCAACCTCTGCCTCCCGGGTACAAGCAATTCTCCTACCTCAGCCTCCCGAGTAGCTGGGATTACCAGCACCCACCACCACACCTGGCTAATTTTTTGTGTTTTTACTAGAGATGGGGTTTCACCATGTTGGCCAGGCTGGTCTGGAACTCCTGACCACAGGTGATCCACCCACCTTAGTCTCCCCAAGTGCTGGGATTACAGGTGTGAGCCACCGTGCCCAGCCTTTCTGTGTATATGTTTATCTAGCCACCAATTATCATGTCTATATGTATAGAAAAGACCACCAAAGAAGAGGTCAGAGGTGATTTTTATTTTCTATTCAGGCCAAGTAAATCCAATCAGCCATTAGCTCAGTGAAGATTTATCAAATCCAAGTCACACACCAAATCACATTATGCTAAATGTGAAAATGTCCTCATTACTGTGCACAAAGGTGTTTTAAATTCAGTCTAATCAAAACAGCTCATGGGGTTCTGTCCATCCAGCTAGGACCCTTCAGATATACCAGTGGGCCTAACCTTTTTCACAAGGAGCTCTGGCCTGGTCAGTAAGAATCACCTTTGGTGCTTCAGTGCAGTGTCACTACCACGT
>NW_012123931.1:6639805-6640165 GCF_000951035.1 Colobus angolensis palliatus
TAAAGTACCCATCTGTCATAAAAAGCTAATGGATTTTAAGAAAAATAAGTATATGCATCAGTAATTCTTGTGGTAAAGATTCATCTTGTTGATTTCTATTGAGCTCCCATAATATTTGATCAAAAGCTTGCAAATATACAGCAAAAAAGTAATATTCTAAATCAGAATATTGTTATGGCTATTTTGTCAATACAAGTCAATATCCAATATATAGAATATTTTGTCAATATAAGTAAAAATACGACCTCACACTAGTAGTCTCACCTATAGTTGTAATCAAATGCCATTTTTAAAAATTTTATTAGGCCGGGCGCGGTGGCTCAAGCCTGTAATCCCAGCACTTTGGGAGGCCGAGACGGG
>NW_012123931.1:6645200-6645690 GCF_000951035.1 Colobus angolensis palliatus
TTACTTAATATAAGTTAACTACAAAGAGCCTCTCCACTGACATTTTCATCAGGCACCTTACATTTTAATGTCCTTACTCTTTTATAGAAAAGGTCGTAATACCCAATAAAAAAAGAATCTGTAGTATCTCTAATGCAGCAGTAATCACATGCTTTCACATGTGAATACAATAGGAATAAAATAACATCGTAAAGAAATCTGAAAGCTGTATTACGTCATTATTCACTTTTCAAAAATTTTTTTCCAGGAAACAAGTACAAAACTTTCAATGTAATTACAATGCTTCAGAAAATCTCCTTTTAGAGTTATATACAAAAACAGTTTTAGTTGTGGATTCTTTTTTTTTTTTTTTGAGGCGGAGTCTCGCTCTGTCGCCGGGACTGGAGTGCAGTGGCCGGATGTCAGCTCACTGCAAGCTCCGCCTCCCGGGTTTAGGCCATTCTCCTGCCTCAGCCTCCCGAGTAGCTGGGACTACAGGCGCCCGCCACCT
>NW_012123932.1:0-10792 GCF_000951035.1 Colobus angolensis palliatus
AACTGAACAATGAGATCACTTGGACTCTGGAAGGGGAACATCACACACTGGGGCCTATCATGGGGAGGGGAGAGGGGGAAGGGATTGCACTGGGGAGTTATACATGATATAAATGATGAATTGATGGGTGCTGACGAGTTGATTGGTGCAGCACACCAACATGGCACAAGTATACATATGTAACAAACGTGCACGTTATGCACATGTACCCTAGAACTTAAGGTATAATAAAAAAAAAATTGAAAAAAAAGTATAAAAACAAAAGAAAACACAATATGTACTGAACTAATGATATGTTTGGCTTTCCTTGGCAGCTATCTTCTTTATTCTGACACACAATTTATACATGCTAACTGCTCTGATCTAAAAGATAAGAATAAACTTGGAAAGAGAAATATGGGATGTGAGCATAGAGGGGGCTTCTATAAGCAATAAAATACGTAAAATCAATAAATTCACCTTTTTCTCTTCATGTCTACTATATAGTTTCCACTCGTCAAACTCAATATAAACTGGAGAATCTAACAAACCATGGAGAACACTTCAATATGGACATGATGCTCATTATTTAAGGAAACAAATAAAGAGGTATGTTATAAGAGATACAACTAAGCACAATGAAAATTAATACATTTTTCTTTTGACCTTCATGGGATTATATATTATAATTATTTTATATCTGAGCCAAGAATGTTATAGAATAGCTATAATTAATAATTTACAGAAAAGAAAGAATAAAAAACTTCGAAAGACTGAACTGACACCTATGTTAATAGCTGCTGTTTCTTCCAGTACTTTTGTCTTAGGTTTGTTATTTCAAGGCATAGGTTGCATATTTCCAACAACATTTACATATTGTCAAAATGAAGCAAGACACAAAAATGTCTACAGAATTTTGAAGATATATCTAATAACATATTGAACTCTACGAGTTAACAGTTTTAATTTTCCTCATAAGAATTATCCCATTACTCTGATTATTCCAAAGTTAAAATTTAACTCCTTTTAACCTTTCCATCAGTCAATAGTCCGTAGAGGTATCACTGTAACATTTTTGGAAATATAGACTAATACCTTCTGAACTTGAGAGTTTAAGAATCTTTGCAAACCAAGGTAATACAAATGCAAATTCTTTACTAACAATCAAAGGGGTAGAAAAATACTTCATAGAAGGCTGAGAGAACAACTAAGTCTCTAGGCCAGTGGGTATATATCAAACTAACATATCTATACTTCCTTTGAAGTATATGGAAAGAGACATCTTGTATCAGATTAATAAACTACAAACTTCATATATAGAATTAACTTTAAGTATGATCTAATATAATCCAAATTCCACAGTGGGAAAGTATCACCAATATTTGGCTAGAAGGAAACTCTGAAGGCCATCTAGTTTGCTATAGACAAAGGTTTTGGTCTGGTTTACCTATAAAACCAGTCAGAACCCACTGGAGCATCATTAAACACATGATATTTATGTATGTAATGGTTAACATTCAGCAACAGACTCATGTCCAAAATTAACATGAAGGGTTGGCTCATGGTTGATGTCAACAAAAATCTTGGCTTATATTCAATGTTGCTGAAAAGGCAAGAAAAATACTTCTACTTCACCCTCTCTCTCTTTTATTCCTTGTGGATGTGAAAAGTTTAATTTGTTAAGTCAATTACAAAAGAGAGACTCATACAATTAAAAATACATTTGTACTTCATTGAAAGATTGACAGGCGAGCCCAAGTTTAATTTGAATATAATGAACATTTATTAGAACAAATGCATGCATTTCTCCTCTAAGGTAAATAATAGGTTGTAACCTCTTCTCACAGGAATTATTGTGAAATGGTTAACCATTTAAATTTTGCATTTGCGACGCTGTGGAGAAAAAAGAATGCTTATACACTATTTGTGGGAATGTAAATTAGCTTAGCCACTGTGAAAAACACTTTGGCGATTTCTCAAAGAAGTTACTTTTTTTTTTTTTTTTTTTAAATTTCCATAGGTTATTGAAGAACAGGTGGTGTTTGGTTACATAAGTAAGATCTTTCGTGGTGATTTGTGAGATTCTGGTGCACTCACCACATGAGCAGTATACACTGCACCCCATTTGTAGTCTTTTATCCCTCACCCCCTTCCCACCCTTTCCCCCCAAGTCCTCAAAATCCATTGTGTCATTTTTACACCTTTGCATCCTCATAGCTTAGTTCCCACATATGAGTGAGAACATACGATGTTTGGTTTTCCATTCCTGAGTTACTTCACTTAGAATAATAGTCTCCAATCTCATCCAGGTTGCTGCGAATGCCATTAATTCATTCTTTTTTATGGCTGAGTAGTATTCCATCATATATATATAGTATTCCATTATACATATGTAGTATTCCATTATATATAATATATATAGTATTCCATTATATATACATATATATTTATATGGAATACTGCTATATATGTCTCACATTTTCTTTGTCCACTCGTTGATTGATGGGCATTTGGGTTGGTTTCACGTTTTTGCAATTGCAAATTGTGCTGCTATAAACATGTATGTACAAGTATCTTCATATAATGACTTTTTTCCTCTGGGAAGATACCCAGTAGTGGGATTGCTGGATTGAGTGTTAGTTCTACTTTTAGTTCTTTAAGGAATCTCCACACTGTATTTCACAGTGGTTGTAGTACTTTACATTCCCACCAGCAGTGTAGAAGTGTTCCCTGTTCACTGCATCCATGCCAACATCTATTTTTTTTTTTTAATTTTTTGATTATGGCCATTCTTGAAGGAGTAAAGTGGTAATACACTGTGGTTTTGATTTGCATTTCCCTGATTATTAGTGCTGTTGAGCATTTTTTCATATGTTTGTTGAATATTTGTATATCTTCTTTTGAGAATTTTCTATTTATGTCCTTAACCCACTTTTTGATGGTCTTGTTTGTTTTTTTCTTGCTGATTTGTTTGAGTTCATTGTAGATTCTGGATATTAGTACTTTGTCAGATGTATAGATTATGAAGACTTCTTCCCACTCTGTGGGTTGTCTGTGTACTCTGCTGACTGCTCTTTTTGCCATGCAAAAGCACTTTAGTTTAATAAAGTCCTAGTTATTTATCTTTGTTTTTATTGCATTTGCTTTTGGGTTCTTGGTCATGAAATCCTTGCTTAAGCCAATGTTTAGAAGGGTTTTTCCAATGTTATCTTCTAGAATTTTTATAGTTTCAGGTCTTAGATTTAAGTCCTTAATCCATCTTGAGTTGAAAGTTAGAGTATAAAGCTAGAGAAGAAGATTCCGTTTCATTATCTTACATGTGGCTATTCAATTACCCCGGAACCATTTGTTGAAAAGGGTGTCGTGCTATGTTGAAGAGGAGTGGTGAGAGTGGGCATCCTTGTATTGTTCCAGTTCTCAGAGGGAATGCTTTCAGCTTTTCCCCATTGTTATTATGTTTTCTGTCAGTTTGTCTGAGATGGCTTTTATTACGTTGAAGTATGTCCCTTGTATGTTGATTTTGCTGAGAGTTTAAATCATAAAGCAATGTTGGATTTTGTCAAATGCTTTCTCTGCATCTATTAAAATGATGGCATAATTTTAAAAACATTCTGTTTCTGTGGTGTATCACATTTATTGATTTTCTCAAGTTAAGCCATCCCTGCTTCCCTGGTATGAAACCCACTCTATCATGGTGGATTATCCACTTGATATGTTGTTAGATTTGGTTAGTCAGAATTTTGTTAAAAATTTTAGCATCTATATTCATCAGGGATGTTGGTTTATAGTTTTCTTTTTTGGTTATGTCCTTTCTTAGTTTTGGTATTAGAGTGATACCGATTTCAAAGAATGATGCACAGTGTTCCCTCTTTCTCTGTCTTGTGGAATAGTGTCAACAGGATTGGTACCAATTATTCTTTGAATGTCTGGTAGAACTCTGGTGTGCATCCTTCTGGTCCTAGACTTTTTTTTGGTTGGTAATTTTTAAATTACCATTTCAAACCTTGGTCTGTTCAAGGATTCTAATTCTTCCTGATTTAAGATAGGAGGGTTGTATCTTTCCAAGAATTTATCCATCTCTTCTAGGTTTTCTAGTTTATGTGCATAAAGGTGTTCATAGTAGCCTTGAATGATCTTTTGTATTTCTGTGGTGTCACTTGTAATATCTCCAATTTCATTTCTTATTAAGGTTACTTGAATTTGCTCTCTTCTTTTCTTGGTTAATTTTGCTTATGATCTATCAGTTTTATTTATCTTTCCAAAGAATCAGCTTTTTTTCTCATTTATCTTTTGTATTGCTTTATTTTGTTTCAATTTCGTTCATTCTGTTTTGATCTTAGTTATTTCCTTTCTTCTGCTGGGTTTGGGTTTGGTTTGTTCTTGTTTCTCTAGTTCTTTAAGGCATGACCTTAGATTATCTGTGCTCTTTCAGACTTTTTGACATAGGCTTTTAGGACTATGACCTTTCCTCTTAGCACCGCCTTTGCTTTATCTCAGAGGTTTTGATAGGTTGTGTCACTATTGTCGTTAAGTTTGAAGAATGTTTTAATGTTTGTTTTGATTTCATTTTTGATCCAATAATCATTCAGTAGCAGGTTAATTTTTATGTATTTGCATGGTTTTGAAGGTTCCTTTTGGAGTTGATTTCCAATTTTTTTCCACTGTGGTCTGAGAGTGTGCTTGATATAATTTCAATTTTTAAAAATTTATTGAGGCTCATTTTGTGGCCTATCATATGGTCTATTGTGGAGAAAGTTCCATGCGCTGTTGAATAGAATGTATATTCTGTGGTTGTTGGATGGAATGTTCTGTATATATCTGTATTTGTTCCACGGTATAGTTTAAATCCATTGTTTCTTTGTTGTCTTTCTGTCTTGATGACCTGTCTATTGCTGTCAGTGGATTACTGAAGTCCCCCACTGTTAGTGTGTTGCTGTTTATCTCATTTCTTAGGAGTATTAGTATTTATTTCATAAATTTGGGAGCTCCTGTTTTATGTGCATATATGTTTAGGATTGTAATATTTTTCTGTTGGACAAGGCCTTTTATCATTATATAATGTCCCCCTTTGTCTTTTTTAATGGCTGTTGCTTTAAAGTTTGTTTTGTTTGATGTAAGAATAGCTACCCCTGCTCACTTTTGGTGTCCATTTGTAGGAAATGTATTTTTCCACTCATTTACCATAAGTTTATATGAGTCCTTATGTGTTAGGTGAGTCTCTGGAAGGCAGCAGATGGTTGGTGAATTCTTATCCATTCTGCAATTCTATACCTTTTAAGTGAAGCAATTAGGCCATTTACATTCAGTGTTAGTATTGAGATGTGAGGTCCCATTCCATTAATCATGCTATTTGTTGCCTGTATACCTTGGTTTTTTGTTTTTGTTTTTTAACTTGTATTTTTGTTTTATAGGTCCTGTGTGATTTATGCTTTAAAGAGATTCTGTTTAGATATATTTCCAGAATTAGTTTCAAGATATAGAGCTCCTTTCAGCAGTTCTTGTAGTGGTGGCTTGGTAGGGGTGAATTCTCTCAGCATTTGTTTGTCTGAAAAAGAAAAACAAATTCATCATATGTGAAGCTTAGTTGTATTGGATTCAAAATTTTTGGCTGATAATTGCTTTGTTTGAGGAGCCTGAAAATAGAGCCCCTATCCCTTCTAGCTCATAGTGTTTCTTCATCTTAATTTTAGACAATCTGAGGACAACGTGATTAGGTGATGATCTTTCTGCTATGTATTTTCCAGGTTTTCTTTGTGTTTCTTGTTTTTGGATGTCTATGTCTCTAACAAGGCCAAGGAATTTTTCCTTGATTATTCCCCCAAATATGTTTTCCAAACTTTTAGATTTCTCTTATTCCTCAGGAATACCAATTATTCTTAGATTTGGTCATTTAACATAATCCCAGACTTCTTGGAGGCTTTCTCCACATTTTTTTATTCTTTTTTTCCTTAGTGTTTGTCGGATTGTGTTAATTTGAAAACCTTGCCTTTGAGCTCTGAATTTCTTTCTTCTACTTGTTAGATTTTATTGTTGAGACTTTCCAGAGCATTTTACATTTCTATAACTGGGTCCATTGTTTCCTGAAGTTTTGATTGTTTTTTCTTTATGTTGTCTATTTCTTTAAATATTTCCCCCTTCACTTCTTGTATCTTTTTTTTTTTTTTTAATTTTCTTCCATGGGGCTTTGCCTTTCTCTGGTGCCTCCTTGATTAGCTTAATAACTAACCTCCTGAATTATTTTTGAAGTAATTCAGGGATGTCTTCCTGGTTTGGATCCATTCCTGGTGAGCTAGTGTGATTTTTGGGGGGTGTTATGAACCTTGTTTTGTCATGTTACTTGAGTTGTTTTCTCATTCTTTCTCATTTGGGTAGGCTCGTCAGAGGGAATGTCTAGGGCTGAAGGCTGTTGTTCAGATTCTTTTGTCTCACAGGGTGTGTTTTTGGTGTAGTACTCACCCCCTTTTTCTATGGATGTGGCTTCCTTAGAGCCAAGCTGTAGCGATTGTTATCTCTATTCTGGATCTAGCCACCCAGCAAGTCTACCCAGCTCTGGACTGGAACTGGGGGTTGTCTTCACAGAGTCTTGTGATGTGAACAATCTGTGGGTCTCTCAACCATGGATACCAGCACAGTATTTGCATCCCAGGTCCTGAAGGAGCAATCCTCTTCCTTCAGAGGGTCTGTGATTCCTCTTGTGTTTCCTGATTTATTCCTCCCATCGTTCTGGAGCAAAAATTTATGATGTGGGCCTCCACACCCTGCTGTGTTCATCTGAGTAAGAGCTGCAATCTAGTCCTTCCTCCAGTATACCACAATCCCTCCCTCCCATCTGCCATAATCCTCTCAAAGAACTGAAAACAACCATTTGACCCAGCAATCCCATTACTGAGTGTATATCTACATGACAACATATTGTTCTTCCAAAAGGTCATGTACTCACGCGTTCATGGTCACACTATTCACAATAGCAAAGACATTGAATTGACCTAGGTACCCATAAATGGTAAACCAGATAAAGAAAATGTGCTACATATACACCACGAAATACTATGCAACCATGAAAGAATGAAATCAGATTCTTTGCAGCAACATGAATTCAGCTGGAGGCCATTATCTTAAGCAAATTGACACAGGAAAAGAAAATAAAAAAACACATATTCTCACTTATAAGTGGGGGCTAAATGTTGAGTACTCACAGATATAAAGACAGCAACAATAGAAGCTGAAGGCTACCAGAGGGAAGAGATGGGGAGACGGGAAAGGATTGAAAAACTAATTACTGGGACACGTTCTGAAATTGATGCAATAATTAAAAGCCTACAAACCAAAAAAAAAAAAAGAAAAGAAAGAAAGAAAAGCCCAGGAGGGAAGATTCAAAGCCAAATTCTACCACAGGTACAAAGAAAAGCTGGTACCACTCCTTCTGAAACTATTCCAAACAAACAATTGAAAAGGAGGGACTCCTCCCTAACTCATTTTATGAAGCCAGCATCATCCTGATACCAAAATCGGGAAGAGACACAACAAAGAACACTTCAGGCCTTCTCTGATAAAACATCGATGCGAATATCCTCAATAAAATACTGGCAAATTGAACTAGCAGCACACCAAAAACTTGTCCATCATGATTGAGTTCGCTTCATCCCTGGGATGCAAGTCTGGTTCAACATATGCATATCAATAAACATAATCCATCACATAAACAGAACCAAAGACGAAACCCACATGATTAACTCAATAGATGTGGAAAAGGCCTTTGATAAAATTCAACATCCCTTCATGTTAAAAACTCTCAATAAACTATTTATTGATGGAAGATATCTCAAAATAATAGGAACTCTTTATGACAAACCCACAGCCAATATCATATTGATTGCTTGAGCAAAAGCTGGAAGCATTCACTTTGAAAATCAGCGCAAGACAAGGATGCTCTTTCTCAACACTCCTATTCAACATCTTATTGGAAGTTCTGGCCAGGGCAATCGCACAAATGAGTAAAGAGTATTCAAATAGGAAGAGAGGAAGTCAAATTGTCTCTGTTTGCAGACGACATTATTTTATATTTAGAAAACCCTTCATCTTAGCACCAAAATTTCTTAAACTAATAAGCAACTTTAGCAAAGTCTCAGGATACAAAATTAATGTGCAAAAGTCACAAGCATTCCTTTACACTAATAATAAACAAGCAGAGAGCCATATCATGAATAAACTCCCATTCAGAATTGTTACAAAAAGAACATACCTGGGAATACAGCTAAGAAGGGATTTGAAGGACCTCATCAAGGAGAACTACAAACCACTGCTCGAGGAAATGAGAGAGGTCACAAACAAATGGAAAAACATTCCATCCTCATGTATAGAAAGAATCAATATCGTGAAAATGACCATACCGCCTAAAGTAATTTGTAGATTCAGTGCTATTCCCATCAAACTACCATCGACATTGTTCACAGAATTAGAAAAAAAAACTTTAAATTTCATGTGGAATTAAAGAAGACCATGTATAGCCAAGACAATCTTAAGTAAAAAGAACAAAGCTGGAGGCATCATGCTACCTGACTTCAAACTGTACTACAAGGCTACAGTAACCAAAACAGCATGGCACTGGTACCAAAACAGACATATAGCCAATTGAACAGAACAAAGACCTCAGAAGTAACACTACACATCTACACCATCTGATTTTCTACAAACCTGACAGAAACAAGCAATGGGGAGAGGATCCCCTATTCAACAAATGGTGCTGGGAAAACTGGTTAGCCACATTCAGAAAACTGAAACTGGACCCCTTCCTTACACCTTATACAAAAATTAACTCGAGATGGATTAAATACTTAAACCATAAAAACCCTAGAAGAAATCTTAGGCAATACCATTCAGGACTGAGGCATGGGCAAAGACTTCATGATGAAAATGCCAAAAGCAATTGCAACAAAAGTCAAAATTGACAAATGGGATCTAATTAAACTAAAGAGCTTCTGCTCAGCAAAAGAAACTATCATCAGAGTGAACAGGCAACTTACAGAATGGGAGAAAAGTTTTTCAATCTACCCATCTGACAAAGGTCTAATATTCAGAATTTACAAGAAACTTAAACAAATTTACAAGAACAACAACAACAACAACAAAAACATCAAAAAGTGGGCAAAGGATATGAACAGACACTTCTCAAAAGAAGGCATTTATGCAGCCAACAAATATATGGGAAAAAAACTGAAAATCACTGATATAAGAGAAATGCAAATCAAAACCACAAGATACCATCTCACACCACTCAGAATGGCAATTATTAAAAAGTCAATAAAAAACAGATGCTGTGGAGAAATAGGAATATTTTTGGGAATGTAAATCAGTTCAACCATTGTGGAAGACAGTGTGGCAATTGCTAAAGGATCTAGAATCAGAAATACCATTTGACCCAGCAATCCCATTACTAGGTCAAAGGAATATAAATTATCCTACTATAAAGACACATGCACACGTATGTTTATTGCAGTGTTATTTAGAATATGAATCAAAGGAATATAAATCATTCTAGTATAAAGACACATGCACACACGTGTTTACTGCAGCATTATTTACAATAGCAATGTCATGGAACTAACCCAAATGCCCATCAATAATATAATGGATAAAGAAAATTACACTCAAACAAATATATAAGAAACAAACAAACAACCCCATCAAAAAGTGGACGAAGGATATGAACAGACATTTCTTAAAAGAAGACATTCATACAGCCAACAGACACATGAAAAAATGCTCATCATCAGTCGCCATCAGAGAAATGCAAATCAAAACCACAATGAGATACCATCTCACACCAGTTAGAATAGCAATCATTAAAAAGTCAGGAAACAACAGGTGTTGGAGAGGATGTGGAGAAATAGGAACACTTTTACACTGTTGGTGGGATTGTAAACTAGTTCAACCATTATGGAAAACAGTATGGCAATTCCTCAAGGATCTAGAACTAGATGTACCATATGACCCAGCCATCCCACTACTGGGTATATACCCAAAGGATTATAAATCATGCTGCCAGAAAGACACATGCACACGTATGTTTATTGCGGCACTATTCGCAATAGCAAAGACTTGGAATCAACCCAAATATCCATCTGTGACAGATTGGATTAAGAAAATGTGGCACATATACACCATGGAATACTATGCAGCCATAAAAAAGGTTGAGTTTGTGTCCTTTGTAGGTACATGGATGCAGCTGGAAACCATCATTCTTAGCAAACTATCACAAGAAGAGGAAACCAAACACCGCATGTTCTCACTCATAGGTGGGAACTGAACAATGAGATCACTTGGACTCTGGAAGGGGAACATCACACACCGGGGCCTATCATGGGGTGGGGGGAGGGGGGAGGGATTGCATTAGGAGTTATACCTGATATTGATGGGTGCAGCACACCAACATGGCACAAGTATACATATGTAACAAACCTGCACGCTATGCACGTGTACCCTAGAACTTAAAGTATAATAAAAAGAAAAGAAAGAAAATGACACCCATACACCATGAAATACTATGAAGTCATACAAATTAATGAGATCATGTCCTTTGCAGGAACATGGATAAAGCCGGAAGCCATCATCCTCAGCAAACTGACACAGGAACAGAAAACAAAACACTGCATGTTCTCACTCATAAATGGGAGTTGAACAATGAGAATACATGGACACAGGGAGGGGAACAACATATACCAGGGACCGTTGTGGTGTGGAGAGTGAGGGGAAGGAACTTAGAGGACAGTTCAATAGGTGCAGCTTTTTGACTTAGGATTGTCTTGGCAATGCG
>NW_012123932.1:12597-23785 GCF_000951035.1 Colobus angolensis palliatus
ACTAATTAGTAGACTCAGAATAAATTTATATTGAGAAGTCTAATTCAATGTCTTAGTGAATATTTTAACGGTAGTAGTATATGATAATCCCTAATAAAATTATCGTTTGAGTGCTGAACAAAAGTGAGTGTTATGAAATTCTTGTTGCTTTTGTGTGGACTTAAGTTTTAAAACACCATAGGAAATGGGTAGTGACAAGGAGAGTTGCTTCTAGAGAACAAAAAGACAGAGGATATCAGGAGAAAGATAGCCTTAAAAATTTTTGTAAATTACATTTTCAAGTTTAATTTTGAAACTGACTCAATTGTTTCATAGAACGGATGTTTATGGGTTTTTTAATGAATAAACATAGAAATTGACCCTCCTAGTCTTAAAAGTTGAGAAATTACATCTGTCTTGTTTGAGTTCCTTTTTCTGAAAAACAACCATCAGGACTCTCAAAGAGTATCAAGGAAGTAAAACTTAAACCAGATCACCACATCTGGACAACAAGATGTCAGACCCCTAACCTGTCATAATTGCCTAAGTGACCACTGCTTCCTGTTGGCCAATTTATCTTCCTTATTCCTACCTAACTCCCATTTTCCTGCATGTAGTTACATTGCTTCCCTACTATATAAATCCCTAATTTTAATTGGTTGAGGATATGGATTTGAGACTGATCTGTTCTCCTCAGCTGCAGTACCCAAATAAAGACTTCTTCCCTGGCAAAAAAAAAAAAAAAAAATAGGTGCAGCTAACCACCATGGCACATGTATAACTATGTAACAAACTTGCACATTCTGCACATGTATCCCAGAACTTAAAGTAACATATGTGTGTGTACATATATACACACACATATATGTAAATAATTAAGGACATTAAAGACAATGCAGATAAATGGAATGATATTCCAAGTTTATGAATTAAAACGATTAATTAGCTTGATTATGATAATTTTAAAACATGTGTGTGTACCAAATTATCATGTTGTAAACCTTAAATGTATGCTCTTTAACTGCAGAGTATTACTTGATAAAAATTAAAATAGAAAAAATAAACCCAGCTATTGGGTACTATGTTCAGTACCTGAGTGATGGGATTATTCATACCCTACACCTTAGCCTCACAAAATGTACCCAAGTAACAATCCTGCACATGTATCTCCCTGAATCTAAAATAAAAGTTGAAAAAAAGAAATTTTGCCTTTGAATGCTACTGCCTGAGCAAATATCCTAATGTTAGGGTCATTGTATGCTGTTTTATACACTATATGGTTCTTTATAAAGCATTGAAAAATATATTAAAGTATCCATTTTATAGACAAAATTAAAAAACATCTTCAGAGAAAGGAATCATAGATTATCCTTAAAGCCACCAAGAACTAGCAAATAAGTCAGGAATGTAGGTTAGAGTACTTAAATTCAGAAACTATACATTTAACATCCTTTTCTGTTTTTGTAGTGTCAAACAGAAACTGCTAGCTGCTATATTATTCATATCTGAATGGCTATCTTGGATGCTGGTGACTTCATTTCTGATTTATACAGTGGTCTACTAGTCAGCCAGAGTTATATGGTCCAAGCCATTGGAATATGAACAGCAGTCCAAGCACTAAAGCATTTGATTCAGTGCTGCAGTTTTACTTAAAAGAAGTAAAAGTCACTGAAGTGCCATGGAAAACAAGAGTTCAGTTTCTAAACTCAGGCAATCAAACTTAAAAACTTTGGAAACAAACATTGGAAATCTTCATAAAAATAAGCACTTCTTCATTTCTGCAAATTTGGCATCCATGTTGCTCTGCTTCTGTCTCATTTCTTGTACTTCAGCCATCATTCTCTGGAACACATCAGGGTAGATTCTGACATCCTCAATTTTCATTGTTGGCACCTAAAATGGAAACAGTACACTTGTATTGGTTAGAAATTTCACGTACCATTGACTCTCCATTACAGATACTAATGAAAGAGAGGAAGCATTATTAACCTAAAACAATAGACTAAATTTTACAAATGTACCTCTTTTATAGCACTAAGAATAGAATACTTCATAATCATTATTACATACATTCTCATCTCTCCTACTAATTTAGAAGAAGATTACAAATGTAGTCTCTCCCATCCTTCCCCCCAATTCCCAGAGCAATACCTTACGCATAGTAGACCAACAATAAATGTTTACTTGATTAAGCATTTATTTTTGAGTAAATTTTACACATTAAGAACTGTGAGGGGACTGCAAGGATTAGTAAGTCATAGCTTCTATCTGGAAAGAATTGAAAATATCCTACAGTGAGAGAATATATATAATTACAGAAGATAGTAAAGAAATTGGATGTGACTTTTATAGGCAGGGAAGTGTATGATTTAGAAACAAACCTCATTCTGTTTAGACTTGATCTATGACCTTTGCCCAGCTCTTCCCTGTTGGAAGTGATTATGAGTAGTGTTGGAGAGGAGGCTTTATCTCATGGATAATCCACAGTGTGGTTAATTCTCAGAAACAATCCTAAGTATCCAAAGTAGGCTAGTTTCATTTTATAGGCCAATTAGGTTAGGAACATATTGAACTAGGTGTTTCATAAAATGAAGCACCATGCTAGAGTTCTACAGTTAAATGCAGAATAATATCTATAACAGTGATGTAATTATTTCCACAGGTGGTGACTAAGCAGACTTTAATGATTTGGACCTGCACTGCTTGAGTGTACCTATAAGATGCAATATCGTTACATTTAATAGATCTTTTCAAGAAAGTCTTATTTTTTACAGAATCTCATGGTATAGGCAGAACAAAAATTTTCATTTAGTAAGTATAGATAAGTAATGACAATAAAACTTTAACAGAGTAAAGCAACACATCACATTATCACGTAATACTCTAACTTGAAAGCTTTACATTTTTCCACTACTGTCTTAGTAAGCTTGGGTTCTAGCAAGCAAACAACTATAGACTATAGGTACCTCAAGTTGGAATGGGAAATGTGAATGGAAACTTACAACTTGTTTTCATCTGCTGTAAAGGTATCTGTAGAATAAGCTGATCTGTCAAAGATCCCTCATGAAGTTAACAGATCGGGAATGAAGGTTAGATATTCAGACATGAAAAGATGACTATGTCTGAAAAGCAGTATGCAATAAATAACAAATGAGTAGCACAGATAATACATTTTATCAGCATTAAAAAGAGAGAGCAATCCCATTTGGAATGAACCAGATGTCTGTTTTGATTCTGTGATAATGAAAAAATTGCCTGCAATCTGCTTAGGCCAGAGCCCACTCCTTTATTATGTAGAAGGCATTTACCATTTCCCAAATATCGTAAACCAATGGGCACAAAAGCTGACCAGCTAACGCAATACTAGAAAAAGCATTTGAAGTTTTTGTTTTCTTCTACAAGAAAATAGAAGAAAAATCTGGCATCTCTTTTAGTATGCTGGTGGTCACTTGCACTTACTAATCAGATATGAAAATCATTGTTTCATATTTGGAAGCCTTAAACTCAAATTAATTATTGTTCAGTTCATGTGTCTAAATATAATTCTCAGTGAGACCAACAAGACGAAGAGCTACGTAGACTCAGAGATGTCTGTACATGGCTCCTTTTTCAATGGCAATGGATAATGATTCACCTTAGTTACCTTTCTCTTTCTTCTTCTACCTCACATAATGAAGAAGGCTATTACAAGGTCACTTCAACTAAAACAAAGACCATACTGCTTTTATATTATGAAAAAAGTGCATTGTGAACCAAGTTTGGTCTATTCCAGCGATTCTTCACTTTTTAGTCTTAGGGCCCCTTCACACTCTTAAAACATTTTAGGAACTCCAAAAGCTTTTGTTTATATGGGTTGTATCTATCAATATATACAATATTAAAATGTAAAACTAATAAAAATTTTGAATATTTACAAATTTCTTTAAAAATTGTAATAATATGAATGTTACATGTTAACATTAGAATTACATTATAAGACATTATGTATCCTTTGGAAAATTCTGTACTCATTAGAGAATGAAGAGTAAAAAAAGGCTACTGATGTCTTGATATTATTATAAAAATAATTCTGAACTCACGTATCACATGAAATGTCTTGAGACCCCCAGGGGTTCACAAATCATGCTTTGAGGACCACTGATCTAATTTATATACCAAATACTTGTGGTTTTGCTTTTTGTCTCTAACTTCCAATACATAGACATCATCTATATATAAGGTTCATGCAAAGCATCAATATACACAGACATCTCATAAGTGAGAAACTGTGTTACTATTGACTCATAAGCAACTCTGGGGGTGAGCAGGCAGATTCAGCAAACATTTTGCTTATTAAGAAAAATATCAAAATAAAGTTATGGCTTCATAACTATTCCTAGTCTCATGTGCCTACATTTTTCTTTTTCTTTTTTTTTTTTTTTCTGAGACAGAATCTCACTCTGTCGCCCAGGCTGGAGTGCAGTAGCACTATTTTGGCTCACTGCAACCTCTGCTTCCTGATTTTAAGTGATTCTTGAGCCTCAGCCTCCCGAGTAGCTGGGATTACAGGCATGTGCCACCACATCCAGTTAATTTTTGTATTTTCAGTAGAGACAAGGTTTCGCCATGTTGCCTAGGCTGTTCCGGAACTCCTGGTCTCAAGTGATCTACCCACCTTGGCCTGCCAAAGTGCTGGGATTGCAAGCGTGAGCCATCGTGGCTGGCCCTGCCTACTTTCTAAATATATCCCCATCTACATGGGAATACAACAGGTGATAAAATGTGCCTTTGGAAGAGTGGTCATAAGTTTTTGGATAAATTGATATCTAAAGGTCATCTTTTCAAAAAAAAATTATACTTTAAGTTCTACGGTACATGTGCACAACGTGCAGGTTTGTTACAT
Organism: Colobus angolensis palliatus; assembly: GCF_000951035.1. Lineage (NCBI taxonomy): Eukaryota > Metazoa > Chordata > Mammalia > Primates > Cercopithecidae > Colobus > Colobus angolensis. The sequence goes on from NW_012123932.1 coordinate 17,459, forward strand.
ATGTATACATGTGCCATGTTGGTGTGCTGCACCCATTAACTCGTCCTTTACATTAGGTATATCTCCTATTGCTATCCCTCCCCAAGACAGGCCTCAGTGTGTGATGTTCCCCATCCTCCAAGTGTTCTCATTGCTCAATTCCCACCTGTGAGAACATGTGGTGTTTGGTTTTCTGTCCTTGCAAAAGTTTGCTGAGAATGATGGTTTCCAGCTGCATCCATGCCCCTACAAAGGACATGAACTCATCCCTTTTCATGGCTGCATAGTATTCCATGGTGTGTATGTGCCACACTTTCTTAATTCAGTCTATCATTGATGGACATTCGGGTTGGTTCCAAGTCTTCGCTATTGTGAATAGTGCCACAATAAACTTACGTGTGTGTGTGTCTTTATAGCAGCATGATTTATAATCCTTTGGGTATATACCCAGTAATGGGATTGCTGGGTCAAATAGTATTTCTAGTTTTAGATCCTTGAGGAATCGCCACACTGTCTTCCACAATGGTTGAACTAGTTTACAGTCCCAACAACAGTGTAAAAGTCTCCCTATTTCTCCACATCCTCTCCAGCACCTGTTGTGTCCTGACTTTTTAATGATCATCATTCTAACTGGTGTGAGATGGTATCTCATTGTGGTTTTGATTTGCATTTCTCTGATGACCAGTGATGATGAGCATTTTCTCATGTGTCTATCAACTGCATAAATGTCTTCTTTTGAGTAGTGTCTGTTCATATATTTTGCCCACTTTTGGATGGGGTTCTATGATTTTTGTGGGAGGAACCCGGTGGGAGGTAATTGAATCATGGGAGCGGGTCTTTCTCGTTATAGTGAATAAGTTTCAAAAGATCTGATGGTTTTATAAAGGGAAGTTCCACTGGCTCTTTTTGCCTGCTGTCATGTAAGACATGCCTTTCTCCTCCTTTACCTTCCTCCATGATTGTGAGGCCTCCTCAGCCATGTAGAACTGTGAGTCCATTAAACTTCTTTTTCTTTAAAAATTACCCAGTTTTGGGTATGTATTTTTACTAGCAGTGTGAGAACAGACTACTACAGTGAATAATAAAGGCAGGGGTATAAATAAGCCCACTACTCACAGAAATTGTGTGAAAAGCATACATAATTTTGGATGGAGGTGAGGACAAAAAGGGTAAAAAATGTGCTTTGGCTACAAACAGATATGGATTTTAATCCTGTCTGTTGATCCCTTACTAGTTATGTGATCTTGGCTGTCTATTTATAAGTGAATCTGGGTGTAGGGAGCTGTAGCAGCTAGAAGAGAAGAGAACAGACAGGGACCAGCATGGAAGTGAGAGCATGGAGTAAGTATAATGAAGTGACCTAGTTATCTTAAGAGACAAAATGTAACCCAACAAGTGATGTCAGCAAAATGACTGAGCAAGGAATTCTAAGCTCCTGTTTATCCACATAGACATTTACATGAAAATAGAAACTGTCAGAACAAAATTTTTCAGACTCTGTAAAACAGTCACATGTTTAAAACAAACAAGTGGACACCAAGTAAAGACAAAAGCAACTTAAAAATAATTAAAACATTGAGACATTTTTTATTTTTCATTTTTCCATTTCTCACTGGCTCAGCAGTGGTTTTCAAGATGGCAGCTCACATTTCCAGTGTGGTACCTCGGTCAACCATTCTGGAGGGAGCAAAGCAGACCTTATTTGCAGGTTATTGTGTAGCTGTATGTATTAGGGTTCTTTAGAGGGACAGAACTAATAGTATAGATGTACATATAAAGGGGAGTTTATAAAGGAGTATTGGCTCATACAATCACAAGGTGAAGTCCCACAATAGGTCATCTGCAAACTAAGGAGCAAGGAAACCAGTCCCAATCACAAAACCTCAAAAGTAGGGAAGCAGACAGTGTAGCCTTCAGTCTGGGGTCGAAGGTCCAAGAGTCCAAAAGGTTAAGAACTTGGAGTCCAACGTTTGAGGGCAGGAAGAATCCAGCACAGGAGAAAGATGTAAGTCAGAAGACTTAAGCCAGTCTACCATTTCCATGTTCTTATGCCTGCTTTTATCCTAGCCATGATGGCAGCTGATTAGATGGTGCCCACCTAGATTGAGGGTGGGCCTGTGTCTCCCAGTTCACTATTTCAAATGTTCATCTTGGCCGGGCGTGGTGGCTCAAGCCTGTAATCCCAGCACTTTGGGAGGCCTAGACGGGAGGATCACGAGGTCAGGAGATCGAGACCATCCTGGCTAACACGGTGAAACCCTGTCTCTACTAAAAAATACAAAAAACTAGCCAGGCGAGGTGGCAGGCACCTGTAGTCCCAGCTACTCGGGAGGCTGAGGCAGGAGAATGGCATAAACCCGGGGGGCAGAGCTTGCAGTGAGCTGAGATCCGGCCACTGCACTCCAGCCTGGGCGACAGAGCAAGACTCCGTCTCAAAAAAAAAAAAAAATGTTCATCTCTTTTGGCAACACTCTCTCACAGATGCACCCAAGAACAACACTTTGCATCCTTCAATCCAAACAAGTTGACACTCAATATTTACCATCAAAAGTTCACACCTTGTCAACTTGAACCATACACATCTCCTGAAATTATATACAATCTTCAAATAAAGATAATAAAAAGTTCATAATTACACCTAACATAATACAGCTATTCTTCCCACAACCAGAAATGCACCAATCCCCAACGAAATATTATTGCATAAAGTTAACAACACTTAAACATTGATATGAAGTCGATAAATGTGATGTCACATGATAAACAAAAAAGAAAGGAAATAAAATGAAAATATCTTCTTAGTACAAGTGTATACATGCAAAAACACGTTCTTAACAAAAGAAGAAGGAAATACTCATGACAATTACAGTCCTTGTTTCTGCAACTGGTCAGGTGGTCATAGCTGGTATTGATAACTACCTTCTTCTACTACCCATTCTGCATTCCCTTTGCTTTCAGCAAGCACTCCAGCAGGTCATGGTTTTTTGCCTGGTGGAGTGACCCAAACCTTCATTCCTGAAGGGTCTGTGCCATTTGTAGTTCTTCCTGGATTGGGCTGTTCTATTTTCCCATTGACCTTAATCACTGAGCATGGTAATAGTAAGAGATGCCTTAATGGATCTCCTGTATTCCATGCATACTCTTCCTTACCTCCTTTGTGGAGTAGTAGACTGATCTTTAAAGTCAAGGTCAATCACCCCAGCCTACACTGTAACTACTGTAACTCACTTCTTAGCCTGTTCACTTAGAAGTAGGAGCAGCCCAAAAAGGCCAGGTGGCAATCTTAACTTCCAGTTTATTGGAATCTGGTGGTATCTCCTGGTGACAGCATTCCTCCCTCTATAACTAAGTCCTCTAGGCCAGCAGGACGCAATGTCATGGGAACAGAAAGCAAAAATTTTTCTAATAGGTCACTAAGGGTGATGGTAAGTTGTGTCACTTTCACTTCCACCCCTTGATTCCTGGATCCTTGAATCTTGGCTATGGGAGAATCAGTACCATACATTGGATGCTAATTCAGAGCAAACAGCCTTCTGGAGAACTTTGCCACATACCTGCAAAGTATTGTCACCTAGTTGGCATTATAATTGTGACTTCAAAAGGCCATTACACTGTTCTATCACTCCAGCTGCTTCAGGATGATGGAGAATATGGTGAGACCAGTGAATTCCTCAGCATCAGCCCACTGCTGCACTTTCTTAGCTGTAAAGTGTGTCCCTTGGTCAGAGGCAATGCTATGTGAAATACCATGATGGTGGATAAGGCATTCTGTGAGTCCACAGATGGTAGTCTTGGCAGAAGCACTGCATGCAGGATAGGCAAACCCATATCCAGAGTAAGTGTCTATTCCAGTAAAGACAAGCCACTGCCTTTTCCATGATGGAAGACGTTCAATATAATCAACGTGCCACCAAGAAGCTGGCTGATCACACCAAGGAATAGTGCCATATCGAGGACTCAATGTTGGTCTCTCTGCTGTTGGCAAATTAGGTACTCATCAGTGGCTGCAGCCAGATCAGCCTTGGAGAGTGGAAATCTATGTTGCTAAGCCCATGCATAACCTCCATCCCTGCCAAAAGGCAAACAATCAGACATTTTGGGGACTACTGGATACTGGCTCTGAACTGACATTGATTCCTGGGAACCCAAAAAGTCATTGTGATCCTTCAGTTAATGTAGGAGCTTATGGAGATCAGGGAATTAATGGACTTTTAGCTCAGATCTGACCTACAGTGGATCCAGTGGGTCCCCGGACTCATTCTCTGGTCATTTTCTCAATGCCAGAATGCATAATTGGCATAGACATACTTAGCAGCTAGCAGAACCCCCACATTGGCTCCCTGACTGGCAGGATGAGGGCTATTATTGTGGGAAAAGTCAAATGGAAACCATTAGAGCTGCCTCTACCTAGAAAAAATAGTAAATCAAAAACAATACTGAATCCCTAAAGGGATTGCAGAGATTAGTGTCACCATCAAGGACTTGAAAAATGCGGGAGTGGTGATTCCCAGCACATTCCCATTCAACTATCCTATTTGGACTATGCTGAAGACAGATGGATCTTGGAGAATGACTGTGGATTATTATAAGTTTAACTAAGTGGTGAATCCAGTTGCAGCTGCTGTACCAGATGTGGTTTCATTGTTTGAGGAAATTAACACATCTCCTGGTAACTGGTATGCAGCTATTGATTTGGCAAATGTCTTTTTCTCCATTCTTGTCCATAAGGCCCAGCAGAAGCAATTTGCCTTCAACTGGCAAGGTTAGAAATATACCTTTACTGTCTTACCTCAGAAGTATATCAACTCTTCAGCTTTGTGTCATAATCTTGTTCGGAGAGACCTTGATTGATTTTCCGTTACACAAGATATCACACTGGTCCATTACATTGATGACATTGTGATTGGATCCAGTGAGTGAGAAGCAGCAAAGACACGGGACTTATTGTGAGACGTTTGCATGCCAGAGGATGGGAAATAAATCTAACTAAAATTCAGTGACCTTCTAGTTCAGTAAAATTTATAGGGATCCAGTGGTACAGGACCTGTGGTGATATTTCTTCTAAGGTGAAAGATAAGTTGTTGCATTTGACCCCTCCTACAACCAAGAACAAAGCAGAACACCTAGTGTGCTCATGTGGATTTTGGAGGCAACACATTCCTCATTTGGGTGTGTTACTCTGGCCTATTTATTGAGTGACTCAAACGGCTGCCAGTTTTGACTGGGATCCAGAACAGGAGAAGGTTCTGCAATAGGTCCAGGCTGCTGTGCAAGTTTCTTTGCCACTTTAGTCATATGACCCAGAAGATCCGATGGTGCTTGTTTGACAACTTTGGCAGGCCCCCATAGGTGAGTCAAAGTGGAAGCCTCTAGGATTTTGGAGCAAGGCTGTGCCACCTTCTGCTGACAACTACTCTCTTTTTGAGAGACAGCTCTTGGCCTGTAACTGGGCCTTGGTAGGAATTGGACATTTGACTGTGGGTCATCAAGTCACCATGTGACCTGAACTGCCTATCATGAACTGGGCGCTTTCTGACTGATTTAGCCATAAAGTGGCACGTGCACAGCAGCATTCTATCATCAAATGGGAGTGGTATATGTGTGATCTGGCTTGAGCAGGTTCTGACGGCGCAAGTTACATGAGGAAGTGGCTCAAATGCCCATGGTTCCCACTCCTGCCACCCTGCCTTCTCTCCCCTAGCTTTCACCGATGGCCTCATGGGAAGTTACCTATGATCAGTTGACAGAGGAAGAGAGGAGTAGGGACTGGTTTACAGATGACTCTGCATGATATGCAGGCACCATCTGAAAGTGGTCAGCTGCAACACTCCAACCCCGTTCTGGGACATCCCTGAAGGGCAGTGGCAAAGGGAAATCTTTCCAGTGGGCAGAACTTTGAGCAGTGCACCATATTATGCACTTTGCTTGGAAGGAGAAATGGCCAGATGTGCGATTATATACTGAGTCATGGGCTGCAGCCAATGGTTTGGCTGAATTGTCAGTGACTTGGAAGAAGAAAGATTGGAAAACTGATTACAAATTTGGGGAAAAGGTATGTAAATGGATCTCTCTAAGTGGTCAAAAACTGAGAAGAAATTTGTATCTAATGTGAGTGCTCACCAAAGGGTGACCTCAGCAGAGGAGGATTTTAATAATCAAGTGGATATTATTATTTGTTCTGTAGATACAATTCAGCATCTTTTCTCAGCCACCCAGGCCATTGCCCAATGAGTCCATGAACAAAGTGGCAATATTGGCAGGGATGGAGGTTATGCATGGGCTTAGCAACATAGATTTCCACTCTCCAAGGCTGATCTGGCTGCAGCCACTGATGAGTACCTAATTTGC
>NW_012123932.1:28485-30454 GCF_000951035.1 Colobus angolensis palliatus
ATATTGATTCTTCCTATCCATGAGCATGGAATGTTCTTTCATTTGTTTGTGTCCTCTTTTATTTCATTGAGCAGTGGTTTGTAGTTCTCCTTGAAGCGGTCCTTCACATCCTTGTAAGTTGAATTCCTAGGTATTTTATTCTCTTTGAAGCAATTGTGAATAGGAGTCCACTCATGATTTGGCTGTCTGTTTGTCTGTTACTGGTGCATAAGAATGCTTGTGAATTTTGCGCATTGATTTTGTGTCCTGAGACTTTGCTGAAGTTGCTTATCAGCTTAATGAGATTTTGGGCTGAGACGATGGGATTTTCTAAATAGACAGTCATGTCATCTGCAAACAGGGACAATTTGACTTCCTCTTTTCCTAATTGAATACCCCTTATTTCTTTCTCCTGCCTGATTTCCCTGACCAGAACTTCCAAAACTATGTTGAAAAGGAGTGGTGAGAGAAGGCATCCCTGTCTTTTGCCAGTTTTCAAAAGGAATGCTGTTAGTTTTTTCCCATTCACTATGATATTAGCTGTGGTTTTGTCATAAATAGCTCTTATTGTTTTGTGATACATTCCATCAGTATCTAATTTATTGAGAGTTTTTAGCATGAAGTTCTGTTGAATTTTGTTGAAGACCTTTTCTGCATCTTTTGAGATAATCATGTGGTTTTTGTCTTTGGTTCTGTTTATATGATGGATTACATTTACTGATTTGCATATGTTGAAGCAGCCTTGCATCCCACGGATGAAGCCCACTTGATCATGGTGGATAAGGTTTTTGATGTGCTGCCAGATTCAATTTGCCAGTATTTTATAGAGGATTTTTGCATCGATGTTCATCAGGGATATTGGTCTAAAATTCTCTTTATTTGTTGTGTCTCTGCCAGACTTTGGTATCAGGGTGATGTTGGCCTCATAAAATGAGTTAGGGAGGATTCCCTCTTTTACTGTTGATTGGTATAGTTTCAGAAGGTATGGTGCCAGCTCCTCCTTGTACCTCTGGTAGATTTCGGCTGTGAATCCATCTCTTCCTGGACTTTTTTTGGTTGGTAGGCTATTAATTACTTCTTCAATTTCAGAGCCTGTTATTTGTCTCATCACGGATTCAACTTATTCCTGGTTTAGTGTTGGGAGGGTGTATGTGTCCAGGAATTTAATCATTTCTTCTAGATGTTTTAGTTTTTTTGCATAGAGGAGTTTATAGTATTCTCTGATGGTAGTTTGTATTTCTGTGGGATCAGTGGTGATATCCCCTTTATCATTTTTTATTGTTTCTGTTTGATTCTTCTTTCTTTTCTTCTTTATTAGTCCTGCTGGTGGTCTATCAATTTTGTTGATCTTTTCCGAAAACCCGCTCCTAGATTCCTTTATTTTTTTGAAGGGTTTTTTTGTTTCTTTATCTCCTTCAGTTCTGCTCTGATCTTAGTTATTTCTTGCCTTCTGCTAGCTTTTGAGTGTTTGCTCTTGCTTCTCTAGTTCTTTTAACTGTGATGTTAGGGTGTCAATTTTAGATCTTTCCTGCTTTCTTTTGTGGGAATTTAGCACTATAAATTTCCCTCTACACACTACTTTAAATGCATCCCAGAGATTCTGGTATGTTGTGTCTTTGTTCCATTGGTTTTGAGGAAAGTCTTTATTTCTGCCTTCATTTCATTATATACCCAGAAGTCATTCAGGAGCAGGTTGTTCAGTTTCCATGTAGTTGAGTGGTTTTGATTGAGTTTCATAATCCTGAGTTCTAGTTTGATTGTACTGTGGTCTGAGAGACAGTTTGTTATAATTTCTGTTCTTTTCCATTTGCTGAGGAGTGCTTTACTTGCAACTATGTGGTCAGTTTTGGAATAAGTGCAATGTGGTGCTGAGAAGAATGTATATTCTGTTGATTTGGGTTGGAGAGTTCTGTAGATGTCTATTAGGTCTGCTTGGTGCAGAGCTGAGTTCAATTCCTGGATATCCTTGTTAACTTTCTGTCTCGTTGAT
>NW_012123932.1:30723-36258 GCF_000951035.1 Colobus angolensis palliatus
ATGAGATGGGTCTTCTGCATACAGCAGACTGATAGGTCTTGACTCTTTATCCAATTTGCCAGTCTGTGTCTTTTAATTGGGGCATTTAGCCCATTTACATTTAAGGTTAATATTGTTATGTGTGAATTCGATCCTGTCATTATAATGTTAACTGTTTATTTTGCTCATTAGTTGATGCAGTTTCTTCCTACTATTAATGGTCTTTACAATTTGGCATGTTTTTGCCATGGCTGGTACCAATTGTTCCTTTCCATGTGTTGTGCTTTTTTCAGGAGCTCTTGTAAGGCAGGCCTGGTGGTGACAAAAATCTCTCAGCATTTTCTTGTCTGTGAAGGATTTTATTTCTCCTTCACTTATGCAGCTTAGTTTGGCTGGATATGAAATTCCGGGTTTAAAATTCTTCTCTTTAAGAGTGTTGAGTATTGGCCTCCACTCTCTCTTGGCTTGTAGAATTTCTGCCAAGAGGTCCACTGTTACTCTGATGTGCTCCTGTTTGCGGGTAACCCGACCTTTCTCTCTTGCTGCCCTTAATACTTTTTCCTTCAGTTCAACTTGGTGAATCTGACAATTACGTGTCTTGGAGTTGCCCTTCTCGCGGAGTATCTTTGTGGCGTTCCCTGTATTTCCTGAATTTGAATGTTGGCCTGACTTGCTAGGTTGAGGAAGTTCTCCTGGATAATATCCTGAAGAGTGTTCCAACTTGGTTCCATTCTCCCCATCACTTTCAGGTACACTAATCAAACGTAGATTTGGTCTTTTCACATAGTCCCATATTTCTTGGAGGCTTTGTTCATTTTGTTGTACTCTTTTTTCTCTAAACTTCTCTTCTTGCTTCATTTCATTAATTTAATCTTCAGTCACTGATACCCTTTCTACCACTTGATCGAATCGGCTACTGAAGCTTGTGCATGCGTTACGTAGTTTTCGTGCCATGGTTTTCAGCTCCATCAGGTCACTTAAGGTCTTCTCTACAGTGTTTATTCTAGTTTGCCATTCATCTCATCTTTTTTCAAGGTTTTTAGCTTCCTTGTGATGTTTTCGGAGTCCTCCTTTAGCTGGGGGTATTTTGTTATTACCGACTTTCTGAAGCATACTTCTGTGAACTCGTCAAAGTAATTCTTTGTCCTGTTTTGTTCCATTGCTGGTGAGGAGCTGTGATCCTTTGGAGGAGAAGGGGCGCTCTGGGTTTTAGAATTTTCAGCTTTTCTGCTCTGATTTCTCCCCATCTTTGTGGTTTTATTTACCTTTGGTCTTTGATGATGGTGACCTACAGATGGGGTTTTGGTGTGCATGTCCTTTTTGTTGTTGTTGATGCTATTCCTTTCTGTTTGTTAGTTTTCCTTCTAACAGTCAGTACCCTCAGCTGCAGGTCTGTTGCAGTTTGCTGGAGGTCTACTTCAGACCCTGTTTGCCTGGGTATCACCAGTGGAGGCTGCAGAACAGCAAATATTGCTGACTGATCCTTCCTCTGGAAGTTTCATCTCAGAAGGGCACCCAACTGTATGAGGTGTCAGTCAGCCCCTACTGGCAGGTGTCTCCCAGTTAGGCTACATGGGAGTCAGGGAGCCACTTGAGGGGACAGTCTGTCCGTCCTCAGAGCTCAAACTCCATGCTGGGAGAACCACTGCTCTCTTCGGAGCTGTCAGACAGGGACATTTAAGTCTGCAGCAGTTTCTCCTGCCTTTTGTTCAGCTATGCCCTGCCCCCAGAGGTGGAGTCTACAGAGGCAGGCAGGCCTGGTTGAGCTGAGGTGAGCTCCACCCAGTTTGAGTTTCCTGGTGTCTTTGTTTACCTACTCAAGCCTCAACAATGGCAGATGCCCTCCTCCAGCTTAGGCTGCTGCCTGGCAGTTCAATCTCGGATTGCTGCACTAGCAGTGAGCAGGCTCTGTTGGTGTGGGAGTTGCTGAACCAGGCACGGGATATAATCTCCTGGTGTGCTGTGTGGTAAGGCCATTGGAAAAGTGCAGTATTAGGACTGGAGTCTCCTGATTTTCCACGTACCATTGGTCACAGCTTCCCTTGGCTAGGAAAGGGAAATCCCCTGATCCCTTGCACTTCCTGGGTGAGGTGACACCCTGCCCTGCTTTGGCTCACCCTCCATGGCCTGCACCTACTGTGCAACCAGTCCCAGTGAGATGAACCAGGTACCTCAGTTGGAAATGCAGAAATCACCCATCTTCTACATCAATCACACTGGGAGCTGCAGACTGGAGCTGCTCCTATTCAGCCATCTTGGAACCCAAAGCCTGGCCTAACTGATTTGAATTTCATCTCCTTTTAATGCTCTGCTCACTCTTTGGAAAAGATGTAAAGAAAGGAAGTATGAGAAAGAAGAAGCAAAGAAACTTGAAGAGATGACCAACTAGATCATCTGTCCCTGAATAAACAAGAATTGGAGGCGTTGCATATGCATATGTATGTATTTTAATGTAAGAAAAAAGTAACAACAATGACTAAATAACTAATCCAGAGAAAGCAAATTAGGTGTCAGTAAGATACTTGTTAAAATGCGAGGAACTGCTGATTTCCCGGTGCAGTCTGGTTTATCTTAAGAGCAAGTCAGGAAAGGATGGTAACGGTCAGGCACAGTGAGGTACTTTGAAATGTTTGTTGAAACTAGATGTGGCTTACCTATCCTGTTCCTTTAAGCTCATGTAGGAATCTGGATTAATTAACACACACACAGAAATTCAGAGTTCACAGAAACTAAGTAAGGAAAGAAGCAAAGTATACCAGTAACTGGTAGCCAGAGTAAGTATACATGAAAACACTGTTTCTGAAATATTGTTTTTTCACGTGTTAAGTCTAACTTTCCCTTTGTGCCTTCCCTCAGGAAGGCATTGGTTTCCAAAGACATGTAGGGAGATTCTGTCCTATTCCAGTTTTTGAGCAGTGTTTTTCAAATGCCCTGATGAGGATATGAATCACATCCTTTATACCATCATAATCTAGCAACAAACCTTGGCATAGAAGTTTTCCTCTTGGGCTTAAAATACCACTCATAACTGTTTTGCTGAATAGCAAAAGGGAATTTTTTATCTCATATTTTAAACATAAGTCTCAAGAATGACTAAAATTTGTGCTTTAAATTATTAATCCCAGTTTTCAGAATTTTATAATTATAAAGATCAGCATACTTTAAGTGATAAGATATTAAACTTTTTCTCCTGTGTCGAGCATGAGGAATCCCAATGTACTTTGCTAGGAAGAAAGCTACAGCTGAATTCTAACCAAAGGCAACCTCAACTTTATAAATACTTCCTTTGAAATATTAGACACTAGACCTTCATGTGTCAATTCGTTTGAGTAGTAACTACTTTTTTTCTGGGGCCTGATCAGCTTCTATTTCCTGGATAACTTGGGGCAATAAATAAAATGTTCTTGCTATGGAAAAAGCTACAAATGAGCTACAAATGTAGCTACAAAAGCTACATTTTTCCATCTTAAAATTTCTCCACAGACTCAAACTGAATATAGGAAGAAAACACATTTTTTTTCTTTGATCTTTTATTAGGTTCTATATCACTCTATCTCTTGTTCTTATTTTTCTTTAGTAATTTTCCCCTTTTTTTCTTTCAACATAAACTCCTCTATCTTCTCTACATTTATGTGAGCTAGCTCATATACAATACTTTAAATGCAGGCATTTGAATTCCTCTCTGAATTTTGAATTCTTGAATCCTATCCAACTTATATATTTTGCCACAGGTAAGAAGGAGATATTACAGTCTACTTACTCTCTTTGGTACCTTGTCCTTCCAAAGGATTGTCAGGATCCTCCTGAATAGGTCATACACCTTTGCTCTGAAGTTCGTATGCATACCCTATCTGATTATACTTCCCTGAAATATACCGAGGGGCATTTTCTAGAGGGCATCTGTCTTACATGATAAAGCATGTTATGCGTAGTTCAGGCACTCTGCTGATATTCACTAAGAATAATAATTTCATGAGAATTTTCTATTCTAGGAAAACCATCATTTGCTTTTTAATAAAAACTCTCCCTCAGGTGTTCTTGGCATATGTGTCAAAGGCAAAACTACTTTAGGTAAACAGAGCCCGACATCCCCCTCCCCTAGCATTGGGGTGAAAGGGGTTAAACAAGGGCAGCTGCAAATCTATGCCTAACTACTAGTGGGAGTTGCCAGAAAATATTTTAAAAGGGGACATATTTCCCTCAGGAATTACTTTCTGAAGCAATGCTTCTCCCCCATGTGGTGAGAGGTTTAACTTTCATTTCTAATTCCTGCATCCTCTATTAGAGGAGATAATATATAAGTTAATGACTTAGAGTTCTCATTTTTTCTTATTAAAGATCCACATTTTAAAAATAAAGATAAATTATTTCTCAATTCAGAATATATTTAAAACCAAATGAGGTAACATATATCCCCATGGCCATTCCACTCTAAAACTTTTAATTTTCTTATTTATCCATTTAACAAACATTTACTGAACACTTAACTCCATCTCATATAGTTGACTAGGCTCTGTGGAGGATAAACAGGCCAATGAGATGCAATTTCTGTCTTCAAGAAGCTAATAATTTAGCAGGAAATACAAATATATTAATGACTACTGTTAACACAACATGATTGAATATTAGAGTAAGGACTGGAAAAAGTGTTTGGGAGAATACAGGAGGGAATAGTGAACTATGCCTGCAGTGGATGGGGATATATCATATATCTCCACAAGAAACCTCACAAAATAGAAAAATTCAGACTTGTCTTTCTAGAAAATTTGTTACAGGAATAAAAATTCTCTCACAGAATTCCATAGGAAGAAAATATGCATCAGGATATTTGATGAATCTCATGTACATTGTTTTATTGAAAGAAAACCCTGCTAACATGTTAAACACAGAAAATGAAAAAAAGAAAGAAAAAGGCTAAGTCATTTGAGAGTGAATGATCATCAACAGATGTAGTTTTCCTTAACATCTGTACATTCCCAGAGAATAAAGCCATGAGAAATAAATGCTGCTATTGAAGAAAGGTGTTTCTAAAGCAGAGGTTTCTGAAATTTGTCTAACATTCAACAAATGATTTGTCTATAACTTATCTATAAAACAGACAATTCAACCATTAGCAAATATGTGATGATAAGTATTGTAAAAACAACACTGTAGCCTATCTAGACTTCTTCATAGTTCCTGCTTTAGAGATGAGTAACATCCCCTTGCCAATCTCCCTCTTCTAGGAATATGCAACTTTTTAAAAGAGAGAGATACATATCAAAATAGCTATAATAAAGTCAGGCTGGGTGGAGTGGGGGACCTGGGGTATCATTGCTAATCAGCAGGGGATTTCTTTTGGTGTGACGGAAATATTCTAGAATTAGATTGTAATTATGGTTGCACCACTGTGTATATATTAAATATGATAGAATTGACCACTTTAAATGGGTGAATTGTATAGTATGTGAATTAAATCTCAGCCCAAGGTTATCTATAGATTCAATGCCATCCCCATCAAGCTACCAATGAGTTTCTTCACAGAATTGGAAAAAACTGCTTTAAAGTTCATATGGA
>NW_012123932.1:37768-59263 GCF_000951035.1 Colobus angolensis palliatus
AAAAAAAAAAAATCAGGCTGTGATAAGTACTGTGTTTGTCTTATATATGAAGCACACTGGGCATTTGTGAAAAGAGATTAATTCTGACTGGGGTATATGACACTTCTTGAGGGAGGTACAATTTGAGCTGGGACTTGAAAGATGAAAACTCTGGTAAGCAAATACTAGGAATGAATTTGGGAAGAAAGGTCAATCCAGGAAAGAAAACGGCACAATGAAAGGCATTGATATAGGAAAGTTAATGGCAGTGTTGTACAAAGTGTGGCCCATGGAATGATGCTTGTCTGCAGACCATTTGTCATTGGTTGTTGATCACATAAGTATAAAAACTGAGAGTAGTTCCTTTCGAAACTTATATAGTAATGTGCCATTATTGTGACATCGAAATGTCATCATTTTTCCTAATAATTCATTCTTATATTTCATAAAGTATTGATTTGTGGTAGATTAGAACTTTAAAGAAAATGTCCTTCACCATAGTCAGCTTGAGAAACAGTGGTATAAAGCATGGGAAGAGAAGAATTAGTCTGTGTGGTGAAAAGATGTGTGTGTGTGTGTGTGTAACACACACAACATGCATGAGAACAGAGGTGAGGAAAGATGGAATAAAAAACAGAGGATAAGGCTGAACTGTTGAAGAATGTAAATGTCAGACTCAGATACTGGACTTATTTCATGTACTGTGGTGGGAATCAGCTGAGAGTTTTGAATAAGAATGACACATTCTGGCCAGATGCAGTAGCTCACACCTGTAATCACTACACCTTGGAGGCTGAGGCAGGAGGATAGCTTGAGCACAGGAGTTTAAGGCCAGCCTGGGCAACATAGTGAGACCCCCATCCCTACAAAAATTAAAAGTAAAAAAGAAACCTATGGTCCCAGCTACTTGGGAGGCTGAGGCAGGAGGATTACTTGAGTATGAGAGGTGGATGCTGCAGTCAGTTATGATTGCATTATTGTATTCCAGCTTGGAATACAGAACAACACTCTGTCTCAAAAAAAAAAAAAAAAAAAAGAAGCATTATATTTTGAAAAGGTAAAACAGACAGTAATAGGTATCACTAATTAGAACAAGCAGTGTTTATAATTTATTAGAAAGGGTTAAAGGCTGGAATACTAGGAAACTACTCTTGGACAGTGAGAAAGTGGAAAGGAGGGGCACTAGGAAAAATGGGAGCTTGCTAATCTTTCCTACATAATAAGCACTAAGAAAATTAGAGTATATAAAACATCAATCAGCAGTTGAATTTGGATTCTAAGAATACGGATGATTACACCCCTCCTTTTGTGGTTTTATTTTCTAAAGTTTCTTAACTGGACATATGTCAACTTCACACACACACACACACACACACACACAAACCTTAAAAGGGAACACTATTACATTTCTTACTGCCTATCCTATTAGTCAAGCTGCATTTTCTTACCATGGACTTCGACTAATTTACTGTAATTTCTCATTCTTAAAATAGTGGGGAGTATTTTTTCTATCTACGAGCCACAACAATAACCACTGGATTCAAAAATTTTATAAAAAGAATATATGTTACTATAAAACAAATTAGTTTAGAAATATGAAATATTATGGAAGAGTAAGAATCCATAGACCTGTCCTCTAAGCTCTCTCTCCTCATCCCCCACCCCACAGCAGGTCCTGGTGTGCATTATTCCCTGCTCTGTGTCGATGTGTTCTCATTGTTCAACTCCCACTTATATAAGAACATGCGGTGTTTGGTTTTCTGTTCCTGTGTTTGCTGAGGATGAAAGGAAATTTTTGTTTGGAACCCTAATCACTAAAATTTGTTTCCCAATCAAGCTAAGAAGATTTTCAAGAATGAACTGCTGTAATAGCCCCCACTCAACTCAGAGTGATATTCATATGTTTAAAAAAAACAGTTATTTTTTTCTGCAATATTCCACTGAATTATCATAATGCTTGTAGGAATAAAACAGTCATACTTACACATGTTGAGCTGTCAGAAGATGGTCATATTCTTTTGCTTCAAATATTTTGGAAAGTCTTTGGCAAAGGTTTGTTCATTCATAATGTGAAAGCTCTGACCATTCTAGAAGTAAGGGAAGACCAAACAATGGTCTTGAAATGTTGCAATGAAGTTTCAACAGAGCAACAATTCAACAACAATGCATCAGAAACCATAAACTTCAAAGACTTGTGCAAATATATAGCCAAAAATTGTTATCAAAATACTCTCCCATAGAGACAGAATTTGCCACAGAGAAAAACCGTTAAAAAAATGTAAGGGATTTGACCACAAAATAAAAAACTATATACATGAATACCATAAGCTAGAAAGTAAAATATAAACAAAATTAAAAGGTAAAATACAAAATTGGGAAATATTTTCAACACATATAACAAAGAATTACTATTGTTTGCATTCAATAAGGTCTTATAAATTACTAAAAGACAAAAACTCCATCAGAAAAATAAATGGACAAAGGCATAGAGGGGCAATTCAAATAATCAGTCAATTAAGGTTTGGAAAAATGTGGTCAAAATGCAAATTATGACAGCAAAGAGCTATAATCCTCTGCATATCAAATTGGCAAAGATTGAAAACAGTGTTAATCTCCAGTGTTGGCAGATTGGTGAGAGTTCAAATAAACAGGCAACGACACTCTAGTGGTAGGAATTTAACATCTCTAACAATATTTATACAAAACCTTAAGATATTCAGTCTTTGGCTTGGAAACCTCATTTCAAGTATGTATAGGGACTAATTATGGATATGTGTCAAGATTCACCTCTAAGTTATTACTTAAATACTTAAATAGTTGTATAACATATTAAAAACTGGGGCCGGGCACTGTGGCTCACGCCTGCGATCCCAGCACTTTGGGAGGCTGAGATGGGCGGATCACGAGGTTAGGAGATCCATACCATCCTGACTAACACAGCGAAACCCCATCTCTACTAAAAATACAAAAAATAAGCCAGGCATGGTGGCGGGCGCCTGTAGTCCCAGCTACTCGCGGAGGCTGAGGCAGGAGAATGGCGTGAACCTGGGAGGCCGAGCTTGCAGTGAGCCGAGATCGTGCCACCACCGCACTCCAGCCTGGGTGACAGGGTGATACTCCGACTCAAGAAAAAATAAAAAATAAAAAATAAAAACTAGAAACAACCTAAATACTATAAAATTAGTTGCATGAAAAATTAAGCTATATAAGAATGCTTAATGAATGGCAATATTCATAACGTATTTTAAGTAAAAAAAGAAAATTTCCAAGTAGTATAAAATAAAATAAATTATTTTATAAATAATAAAAATACCCACGTTCACAAAATAATAGGCCACTAAATGTTAACAGTGGTTATCACTAGATGATAATATAAACATTTTTTTTTTTTTGCTTATTTGGGTTTTCTAAATTTTCTACAACAAGCAGATAATACTGTGATAAAAACCTATTTTAAAAGTAGGCAAAGCTGATTATATACATACATATGGTACATATTGCTCATTCTCTTAAATTATAAATTTATTGTATTTGATGAAACTGTAATGAAATAAAATGACAAGTATTATGTTGTATAAATTTCATTGTTCACTTGGATTAAGATTAAAAAAGAAAAAAAAACAGCTTGTCTGTCATTTCTCCGTATTACCTGTCAGAACATTTAGTCATGTCTTTACAGGTTAAATGGATAATCACAACCCCAAAAGGCACCAGAGGACAAATCCAGGATTTTTTTTATTTCATTAGTTTTTGGGGTACAGGTGGTTTTTGGTTATGTGGATGAGTTCTTTAGTGGTGAATGCTGAAATTTTAGTGTACCCATCATCAGAGAAGCACACACTATGCCTAATATGTAGTATTTTATCCCATATCCCCTTTCCAAACTCCACCCCTACAAGTCTCCAAAGTTCAGTATATCACTCTGTATGTCTTTGTGTCCTCATAGCTTAGCTCCCACTTTTAAGTGAGAATATACAGTACTTGATTTTCCATTCTTGAGTTACTTCACTTAGAATAATGACCTTCAGCTCCATCCAGGTTGTTGCAAAAGACATTATTCCATTCCTTTTTATGGCTGAGTAGTATTTAATGGTGTATATATACTACATTTTTTTAATCCACTCACCGGTTGATAGGCACTTAGGTTCGTTCTATATCTTTGCCATTGTAAATTGTGCTGCTGTAAACACGCGTGTGCATGTGTCTTTTTCACGTGTAATGACTTATTTTCCTTTGGGTAGGTACCTAGTAGTGGGATTGCTGGAGCAAATGATAGCTTTGCTTTTAGATTTTAAAGGAATCTCCATACTGTTTTCTATAGTGGCTTACATTCCCAACAGCAGTGTAAAGGTGTTTTATTTTCACCACATCCACACCTGCATCTATTGTTTTTTGACTTTTTAATTATGGCCATTCTTGCAGGAGTGAGGTGGTATTGAATTGTGGTTTTGAATTGCATTTTCCCTGATTAGTGATGTTGAGTATTTTTTTCGTATGTTTGTTGGCTGCTTATTTATCTTTTTTTGAGAAATGTATATTCATGTCCTTTGCCCTCTTTTGGATGGGATTATTTAATTTTTTTCTTGCTGGTTTGTTTGAGTTCCTTTTAGATTCTGGATATAGGTTTTTTTTTTTTCAGATGCATAATTTCTGAATATATTCTCCCAGTCTGTGGGTTGTCCTACTCTGTGGGTTATATACTCTTTTGATTACTTCTTTTCCCGTGCAGAAGCTTTGTAGTTTAATTAGGTCCCAATTATTTATTTTTGTTTTTGTTGCACTTGCTTTTGGTAACTTAGTCATGAATTATTTGCCTAAGGCAATGTCTAGAAGAATTTTTCCAATGTTATCCTCTAGAATTTTTGTGGTTTCATGTCTTAGACTTAAGTCTTTGATCCATCTAGAGTTGATTTTTGTATAAGGTGGGAGATGAAGATATAGTTTCATTCTTCTATGTGTGGCTTGCCAGTTTTCCCAGCACCATTTTTGAACCATGTACAGAAAGTTGTTGCCAAATATATATCTATTTTCAAGTTTATTAGATGATGGAAAAAACTGCTCTTGATTCTTAAATTGATGTTTGTGTGTAGATGTGATGTAAAATGACTACAATGTTATAGGGATGACTTACTTTGGCAGCAATTCAGTACAGGGAAAGTTAGAATACAGAGCAGAGAAAAGAGTGGCCTGGCAACCAGGAGACCATGGTTGCTTTTAATGCCGGACCAACTCCTTTCTTTTTCTGGAGGCTCAGTTTCCTTCCAGGTACAAAGGGTTTGTGACCACTAGGTAATCTGAAGATACCTTTGAGGCCACTCCCTCTACCTTTTGGTAAGCTTTATATAATCCTTTTGGAGTTGTGGTATCTTTATCTCTTCATAAAATTAAGTCTCTAATGAAGTTTTTCATTCACTCTCAGCACAGTTACATATGTAGTAGTCACTCAATCCATATTTGTTAACTCTTGCTTTTGTTCATATCAGTATTTAGCTCTCACAAAGTTCATTTTGATGTCTTAACTCTTTGGTCTGTAGATAGGCAAACTGTCTTCTTTTTGGTCCTTACTGGATACATCAGCCTATTCTACTCATGTCAAACATGACACTTCTTTTAACATTACCTTATGTATTCTGTTTTACTGTCTACTTTCATCATCTTGACCTTTATGTAGAGATCTTCTCTACTTGTATTTATTTTAGAATAAACAAATGTTTATATTAGTATCTTAATTGGCTTGGTCACCACTGAGTCCCTTAATTGGGGATTACTCATATCAGTCCATCTACTGTAGAGGTGCTCCAGGCATCTCTCTGGGGTTTATTCCCTCATCTCTGAGTTAAGTTAGAGCAGGACTTGCAATTGGAGGATGATCAGCAAGATAACCTAACAGTTAGCCCTGGTTCCAACTGTGCTAGAAAATTCCCAGGTTTCATGTGTACCACTCATGTTTCATTGATTTTTATTTTCAAAAGCAATAACTAAAAAATACAAATGCAGTCAATAAATATTTGTAGAAATTGTTATACAGTTGATCATTTGCATTAAGAATCACTTTTAGAATAGTTTGAATTTTCTCAAGGACTTAATGATCATATCTTTGGAAGTGTTTCTCAATAGTAGTGATTGAGATGACAACCACTCCACACTCCCTTACACACATACACTGGGTTTCTGGGGAAAGAAAATTGACTGATTACTCATTGTCTAGAAGTGCAATATTGTCAATGCTTGAGACTACCAAGAGCATTCAGTAAAATGTGTTTGCAATGCTGTTGACTATTGAGAAGGGAGAGTATGTTAGTTTTCTAAGGATGCTGTAACAAATTTCCACAAACTGGGTGACTTAAAATAACATAAATTTATTCTTCACAGTTCTGGAGGTTAGAAGTGTGAAATAAAGGTGTCAGCATGCCCTCTTTGAAGGCTTTAGGAAACAGTCCTTCTTCATCTCGTCTAGCTTCTGGTGGCTGTTTGCAATTCTTTGTATTATCTGTCTTGTAGATGCATCATCACTTCAATCTCTGCCTCTGACTTCACATTGCATTTTTTTCTTATGTGTCTGTGTCTCTGTGTCTGGTTTAGGGCTACCAGTCATTGGGTTAGGGCCTATTCTAATCCAATATTACATTAATTTACTTTATTATGTCTGCAAAAACTCTATTTTCAAACAAGGTCATATTCACAGGTTCTGGGGAGATATGAATTTATTGGAACACTAATCAAACCAATACAGATAGCTTAGGATATTGTGAAGTTGAATTAAGTAAAATGCAAGGATATTGTTACTGGGAAAATATAGCGGGGTAACTATCAGTGAGTCACTTAACCTTTCTTGAGAAACAATACCTTCTGTCAAGATTAGTTAGCTGTAGCCATTTATTAGCCTTAAAATATTTGAATGGAATTGTAGAATTGGCTTAAGTTTTTGGACATGACTTGATAGTGTAGGCCCTTTTAACCTGCTTGTGTATGGCAGTATTATAAATGGAAACATAGCCTTCTCCTTTCACGTGTGTTAGCCATGTATTGGGTTGATAACAGACCTAAACCTCAGCCTTTCACCACAGCATTTACATTGATGCATAAAATGCTTTTATCAGCCGGGTGCAGTGGCTCATGCCTGTAATCCCAGCACTTTCAGAGGCCGAGGTAGGTGGATCACCGGAGGTGAGGCATTGAAGACCGGCCTGGCCAACATTGTGAATCCCCGTCTCTACTAAAAATACAAAAATTAGCCAGCTGTATGGCACGTGCTTGTAATCTCAGCTACTCAGGAAGTTGAGTCAGGAGAATCACTTGAACCTGGGAGTCACAGGTTGCAGTGAGCCGAGATGGTGCCATTGCACTTCAGTCTTGGTGACAGAGCAAAACTCCATCTCAAAAAAAAAAAAAAATGCCTTTATTAAGAGATAATACATTTTATCTATGAATAAGGGATGATCACCAGAAAATAGATCAAGTAATTCTGGAAAAGGAGACATCTATATAATGATGTAAATGAATAGTATAACAAATCTTGCCCTAAGGAAAGATTTTAATATGCAGCAGGAGTTTGGGTGGGAACTTAAAAATTATGGATGGCAAAAGGAAAGCAAAGATGAAAGAAAAAGACATAGAAGAGGAGAATTGGTGGTAATGGCAGGGGTAGAGGTGGGGATACTTAGAGTAACAACAACAATCACTATCAGCACCATGTGCCAGGCACTGCTCTAAATGTTTCACATGTGTTACTTTATTTCTTCCTTGCAAAAATCCTATGAAGAAAGTGTTAATATTATTTTCATCTTCTTGAATGTGTGTGTGCATTCTCTTTTATTTCACACATTCATATTAAGTTTAGTAGATGTGAGAAGCAATTTGTAAATACACATGCATATCTATAATAGTCTCAAGAAAGCTGTTCTCAAGGAAAAGACACTTTTAAGATTATTGCAATTCAAATAAACTCTTAACATATTTTCATATTTTGACAACAAACATCTATTGTGTCAGCCACTATGCTGTCACAGAGGTAAAGAAATGGATAAGAAAATATCCCATACTATCCATTAACCCCACATGTATCTCAAATCCATTTGTTCTGTCTTCTTTCCATTTTCCCTCACCTGCTGATATCTTGACTGCATGCCTTGCCTCACTAATATTCTCTAGTTTATCATTATAATCACCTTTTTGTTTAAAACCTTTACTTATTTTCCCTTGCTGTTTTTTTTTTCCAGGTTTGGCAGAGCTAGAAAGATTTCAAGTTTCAAAAGTGTATGCATTTGCTGAGTTAGAATAAAATGTTTAGTGTCACATTTTTGTGTAGGTATAAAAACTTTGATTTCCCTGATCATTAGTGATGTGGAGCATATTTTTCATAGGCTTGCTGGCAATTTGTATACCTTCTTTTGAGTATTGTCTATTCATGTCCTTAGCCCACTTTTTAATGGGATTTTTTTTTTATTTCTGATTTGTTTGAGTTCTTTGTAGATTATGGATATTACTCCTTTGTTGGATATATAGATTGTAATTTTCTCCCACTCTGTGAGTTGTCTGTTAACTCTGCTGATTATTTCTTTCGCTGTGCAGAAGATTTTTAATTTAATTAACTCCCATTATTTATCTTTGTTTTTGTTGCATTTGTTTTTGGCTCTTCGGTCATGAAATCTTTGCTTAAGCTAATGTCTAGAAGAATTTTTCCAATGTTATCTTCTAGAATCCTTATGGTTTTAGGTCTTAGATTTAAGTCTTTGATCAATATTGAGTTGATTTTTGTAAAAGTTGAGAGATGAGGATCCAGTTTCTTTCTCCTACTTGTGGCTTGCCAATTATTTCAGTACCATTTATTGAACAGGGTGTCCTATCCCCATTTTATGTTTTTGTTTGCTTTGTCAAAGCTGTGTTGGCTGTGAATATTTGGTTTTATTTCTGGGTTCTCCATTCTGTTCCATTGGTCTATGTGCCTATTTTTATACCAGTACCATGCTGTTTTGGTGACTATGGCCTTACTGTATAGTTTGAAGTTGGCTAATGTGATGTTTCCAGATTTGTTCTTTTGGCTCAGTCTTGCTTTGGCTATGCAGGCTCTTTTTTGGTTCCATATGAACTTTAGGATTGTTTTTTCCATTTCTGTGAAGAATGACGATGATATTTTTATGGGAAATGCATTGAATTTGTAGACTACTTTTGGCAGTATGGTCATTTTCACAATATTGATTCTACTCGTCTATGAGCATGGGATGTGTTTCCTTTTGTTGGTGTCATCTGTCATTTGTTTAAGCAGTGTCTTGTAGTTTCCCTTGTAGAGGTCTTTCACCTCCTTGGTTAGATATATTCCTAAGTGTTTTATTCACTTTGTTTTGCAAGTGTTATAAAAGGGCTTGAGTTCTTTTTTTATTTCTTTTTTTATATGATGGAACAGGTAATTAATTAGGTGTATATTTTTTAATTTTACTTTAAGTTCTGGGATACATGTGCAGAACATGCAGGTTTGGTACATATGTATACATGTGCCATGATGGTTTGCTGCACCTATCAACATGGCATCTAGGTTTTAAGCCCTGCATGCATTAGCTATTTGCCCTAATGCTCTCCCTCCCCTTGCCCCCTCAGGGAGTGCCCTGAGAGGCCCCAGTGTGTGATGTTCTCCTCCCTGTGTCCATGTGTTCTCATTGTTCAAATTCCATCAATGAGTGAGAATATGTGGTATTTGGTTTTCTGTTCCTGTGTTACTTTGCTGAGAATGATGGCTTCTAGCTTCATCCATGTCCCTGCAAAGGACATTAACTCATTATTTTATGTGACTGCATTGTATTCCATGGTGTATATGTGCCATATTTTCTTTATTCAGCCTATCATTGATGAGCATTTGGGTTGGTTACAAGTCTTTGCTATTGTAAATAATGCTGCAGTAAACATATGTGTGTAGGAGATAAGTCAGGGTGGTGGGAGAAAGTGTAGGAAAAGAAGCAAACCTTCTTGGAAGGCCAGGTGGTTTTGCAAAAGCCTCAAAAGATAATTTGGCTGAAGGCAACTGAATTCTCTCAGAGTAGATAACAAGGAAGTGTAAGGGAATTGATCTGGATAAGTTAGTTTACTTAGACCTCAGAACCTGGCCTTTAATCATCTGCGCAGGACTGCTCTCTGGTGGTGGGGGCGGGTGGGTGACCATGTTAATTACACACAAGTGTGTTGACTCAAGGCCTTTGTCGTTAAATCTGTACTGAATAAATGCCTGCAGCACCAGCTTGTCAGGGCCGTGGATGCTACAACTCTTTCTGTGAGCGGCCTGGTCCTCTAGCCCACTCTTTCACTGGTTACCTGTATCTGAGTGCATTTTTTCATCCACCATTTGGCCAGGGTCTGCAGGTCAGATCTGGCAATGTGATGCCTCCAGGTTTGTTCTTTTGCTTAGGGTTGTTTTTGCTATACAAATTTTTTGGTTCCATATTAATTTTAAAGTAGTTTTTTTTTTTTTTTTTTCCTACTTCTGCAGAGAAAGCCAATGTAGCTTAATGGAAATAGCATTGAATCTACAAATTACTTTGGGAATTATGGTCATTTTCAAGATATTGATTCTTCCCATCCAGGGGCATGGAATGTTTTTCCATTTGTTTGTGTCCTCTCTTATTTCCTCGAGCAGTAGTTAGTAGTTCTCCTTGAAGAGATCCCTCACATCCCTCATAAGTTGTATTCCTAGGTATTTTATTCCCTTTGTCACAATTATGAATTGGACTTTACTCATGATTTGGCTCTCTGCTTGTCTATCGTTGGGGTATAGGAATGCTTGTGATTTTTGCACGTTGATTTTGTATCCTGAGATTTTGCTGGAGTTTCTTATCAGCTTAAAAAGTTTTTGTGCTGAGATGATGGGGTTTTCTAAATATGCAATCATATCTTCTGCAAACAGAGACAATTTCACTTCCTCTCTTTCTATTTGGATACCTTTATTTCTTTCCCTTGCCTGATTGCCCTGGCCAGAACTTCTAACACTGTGTTGAATAAGAGTAGTGAGAGAGGGCATCCTTGTCTTGTGCCCATTTTTAAAGGGAATGCTTTCAGCTTTTGCCCATTCAGTGTGATATTGGCTATGGGTTTGTCATAAGTAATTCTTATTATTTTGAGATATGTTCCATCAATACCTAGTTTATTAAGAGTTTTTAACATGAAGGGCTGTTGAATTTTATCAAAGCCCGTTTCTGCACAATTGAGATAATCATGTGTTTTTGGTCATTGGTTCTGTTTATGTGATGTAGTATGTTTATTGATTTGCATATGTTGAACAAGCCTTGCATCCCATGGATGAAGCCGACTTGATCATGTTGATAAGCTTTTTGATGTTCTGCTGGATTAGGTTTGCCAGTATTTTACTGAGGATTTCTGCATTGATGTTCATCAGGGATATTGGCCTAAATTTTTCTTTTTTGGTTGTGCCTCTGCCAGCTTTTGGTATCAGGATGATACTGGCCTCATAAAATGAGTTTGAGAGGAGTCCGTCTTTTCTATTGTTTGAAATAGTTTCAGAAGGAATGGTGCCAGCTGCTCTTTGTACCTCTGGTAGAATTCTTCGACTGAAATCCGTTTTTTTTTTTTTTTTTTTTTGACTGGTAAGCTATTAATTACTGCCTCAATTTCAGAACTTGTTTTTGGTCTATTCAGGAATTTCACCTCTTCCTGGGTTAGTCTTGGGAGGGTGTATGTGTCCAGGAATTTACCCACTTCTTCTAGATTTTCTAGTTTATTTACATGGTGAAGTGTATAGTATTCTCTGATGGTAGTTTGTATTTCCGTGGGATCAGTGGTGATATCTTCTTTGTCATTTTTATTGCGTTTATTTGATTCTTCTCTCATTTCTTCTTTATTAGTCTAGCTAGAGGTCTATTTATTTTGTTAACTTTTTCTAAAAACAAACTCCTTGATTCATTGCCTTTTTTTGAAGGGTTTTTCATGTCTCTATCTCCTTCAGTTCTGCTCTGATCTTAGTTTTATCTTGTCTTCTGCTAGCTTTTGAATTTGCTTTCTTCTCGAGTTCTTTTAATTGTGATGTTAGGGTGTCAATTTCAGATATTGCCAGTTTTCTAATAAGGGCATTTGGTGCTATAAATATCCCTCTTAACACTGCTTTAGCTGTGTCTCAGAGTTTCTGTTATGTTTTCTCTTTGTTCTCTTTGGTTTTGAAGAACTTTTTTATTTCTGCCTTAATTTCATTATTTACCCAGAAGTCACTCAGGAGCGGTTGTTCAATTTCCATGTAGTTGTGAGGTTTTGAGTGAGTTTCTTAATCCTGAGTTTTAATTTGATTGCACTGTTGTCTAAGGGAATGTTTGTTATGATTTCCATTTTTTTTTTTTTTTTTTGCATTTGCTGAGGAGTGTTTTACTTCCAATTATGTGGTCAATTTTAGAATAAGTGCCATGTGGCCCTGAGAAGAATGTACATTCTGTTGATTTGTTTGAAGAGTTCTGTAGATGTCTATTAAGTCTAGCTGATACAGAGCTGAGTGGAAGTCCCAAATATTCTTGTTAACTTGCTGTTTCATTGATCTGTCTAATATTGACAGTGGCATGTAAAAGTTTCCCACTATTATTATGTGAGGGTCTAGCTCTTTTTGTAGGTCTCTAGGAACTTGTTTTATCAATCTGGGTGCTCTGTATTGAGTGCATCTATATTTAGGATAGTTAACTCTTCTTGTTGCATTTATCCCTTTACCATTATACAATGCTCTTCTTTGTCTTTTTTAATCTTTGTTGGTTTAAAGTCTGTTTTATCAGAGACTAGGATTGCAACCCCTGCCTTCTTTTTTTCCTTTCCATTTGCTTGGTAAATATTACTCCATCCCTTTATTTTGAGCATTTGTGTGTCTTTGTACATAAGATGTGTCTCCTAAATACAGCACACTGATGGGTCTTGACTCTTTATCCAATTTGCCAGTCTTTTTCTTAATTAGGGCATTTAGCCCATTCATATTTAAGGTTAATGTTGTTATGTGTGAATTTGATCCTGTCATCATGATGCTAGCTGGTTATTTTGCAGATTAGTTGCAGTTTCTTCATAGTGTTGTTGCATATTTTAGTGTGCTTCTGCAGTGGCTTGTACTTTCTTTTTTTCTCTTCCATACTTAGTGTTTCCTTCAGGAGCTCTTGTAAGGCAGGCCTGGTGGTGACAAAATCTCAGCATTTGCTTGTCTGAAAAGGATTTCATTTCTCCTTAACTTATGAAGCTTACTTTGGCTGGATATGAAATTCTGGGTTGAACATTCTTTTCTTTAAGAATGTCAAATATTGGTCCCCACTCTCTTCTAGCTTGTAGAGTTTCTGCAGAGACCTACTGTTACTTTGATGGGCTTCCCTTTGTAGGTTACCTGAGCTTTCCCTTTGGCTGCCCTTAACATTTTTTCTTTTGTATTATTGTACTTTAAGTTCTAGGGTATATGTGCACAACGTACAGGTTTGTTACATATGTATACATGTGCCATATTGGTGTGCTGCACGCATTAGCTCATCATTTACATTAGGTATATCTCCTTTCATTCATTTCAACCTTGAAGAATCTGATGATTATGTGTCTTGGGGTTGTTCTTCTCAAGTAGTATCTTAGTGGTGTTCTCTGTATTTCCTGAATCTGAATGTTGACTTGTGTTGCTAGGTTGGGAAAATTCTCCTGGATACTATCCTGAAGTATGATTTCCAACTTCATTCAATTCTTCACATCACTTTCAGGCATACTAATCAGTCTTGGGTTTGGTCTTTTCACATAGTCTCATATTCCTTGAAGGCTTTGTGCATTCCTTTTCATTCTTTTTTCTCTAATCTTGTCTTCCCACTTAATTTCAGCAAGTTGATCTTCAATTTCTGATATTCTTTCTTCCACTTGATGAATTCAGCTATTGATACTTGTGTATGCTTTATGAAGTTGTCATGCTGTGTTTTTCAGCTCCATCAGGTCTTTTATGTTCCTCTCTAAACTGGTTATTCTAGTTAGCAGTTTCTGAAACATTTTATCAAGGTTCTTAGCTTCCTTACATTGGGCTAGAACATGCTCCTTTAGCTCAGAAGAGTTTGTTATTACCCACTTTCTGAAGCCTAGTTCTGTCAATTCGTCAATGTCATTCTCTGTCCTTGCTGGAGAGAGGTTGCAATCATTTGGAGGAGAAGACTCATTCTGGTTTTTTGAATTTTCAATGCTTTTGCACTACTATTTCCTCATCTGTGTGGATTTATCTACTTTTGATTTTTTAGGCTGATGACCTTTGGATGGGGTCTTTGTGTGGGTGTCCTTTTTGTTGATGTTGATGTTGTTGCTTTCTGTTTGTTAGTTTATGTTTTGACAGTCAGATCTCTCTTCTGCAGGTCTGCTGTGGTTTGCTGGCGGTCCACTCCTGACCCTGTTTGCCTTGGTATCACCAGTGGAGACTGCAGAACAGCAAAGATTGCTGCCTGCTCCTTCCTCTGGAAGCTTAGTCCCAGAGGGGCACTGGCTTGATGCCACCTGGAGCTCTCCTGTGAGAAGTGTCTTTTGACCCCTGTTGGGAAGTCTCTCCCAGTCATGAGGCACAAATGTCAGGGACCCACTTAAGGAGGCAGTCTGTCCCTTAGCAGAGCTGGTGTGCTGTGCTGGGAGAATCCCCCTTGTCAGGATCAGCTGCTCTCTTCAGACCTGGCAGGCAAAAAAGATTAAGTCCACTGAAGCTGTGCCCACAACTGCCCCTCCCCACTCTGTCCCATGGAGATTAGAGTTTTATCTGTAACCCCCTGACTGGGACTGCTGCATTTCCTTCAGAGATGCCCTGCCTAGTGAGAAGGAAGCTCGAGAAGCAATCCGGCCACAACTGCTTTACCATGCTGTGGTAAATTATGCTCAGTCCAAACCTCCCAGTCTCCCTAGCACCGTCGGTTGGGAACCACCTACTAAAGCGTTAGTAATGGCAGATGCCCCTCTCCCACCAAGCTCAAGCATCCCAGATCAACTCCAGGCGGTTATGCTGGGAGTGAGAATTTCAAGCCAGGGGATCTTAGCTTGCTGGGGTCTGTGGGGGTGAGATCCACTGAGCTAGACCCCTTGGCTCCCTGGCTTCAGTCCCCTTTCCAGGGGAGTGAATGGTTCTGTCTCATTGGGCTTCCAGGCACCACTGGGGTATGAAAAAAACTCCTGCAGCTAGCTCAGTGTCTGCCCAAACAGTCACTAAGTTTTGTGTTTGAAACCCAGGGCCCTGGTGATATAGGTGGTGTAGACTCATGAGGGAAGTTTCTTATCTGCAGATTGCAAAAACCGTGGGAAAAGAGTATTACCCAGGCCAGGTAGCACAGTCCCTCATGGCTTCTATTGGCTGGGGAAGGGAGGTCCCCTCACCCCTTGCACTTCTCTGGTGAAGTAATGCCCCATCGTGTTTCTACTCACTTTCCATGAGCTGTACCAACTGCCTAACCAGTCCCAATGAGTTGAACTGGATACTTCAGTTGGAAATGCAGAAATCACCCACCTTCGGCATTGGTCTCACTGGGAGCTGCAGACCAGAACTGTTTTTATTTGGCCATCTTGGCCCCTCTGGGGTTGAGTTCTTGATTTGATTCTCAGCTTAACTGTTGTTGGTGTGTAGCAGAGCTACTGATTTGCGTACATTAATTTTGTATCCTGAAACTTTGCTGAATTCATCTACCAGTTCTAGGAGCTTTTTGAATGAGTATTTAGGGTTTTCTAGGTATATGATCATAACATCAGCAAACAGTAACAGTTTGACTTCCTCTTTCCTGATTTGGATGCCCCTGATTTCTTTCTCTTGTATGATTGCTCTGACTAGGACTTCCAGTAGAATGATAAATAAAAGTGGTGAAAGTAGGCGTCTTTGTCTTTTTCCAGTCCTCAGGGGGAATGCTTTCAACTTTTTCTCATTTAGTATAATGTTAGCTGTGGGTTTGTCATAGATGGCTTTTATTACCTTAAGATGTGTCCCTTCTATGCCAATTTCACTAAGGGTTTTAATCATAAAAGGATGCTGGATTTTGTCAAATGTTTTTTCTTTGTCTATTGAGATAATAATGTGATTTTTGTTAATTCTTTTTATGTGGTGTATCACATTTATTGACTTGTGGACTTGTGTATGTTAAACCATCCCTGCATCTCTGACATAAAACTTAGTTGATCATGGTGGATCAACTTTTTGATATGCTGTTGGAGTTTGTTAGCTAGCATTTTGTTGAGAATTTTTCATCTATGTTCATCAGGGATATTGGTCTGTAGTTTTCTTTTTTTTTGTTATGCCCTTCCCTGGTTATGGTATTAGGGTGATACTGGCTTCATAGAATGACTTAGGGAGGATTCTCTGTTTATCTTTTGGAATAGCATCAATAGGATTGTACCAATTCTTTGAATGTCTGATCAAATTCAGTCATGAATCCCTCTGGTCCTGGGCTTTTTGTTGTTATTCTTGGCAATTTTTAAATTACCATTTTAATCTCGCTCCTTGCTATTGGTATGTTCAGATATTCTATATTTTCCTGGTTTGATGTAGGAGGGTTGTATCTTTCCAGGAATTTATCCATCTCCTCTAAGTTTTTGAGTTTATGCACATAAAGCTGTTCATAGTAGCCTTGAATAATCTTTTATATTTCTGTGTTATCAGTTGTAAGATCTCTTATTTCCTTTCTATTATAATTGAGATTATTTGGATCTTCTCTCTTCTTGGTTAATCTTGTTAATGGTCTATCAATTTTATTTATCTTTTCAAAGAACCATCTTGTTTCATTTATCTTTTGCAAATTTTTGGTTTCAATTTTATTTAATTCTGCTCTGATCTTTCTTTTTTCTTTTTTTCTGCTTGGTTTGGGTTTGGATTTATACTTTTTCCCAGTCCCATGAAGTGTGACTTTAGAATTTGTGTTCTTTCAGGCTTTTGATGTAATGCTGTGAATTTTTCTCTTAGTACATATTTTGCTGTAGCCCAGAGATTTTGATAGGTTGTGTCAATATTATCATTCATTTCAAAGAATTTTTAAATTTCCATCATGATTTCATTGTCGAACCAATGATCACTCAGAAACAAATTATTTAATTTTCATGTATTTGCATGATTTTGATGGTTCGTTTTGGAATTGATTTCCAATTTTATTCCACTGTGGTCTGAGAGAGTAATTGATATACTTTTGACTTTCTTAAATTTACTGAGGCTTATTTTGTTGCCTATCATGTGGTGTATCTTGGAGAGTATTCCATGTGCTGATGAACATAATGTATATTCTGCAGTTGTTGTGTAGAATGTTCTGTAAATATCCATTAAGTCCATTTGTTCTAAGGTACAGTTTAAGTCCATTGTTTCTTTGTCGACTTTCTGTCTTGACCTGTCTAGTGTGTCAGTGGAATATTTAATTCCCACACTATTATTTTGTTGCCATCTATCTCATTTCTTATGTCTAGTAGTAATTGTTTTATAAATTTGGGAACTCCAGGGTTAGGTGCATCTACACTTAGAATTGTGATATTTTCCTGTTAGACTAGTTCTTTTATTATTAGATAATGTCTCTCTTTGTCTTTTTAATTGTTGTTACTTTAATATTTGTTTTGTCTCATAGAAGACTAGCCACTCCTGGCCAGGCATGGTGGCTCACGCCTGTAATCCCAGCACTTTGCGAGACCGAGGTGGGTGGACCATGAGGTCAGGAGAGTTTGAGATCAGCCTGGCCAAGATAGTGAAACCCTGTCTCTAATAAAAATACAAAAATTAGCTGGGCACAGGGGTGGGTGCCCGTAATCCCAGCTACTCAGGAGGCTGAGGCAGGAGAATTGCTTGAACCCAGGAGGCAGAGGTTACAGTTAGCCAAGGTCCAAGATCATGCCATAGCACTCTAGCCTGGGCAACAGAGCTAGACTCCATCTCAAAAACAAGCAATACAACAATCAACAACAACAACAACAAAAAAAACTAGCTACTCCTACTAACTTTTGGTGTTCATTTGCATGGAAAATCTTTTTCCACCCCTTTGCCTTAAGTTTATTGAGTACTTATGTGCTAGGTGAGTCTTGTGAAGACAGCAATAACTTGGCTGGTAAATTCTTATCCATTCTGCCTTTTTGTATCTTTTAAGTGGAGTAGTTAGGCCATTTACATTAAATGTTAGTATTGAGATGTGAGGTACTATTCTATTGATAATGCTATTTGTTGCCTGATTATCTTGTGTTTTCATCATTGTGTTATTGTTATATAGATCCTGTGAGATTTATGCTTTAAGGAAGTTCTATTTTGGTGTATTTTGAGGATTGGTTTTAAGATTTAGAGCTCCTTTCAGCAGTTCTTGTTGTTCTGGCTTGGTAGTGATGAATTCTTTCACTATTAGTCTGAAAAAGACTGTATCTTTCCTTCATTTTTGAAGCTTAGTTTCACTGGATACAAAATTTTTGGCTGATAATTGTTTTAAGGAGGCTAAAAATAGGACAGCAATACCCTCTAGCTTGTAGGGTTTCTACTGACAAATCTTCTGTTTCTCTGATTTGTTTTCCTTTATAGGTTAGCTAATGCTTTTGCCTCACAGCTCTTAAGATTCTTTGCTTAGTCTTGACTTTAGATAACCTGATGACTATTAACCTAGGCGCTGATCCTGTTATGATGAATATCCCAGGTGTTTTTCAAGCTTATGGTATTTGGATGACTAGATCTCTAGCAAAGCAGGGGAAGTTTTCATCGATTATTTCCTTGAATATGTTTTCCAGACTTTCAGATTTATCTTCTCCCTTGGAAACACCAATTATTCTTAGGTTTGGATGTTTAACGTGGTCCCAAACTTCCTGGATTATGGCTGCCTCTCCTGAGTCAATTAGGTCTCCAAGGAAGTGAGGAAAAACCACAGTCACAGGTCTAACCCTGCTCACAAGCAGATGACAGTCCTAGAGGCCAGTCTCACTCCCACTGTGACCTCCCAACAGCATCGACTCTACTTCCATGTAGGCGGTGAGCAGTGCTGAAAGTTTGCCTCAGATCATGAGCCTCCGCATTGAGAAAGCAAGCCAACTCAGTTTTTTGGCATCACAGGGAGCCTGCAACAGTGATCCAGTTCCTTGAAAGGATCTGTGGATTGTCTTGGCTTTCCTGGCATGTTCCTGCAGTAGTTCTTGGAGCAAAAGTTTACAATGTGAGTCTCCATATGCTGCTCTGTCTTTCCAAGTGGGAAGTGCAAGCTAGTCCTGCCTCCTGTCTGCCATCTTAATCCAACATTCCCTCTTTTTATAAAGACTGAATGATATAAATAAAGAAATATATATAATAAAATATACATGCAAAATGTGATATACATCATATTTTATTTATCCATTCATTTGTTGATAGACACCTAGATTGATTTCATATCTTGGATATTGTGAATAGTGCTGCCACAAACTTGGGACGGTAGATATCTCTCTGATATCTAGATTTCCTTTTTTTTTTTTGGATGTATACCCAGAAATGGGACTACTGGATCATATGGTAGCTATGTGTTAATTTTTGAGAAACTTTAATAGTGTTTTTCATAATGTCTGTAACAATGTATATTTCCACAAATAGCATGCAAATTTTCCCTTTTTACCAAATCCTTGCAAACATTTATTAACTTTGGTATTTTTAAATAGTATTCATTCTAACAAATATGAGTTGTTATCTCATTGTGTTTTTACTTTATATTTTCCTGGTGATTAGTGATGTTGAACATTTTTTCAAATACTTGTAGGTCGTTTGTCTTCTTTTGATAAATGTTTATTCAGGTCCTTTGCCCATGCATTAATCAGGTTATTAGTTTTCTTACTATTGAGTTGTTTAGGATATCAACTCCCTATCAGATGCATGGTTTGTACATATATTCTCCATTCTGTGGGTTGTTCCTTCACTCTGTTTATTGTTTTCTTTGCTGGTCATAAGCATTTAAGTTTGATGTAATCTCATTTGTCTATTTTTTTCTTTTGCTACCTACGTTTTGTGGGTCATATCAAGAAAAATCATTGTCTAGAAGTATGTCAAAAAGTATTTTTCTATATTTCCTTTTAGTAGTTTTACAGTTTAAAAATATTATTTTTAGATCTTTAAACTATGTTGAATTTATTTTATTTATTTTTAATTTTTAAATTTTTGGGTTGGTCACAGTGGCTGACTCCTGTAATCCCAGCACTTTGGGAAACTGAGGCAGGTGGATTACCTGCATTTGGGAGTTCGAGACCACTCAACCAACATGCAGAAACTCCATCTCTACTAAAAATACAAAATTAGCTGGGTGTGGTGGCACATGCTTGTAATTCCAGCTACTCGGGAGGCTGAGGCCAGAGAATCACTTGAACCTGAGAGGTGGAGGTTGCAGTGAGCTGAGATCGCGCCATTGTACTCCAGCCTGGATAACAATAGCAAAACTCTGTCTCAGAAAAAAAAAAAAATATTATTTCGTGGCCACATAGTAGGTGTACATATGGGATACATGAGATGTTTTGATACAGTCATGCAATGTGAAATAAGCACATCATGAAGAATGTGGTATCTATTCCCTTAAGCATTTATCCACTGAGTTGTAAACAATCTAATTACATTATTTATTTTCGATTGTACAGTTATATTATCACTGACTATAGGCAACCTATGGTGCTATCAAGTAATAGATCTTATTCATTTTTTCTTTCTGGTACACATTAAGTATTCCAACCTCTCTGACAGCCCCTCACTACCTTTCTTAGCCTCTGGTAACCATCCTTCTACTCTCTATGTACATGAGTTTAATTGTTTTGATTTTTAAATTCCACAAATAAGTGAGAACATGTGATGTTTGTCTTTCTATGTCTAGCTTATGTCACTTAACATAATGATCTCCAGTTCCATCTATGTTGTTGAAAATTACTGAATCTCATTCTTTTATGGGTGAATAGAACTCCATCTTGTATATGTACCACACTGTCTTTATTTATTCATCTATAGATGAACACTTAGGTTGCTTCCAAATCTCAGTTACTGTAAACAGTACCGCAACAAACACAGGAGTGCAGATATCTCTTTGATACATTAGTTTCCTTTTTGTGGGGAGATGGGGTGGGGTATATACCAGCAGTGGGATTGTTGGATCATATGGTAGGTCAATTTTTAGTTTGTTGAGGAACCTCCAAACTGTTCTTCATAGTGATTATACGAATTTACATTCCCACCAAGAGTGTATAAGCATTCTCTTTTCTTCACATCCTCACCAGCATTTGTTATTGCTTGTCTTTTGGATGAAAGCTATTTTAACTGGGGTGAGATGATACCTCACTGTAGTTTTGACTTGCATTTATCTGATGATCAATAATGTTGAGCACCTTTTTCTATGTCATTTGTATCTCATCTTTTGAGGCATTTCAATTGAAATTTTTTGCTCATCTTTTGATTCGATGATTAGACTTTTTTTTTTTTTTCTAGAGAGTAGTTTGAGCTCCTTTTGTGCTCTGGTTATTAATCCTTTGTTGGAGGAGTAGTTTGAAAATATTTTCTTCGGGGGGGCGGAGCAAGATGGCCGAATACAGCTCCAGTCTCCCACTCCCAGCGCGAGTGACACAGAAGAC
>NW_012123932.1:60249-60496 GCF_000951035.1 Colobus angolensis palliatus
GGAGGTTGAGATCTGAGAAGGGACAGACTGCCTGCTCAAATGGGTCCTTGACCCCTGAGTAGCCTAACTGGGAGACAGCCCCCACTAGGGGTGGTCTGACACCCCAGACCTCACAGGGTGGAGTACCTGTGAGGAAACTTCCAAAGTAAGTTCCTGAGAGGAAGCTTCCAAAGTAACAATCAGACAGGTACACTCGCTGTTCAGCAATATTCTATCTTCTGCAACCTCTGCTGCTGATACCCAGGCA
>NW_012123932.1:61955-62726 GCF_000951035.1 Colobus angolensis palliatus
CATCTCACATGCAGAGACATACATAGGCTCAAAATAAAGGGATGGAGGAACATCTACCAAGCAAATGGAGAACAAAAAAAAGCAGGGGTTGCAATACTAGTCTCTAATAAAAGAGACTTTAAATCATCAAAGATTAAAAGAGACAAAGAAGGCCATTACATAATGGCAAAGGGATCAATTCAACAGGAACAGCTAACTATCCTAAACATATATGCACCCAAAACAGGAGCACCCAGATTCATAAAGCAAGTCCTTAGAGACTTACAAAGAGAATTAGATTCCCCTCCAATTATAATGGGAGACTTTAAAACCCCACTGTCAACATTAGACAGATCAACCAGACAGAAAGTTAACAAGGATATCCAGGACTTGAAGTCAGCTCTGCATCAAGCAGACCTAATAGACATCGACAGAACTCTCCACCCCACAGCGACATAATATACATTCTTCTCAGCACCACATCACACTTATTCCAAAATTGACCACATAATTGGAAGTAAAGCTTTCCTCAGCAAATGTACAAGAACAGAAATTATAACAAACTGTCTCTCAGACCACAGTACAATGAAACTAGAACTCAGGACTAAGAAACTCAATCAAAACCGCTCAACGACATGGAAACTGAATAACCTGCTTCTGAATGACTACTAGGTACATAAAGAAATGAAGGCAGACATAAAGTTGTTCTTTGAAACCAACGAGAACAAAGATACAACATACCAGAATCTCTGGGACACATTTAAAGCAGTGTGTAGAGGGAAATTTATAGCA
>NW_012123932.1:65046-83699 GCF_000951035.1 Colobus angolensis palliatus
TTTTAGTAGAGATGGGGTTTCACCATGTTGGTCAGGCTGGTCTCAAACTCCTGACCTCAAGTGATCCACCCACCCCGGCCTCCCAGACTGCTGGGATTCCAGGTATGAGCCACCATGCCTGACCTCAAATTTTTTTAGGTAAGAAAAAAATGGAGAGCAAAAGGATTCAGTATGCTACATCTCGTCAAAATGCACTTCCTTAATGAAAAACCATATGAAGGATAGTTCTAGTTTCTTGATCCCTGATCTATAGTTGTGTGTACTAAAGTGTCTTGCAGGGTTTTGGTTTTTTTATTTTTATTTTTTCTTAATGGAAGGGGAGAGACTGTGGGAAGTGGCACCATAAATATTACCTTATATAAAGCACTCTTTTTAAAGATTACCTTATGTTAAGCAAAATGTTCCATAAAATTCTCGTTTTCCTGTCTTCACTTTGTGATCTAAAAAACAGGTCTGTAAATTATCCTTTTGTAGTTTCCTTGCTACTAACAATGACATTTTGTCTTTTTGTGTTTAACAGTAATTGAATTATTCCCTTAGTTTTCACATTTCTCTTAAGTAGTTGTTCTTCAGTGAGATTACTTGGACTCTGGAAGGGGAACATCACACACTGGGGCCTATTATGGGGATGGGGGAGAGGGGAGGGATGGCACTGGGAGTTATACCTGATGTAAATGACGAGTTGATGGGTGCTGACGAGTTGATGGGTGCATCACACCAACATGGCACAAGTATACATATGTAACAAACCTGCACGTTATGCACATGTAACCTAGAACTGAAAGTATAATAATAATAATAAAAAGGAGAAAGAATTTTAAAAAATAAAAAAAAAGAAAAAGATTTGAGCAACCTGTGGAAGGTTTGTGAAAGATTAATCTTCTAAAAAATTCTGTGTGTGGACATATTGAATAAAATTAAAAGGGTGTTATTCAGTTTTTCCATAAATTGTACATTGAAATAAACCCACAACAGGGGTTTCCTTGGAGTAGTGATATGCTCTTTAACCCCCAAAAATTGTAAAAAATTATAAAAGGTTTATGTAATCTTACCTATGATCAAACTAATTAAGACTAGACAGATTTGTCTATAAGGTTTTATTAAGAATTGGATGTGACATTAATAGTACATTAATGTGAACTTGGCCTTCTCTCTTGAACAAGATTTTCATGTAATATTAAAAGATGATGAAAATAAAAGAATATTTTGTGCTATTTCCAGAAGTAATCTTTTTTCTCTCATGTAAGTCTGTATATATGTGTGTGTGTGTGTATGTGTATGTGTGTGTGTGTGTATGTGTATGTGTGTGTGTATATATGGAGTTATCTACATGTCTATATATAACCAGTCACAAAATGCTCACTCTTCTGCACCTTGCTCTTTATTTAATGACATATATTGAAAATATTTTCATATGTGCATTCACACACACACACACACACATACACGAAATATTTCATCAGTTTGAATGCCGTCCTTACTAGGGAGTCTTACTAATCTCATTATTCCAACTTTAGTCAATAAGGGAGGGATTGCTGGGGGATTTTAAGCAATAAGTGTTTACAACCACTTTTGTGCATGGGAAAAATAGCTTTGGCTGTTATTTGAAGAGCAGATTATGGGGGGTCAAGAGTGGAGTCATAAAGAATTATAAGGAGGCTATTATGCTGGTCCAATTAAAAGATTATGGTGGCTTAGACCAAGTCCATGGCAGTGGAAATAGAGAGAACTGGCTGGGTTGAAAAGATGTAAAATATAAATATGACAGGACTTATCAATGAAATGGTTGTAGAGAGTGAGAGAGAAGGGAGTAATCTCAGATGACATTCAAGTCTCTGGCTTGGTGTATAGGAATGAGATTCCTAATTATATCATTCAGTCGTTCAGGAGGCTTATTCTGAATGACACTCACCCATTGAAAATATCCTCTGCCTACTCTAAAATGTTACATCACATTGTACAGACCTCAATTCTCTTACTTACTATGTCCATTTATAGTAATGAAACATTTTATTTGTACATTGTTTTAGCCTTCTTACATGCTATGTACTCCTTAGTAGTGTGGCTTGAAGTAGGAAGGCATGAGGAAAATAGAGGAAGAAAAAAAAACTAACATTTACTGATCATTTACTATGTAACAGGTGCTGCACAGGGCCCTTTTTCAGATATTGCATTTTATTTTCACAGCCTGATTTTACAAATAACAAAACGGAGGCTCAGAGAACTCAAGTGACTTCCTCAAGATCACACATTTTAGGGAGAGACAGAGGTAATATTCAAACAGGTTTGTCTATGCCCAGAGCCCACCATCAGGAAGCCAAATGAAAAAGTATAGAAGAGTTGGGAGGAGGAGCTGATACCATGTATAGAGCTGCTCCAGGCAGGCAGTGTAGAGGAAAACATGTTAATTGCACAGGGAGAGGAGAGGAAGCTTCACCCAGGCAAGCAGAAAGATTACTGGGCAAGGGGAGTGGGGAAATAGGTGTTGGGAGGACTCTCAGGGAGATGCCACATGAATGAGGTACCAGGAAGATGAATAAAATATATTTTTGACCTAGGGCCAAAGAGTGAATACTCAAAGACCAGGGGAGTCTGGAGCTAAAGAATCAGTCTGCAGACGCAAGTAAGCTGGTGGTGTTGGGGGGTAGGGGAGGTGAGCTTCAGAGCAAGCATCCCTTAGAGCAGTGGTCCTCAAAGTGTGGTCCTCAGACCAGCAACATCAGCATCACCTGGGAACTTGCCAGAAATGCAAGTTCCTGGGCATCACCCAAGATTAACTGAAGCAAGATCTCAATGTCTTAACAACCCCTAAAAGGGATTCTGATACATGTTTAAGTTTGAGACCTACAGTCTTAGAGGACTAGGGAAAGCAGCAAGTGGAGTTCAAGAGCCAGAGTGCAAGACCCAAACAGTGTACCCAGAGCAAGCCTGGGACTGTCACACATCACAGCAATGCAGAGCAACCTTTCCAAAGCATAACAGAGTCTGCTGGTCAGAAGTGGTAATGGGGAGTGGCTTCAGAGATGTGGTCTCTGGGGGACAACACCCTCTTCCCTGCACCCCTCCACCTTTCCCCAGAGGTCTTCTTTTTAAGAAACTGCTAAGAGCAAGCTCATCAGAGGATTCTGAGGTAAAGGAGTTAGACTGTCTGTGCCAAGGCACTTCCCATGACTTTTAATTTTCTCCTGGTACCTGATACTGTCATAAAATTTTACTGTGGAAAATATGGGAAGGAAAACAACATTTATTGGGGTCCCAACATGCTGAGCACTGTGCTAAGGGTTCACACAAATGCCCGCTGATTTAATCCTCACAATATTTCAGTCATGGAAGTGTTATTATTCCTATTCTGCAGATGAGGAACCAGAGGCTCGAAAAAGTTTAGTGAGTTGCTCAAGGTCACATAGCTCAGAAAAAGGCAGCCTAGATACAATCCTTAGTCTTTCTGACTCCAAACGCCATGCTTCTCACACTAGACCACATTGACTCTAATGTGAAGGTCCCTGGGGTCCTCTCCTCTCTATAGCCACCCCAGGGCCATGTGTTAGTGATGGCCCACAGATGAGTAACCTGGAAATATTTGTTGAATGAATAAATGAAAAGATGTTCTAGTGACAGATTTTAACACGTGAAGGCCCCTTAAGGGTATTCTGGTCTTATGGTTTTCAAATAGATTTTTAGTGTACTAGACATTTCTTACTGGTGCTCCGGACATAATCACACTGTCTGGGAAACCAGTCATAACCAGTGGACAGGTTTCTCTGTCCCTTCACCCTTGCCCATTCCTATCTCCTTCCCTGCCTTACCTAGAACAAATCCACTTTCATATTCCATAAGTAGTGGGTGTTTACTAAGATTCTGTTTGGGGAAAGGGTTCTGCTGCCAAAATTAATTTTGAGAAATCCAAATCTAGACCACCTTTTTCATGTTAGAGGTGAAGAAACTGAGTGATAGAAAGGCAAAAAGACTTGTCCAGGGTCACTGTGTGCTCTTTAGTAGCATAACTAGAACATGAAGCCAGGATTCTTGAAACATTCTTCTTTTTTAACACAAGTTAATACAGTTTGTGTCCTAATGAGGAAACAATTATTTAGATTTAAACAACTATTTAGAATTGAAATATTAAAAATTATAACTAATTTTTGCCTTTACTATGTTCCAGTTATTGTGCTAAATAGTTAATATGTATAGCCTTATTTAAGTTCTTTTTTTTTTTTCATTTTGAATTCATGAAAAGGGCTATTTACTCTTATTTTTGAATACTTTGGCTAAACAAGTTAACACTCATTTCTTTTCACCAGGGCAAATGTTAGCCATGAATGTCAATGTAATTTTTCAAAAGTGAATTGCATCAAACTATTTGCATAACAAAAAATCACTGCAGAACAAGTACCTTGCTGCCCGCAGTTGTGTT
The DNA here is from genome assembly GCF_000951035.1 of Colobus angolensis palliatus. Lineage (NCBI taxonomy): Eukaryota > Metazoa > Chordata > Mammalia > Primates > Cercopithecidae > Colobus > Colobus angolensis. The sequence goes on from NW_012123932.1 coordinate 69,461, forward strand.
GTCAAAAAGAAATTGCAAGAACATCTATTTTCTTTCCTTTCCTTTTTCTTTCTTTCTTTCTTTCTTTCTTTCTTTCTTTCTTTGTTTTCTTTTCTTTTCTTTTTTTTTGGACACAGAATCTCCCCAGAGTCTCCCGGCTTCTTTTTGTATTTTTAGTAGAGATGGGGTTTTGCCACATTGGCTAAGCTGATCTGGAACTTCTTTTTTTTTTATTTTTTATTTTTTTATTTTTTTCTTTTTTTTATTATTATACTTTAAGTTCTAGGGTACATGTGAGCCTTATTTAAGTTCTTATAACAGCCTTATAAAATGGGTAATATTATTATCTCCATTTTAAGGAGGTGAAAACTGAGGTTTAAGGGGATTAAATTACTTTAATCATAGAATCAGGAAATGGCACAGCTGGGATTTCAGTTCAGAATATCTAATTTCAGTTTTCATGCTCTTAATAGTGATGCCATATTTCAAATGTCTATATTGAAAAAAAGGCCTATTATTTAGCTTGCTGATTGTTTTGTAAATAAATTTTTATTGGAACAATGATATACCTTGTGAGCGACAAAGACAAATTTGTGTAGTTATGACAAACAGAAACTGTATGTTCTGGAAATAAAATATTTAGTAACTAGCCCTTTACAGAAAAGGTTTGCCAACCTCTGGTCTGTAGACATCAACTTTAAAATGTTTTTCAAGTGACCTCCAGGAGAAGGAATCAGAAATATACCCTGGATTTGCAGAAGAGGTGGGTGCTGTTTGTATTGTCAGTGAAATTGGTGAATGAATAATACAAGCCTGGAAACCTGGCCTACCTGGCCTCCTGCAGTCTTCACTGTGTTGATTCAAGTCTATTATGACCTGTTCTTGTTGTCTTTCATGAGTCAGAGCAGAGGCCTTATCCCTTCCCCTCCCTGTCATAAATGCCTTAGAGTTTGGACTTGGATCTCAGCTTAATGAGTTTTGTCTCCACTTCCCCTTTCTTGCTTCAAGGTTCACATGTGTGCCAGACCAATAATTCTAGGGGCTGCCATGGCTTGGCTAAGCTTCCCTTGACCACTGAGCATTTCTAAGGGAGTTGAAGCTGGTGGGTCCTCCCTCCTTCCTACTGGTGCTTCCACCTGCCTTGGTCTGAGTTACAGTTCATGGGGCAGCGCCTAAATGTCTGAGCACACTGAACTTAAGAATCTCTAGTGATTTATGACCCAGACTTTGCCCTACCAGCTCAGACTTCTGAATGTTCTCTTCCCTGGACCCTGCTCCAGACACTTTAAATTCACAAGAGGAAAATGTGCCCAGCTTGCCTGGAGAAAAGCATCTGCTCCTAGCCAAGATCTCCTCATCACAAAGTAAGAATATCAGGTGGTGGAACCTCCATCATACCTGTCCCCTTCCTATACCTGGGTCTGTTGGGTAGATGCAGTCCTTTTTAGAGAGGCATAGTATTCTCAGACCTGTCGCCACAAATTGCTCCCCACTCATTCTTTTCCTATACTTTGTGTCTTCAAAACCTCTTTATCTTCTATGTTTAATATCTAGACTATACTTTCTTCATGGAATTCTAAATATGTAAATTTACAGGGCTAGGAGGGTCCATATCTAGTTTAAGACCCTCATTGTAGAAATAGAAAAAGGCCTAGAGAAGAGAAGGGAGTGGGCCAAATCCACAAAATCCACATAGCTGATTACTGCTAGAGCAAGTGGGATGAGAACCTTGGTCACTTGACTCAGGACGGTGACTTTTCACTGTTCTCTCTTTCCACCAGGAATGGGAATGACCTTTGACTTTAAACAAATCCAGACCTCAGTTTTACCCTGAATTTTTGGGAGAACATTTAGGTTTATTTTTCTTTTTAGTATTTTTAATTCTTCCGTGTCTTAGTTTTTACGGTGTTGATCTGTGTTAATCCAGGCTATCTTCTAGCTATATCTGGTTTCCTCAGGTGGAAAATGTTAAATATAGTTAATATAAAATTTCACTCTAGAATCTGTTAGAAATGACAGAGGCAAAGTTAATGTATATAAAAAAAAAACAAAAAATTCACCAGTGCCTGGTGGCCAGTAGACTTTCAATAATTGTGAAGTCCCTTCTACCCTCTTGAAAAGACTGTGTTTCTCCCCTAAGCAGCACAGTGTATGTGGTGGTTTCATAGTCAAAAGTTTAGACAGGCCCAGTAAATCTCTATTCTCTTTTACTTCCTAAGTGTGTGACCTTGGACAAGCTACCTTCCCTCTCACAGCTGAATTGTCCTCAGTTGTAAAATAGAGAGAATTAGAGTATTCATCTCACAGGATAATTGTGAGACTTAAGTAAGAGAATGCATGTAAAATGGTTAACATAGGACTTAGAATGTAGAAAAAAAAAGGTCTTTGTTTTACTGCCAGTTTTATTTTTACTTATGACCAAGCAGCCATGACCTCAGAATAATGGTCAGGGCTGACAATTGTGCCTCAAAGCAAAAAGGGAAAGAACTAGTGAGATGGAGACTCTTTCCATTTCTACCTCATTTCTTAAACGGAGCTGTTGAAATCTACCCATGAGCTTTGGCTGGCCACACTGACAGTGTCCTCCTCTCAGCAAAGACCAATTAACAAGTTCTGAAAACAGAAGTACAACCCACCCCCTTGTAATTCCTCCTGAGATCCTAACCAGGATTTGTAAAACACCCGGATATGGGTAAAGAACCATCCCGGGTTTTGTATGAAACCAGGCCCCACAGGAAGAGGACGTTCCAGTAGTTTTGTTTCTGGAAAAGAGGGCACCCAGCCCTTCCCCCTCCCTCATCCTCCCATCCCAGTAACCCCTGCCAAATTGGAATCCTGGACTTAATTTAGGAGAAAGGCCCTGTAACCAAGATACTGACTGAACATGGCTGGCGGACTCAGGCCGGGGTCTGCAGTGCAGCATTAATGGGCCGCTGACATGAATATGGAGTAGTTTTTTCTAGCAAAGGTAAGCTTTATTTTCTCTTTTCAAACCCTACCTCACCTGCCTTCCTGTGCAAAAACGTTTATTTAGCTGGGCTTAGGTGAGTCCTGGCCATTGAGAGAAAAAGTCAGTGGCTAAAAGTTGGAGGAGTTTTGGCTGGTGTGCAGGAAAGTTAAAGGAGACAATAGGCTCCTTTTGTTCCTCTCACCAAAGTAGCCAGGACCACACTGGCTTGTCTGTTTCAGGGCCAATCCTGCAGCCATACAGAACAGTTCATTTTCCTGTCAAAACAGCTTGCTCACCTTCTGTCTCACAGGTTGAGGAATTTATTGAGGTGATGGATCTGAGGGTTATATAAGTGGGAACTCAAATACTTAAAAATAACCATGTTTGGTTTCATATTTTGAGACCAGATTGGCACAGAGTAAGCCAATAAATGATAGCTAAACTAAGCTAAACATCTGAATTTGAGTAGTCTTAGTGTCTAAATAGCAAACATCTTTTAGAAATCATTGGTTCAAATTCTGGCTATTTTTAACAACCGGCTCCCTGACTTTGAGCAAATCCCTGCACCTCTCTGGTCTCAGTTTTTTATATATCACGTGAGAGTGATTGAAAAAGATCGTTTCTAAAGGTTTCATGCATGTGTGAATCTATAACACATTCAGTTTTTCATTACTCAGCATCTGTTATATGGCAAGCAATCCTTTTGCTAGGGACTCAAATATCCATGGTTTTGTTTGGGCCTCAAGACAATCCTGTGAAATAAATATCATCCCATTTTTTGGAGGAGATGACCAAGGCTAAAATAATTTATTGAAAGCTCACATAGCTATCACAGACAAGAGATAGGATTTAAATCAAGGTCTTTAACTTCAAATTGGTATGTTTTCTATCACCGAGTTAAGAAAACAGAGGACCAAAATGGGAATTTTGATGGAGGGTTTATTAGGAAGGCTGCTGAGAGATTGGAGACAGGGCCCCAAATTTGGCTCAGCATTCCTTTACTCAGTGGAGTAATCCTTTGTTTAGGATGAGCCTGTCTAGCCCAAAGTACTATAACTGAGAAAGGGAGATGGAGGGAGAGAAAAGAGCATTGTCACAATAAAGGAACAGTTTGCAAATTCCAGGGAACACAGCAATGCAAATTGTTATGAATAATAGGGACCAGACCCAAGTGACACTGGGATGACAGGAATGTAAGGTAAAGCTAAGGGAGGCTTAACTTTATATTGGTTGATCTTCTCTCCAGGTTGGCACAAGGTTTCATTATATCTTAACTAAACTATCCAAATAGCCTAGAAATTTTCTTTCTCGTTTCCTTCCTTTGAGTGCCTCTTCCTTCTGCCTTCCTTTTTAATTAATTAATTAATTTTTTTTTTTACTTTTTCCCAGGATTCTTTCTCAACTTACTTACTTAATTTCTCCTTTTATTTCTTCCTGTTCTTTTTCCTCATCAGTCTGGTTCTTCTCTATTGGCTTAGCTGAGAAAAAAATAGCCTTGCCCAAGTGAAAAGCTTACACAGGGTTTTCACATCTTTCATATTATTTGACCTTTATTACAAACTAACGAGGGCCCCAAAGTAGAGACAATCCTCATTTAAGACATGAGGAAACTGAGGCTCAGGAAGTTAGGGACTTGTTCAAGGTCATATAACCAATAAATGATGAATCCAGAGCTAGAACTTACTTTTTTCTGGTACCTGAACGCAGTCCACTTCACCATGAAATATCTAAGTGGTTATATTTTATTTTATTTTATTTTGTTTGTTTATTTATTTATTTATTGAGACCGTGTTTCGCTCTTGTTGCCCAGGCTGGAGTGCAATGGAGCGATTTCAGCTCACCACAACCTCCGCCTCCTGGGTTCAAGCGATTCTCCTGCCTCAGCCTCCCTAGTAGCTGGGATTACAGGCATGTGCCACCACGCCCGGCTAATTTTTTGTATTTTTAGTAGAGACGTGGTTTCTCCATGTTGGTCAGGCTGGTCTTGATCTCCCGACCTCAGGTGATCCGCCTGCCTCAGCCTCCCAAAGTGCTGGGATTACAGGCATGAGCCACCACACTCGGCCTAATATATAAGTGGTTACAAAGGATTTTATGGGTTTTCCATTTTTTCTGCTCTTATAGTATATGATAAAACCAAATTAAATAGCAGCAATAACAATGACAAATTCAGATTTGAGGAGGAAAGAAAGGATGTCAATAATTAGAAGGAAGAAAAATACTTATCAGGTGCCTACTAAGTCCCAGAGACTGCAAAAAGTTATCTTATTTAAATACACAGTAAAACAGTACTTAAACCTAAGTTCGTCTGACTCAAAAGTTCTAGTTCTTTACATTATAGCATGTTGTTTCCAAGAAGAAAGTTCAGCTTGGGCTGTGTGCGTTTTCATACCTGTGTATATAGTCCCGTATGCTTAGAATGTGTTACCATATATGGGAATTTATGAGTGTGCGCATATTTGTTCCTATTCATAAAATGGAAAATATTTATGGCCCTGTCAAGTTTCATTTCCAAACGATTTCCTTACTTGCGATAGTAATAGCCACTAATACCTTTTGATCACTTACATTTGCCCTTAAAGTACTTACAGATCTTAATTAATTTAATCCCCACAAAACTCTATGAGGTAGCTAATAGTATTAATACCATTTAAAAAATAAAGACACTGTGGTTAAATAAATGAAGAAGTTTCCCAAGTCATACAGCTGGGAAAAGTGGAGCCAAGATTCACTTAGGTAGCCTGATACCAAAGCCTATGCCCTGGATGCAAAATCGAGTAAGTATTCCTTATCTCTCAAGATCTTGAGAATTATGTAAGATGGAAGATATGAAAAACACACTGTAATCTGGAAACTGCTAGGGATATGTTAGGTGGCACTTCCCCCCACTCCCCAGATTCTATTGTCTAAGCAATTTGGATCATAAGTCATCACTGTTGAATGCTTGTTCACTGTATGCTGAAGGCCTGTACTAGTCTCTTCTAGGAATATTTTCAGTTTTATCATGTGTTTCTCCAGTTGTGGAGCTCTTGCCTGGGACAGTTTTCTGTCTAGGTAAATGAATTCAAGGCACAACTACTTTGTTGACACCTCTCTGAGAAAGAAGATTGAAAGGGTTCCATGTTGCATTCAGACTTGAAGTGTCAACAGGACACTCCTTCCCTGTTGAGGATTCCAAGACATGACTATTTGTGTGACCATATATAGAGCTATATGTAGGTGTATATGAGTATGCCTGTGTTTCATCAGTGAATGTAAGTATTGGCAGCATGTGAAAGCTGGAAGGACTCTTTGAGAGCTCATTATATACCACATTTTTATGGTTCTGCACTTAGATTACCAAACTTCTGTGACTCCCTCAAAAGGTAAGAACTATATAGTCCAGCTTTATATAGTCAATTATTTTATAGATGGGAAAAATGAGGTGAAGAAACTTGCCTAAATTCACCCTGAACAATTATTAGAACTTGAACCAGACCCAACTGATGGAAAAATGTATGCTTGTGTTTCTTTATGTCACTTTAACAATAGCTGTTTTTGCCCATCTACTTGGCCTTCATCACCATGTCTGGTAATAGATACACAGCAACCTCTAAAAAATGACATTCTCTCTCAAGGAGTGTGTAGTCCAATCTGGAAAATGAAGACAGATCACGAAGCAGGTCATGAGATGGAAAGGTAACAATAATACAGAGTCTGACTTAATCTAATTGGGTGCTAGTAAGTAGCCCTTCAGAGGATAGTGATATGGAGAGGCTAGAGGTGGCCTTCTGGAGCAGTAAGTATTCAAACTAACCCTTGGAGTAGGAATGTAGAAAGTATGATGCATGGGAGACTGTAGAGATGAATTAGCAAACTGTAGCCAGGAGGGAAAAGGAAGAGGAAGGCAACCAGTAGTTACTACTGCCTACTATGTTCCAAACATTGATGATACTTGTCCCTTTCATGTAAGCTTTCTGATTTATTTCTCCAAGGCTGGTATTATTATACCCATTTTACAGATGAGAAAACCAGTTCTGAGTGGTTAAGAAATTCCCAAGGCTACACAGCTGGTCAGTGGGAGAGCCAGGTTTTGGAAAAAAGAACCACAAAACAGATCCTCTCTTACATCAAGGGCTTTCTGCCAAATATAATATGGAATCTAGGGATTAACACTTGGGTCACTGCTGCATATGGAGAGGGTCTGGGAGTTTGTGAAGTAGTCTATAAGTTTGTTTATTTTATTTTATTTTATTTTATTTTATTTTATTTTTTTGAGACACAGTCTCACTCTGTCGCCCAGGCTGGAGTGTAGTGGCCGGATCTCAGCTCACTGCAAGCTCCGCCTCCCAGGTTCACGCCATTCTCCTGGCTCAGCCTCCGGAGTAGCTGGGACTACAGACGCCCGCCACCTCGCCGGGCTAGTTTTTTGTATTTTTTTAGTAGAGACGGGGTTTCACCATGTTCGCCAGGATGGTCTCGATCTCCTGACCTCGTGATCCACCCGTCTCGGCCTCCCAAAGTACTGGGATTACAGGCTTGAGCCACCGCGCCGGGCCCAAGTTTGTTTCTTAAAAAGGGTAAATATCTGGGCGTTTTCTATCCATATGTAAATCTGTGCATACATTTGATTCTCTATTTTTTATTAACAATGCCTATTTCATGTGCTTGGGTTGAAGATTTAGTGAAATAATTTATATAAAGCACTGGACATGGTGCTACTATGTAATAATCTCTCAGTGAATAGTAGCCATTATCATCATTATCATTAATACAATCTTTTAGGTATATTTCTGCCTACATGAGTATGTGTGTCTGTTTGTAAAATGATTAATAACTGCATGTAATTGCTTGTTTCAGAATGTATGTGTTTTTTCACAGATATGGCTGTAGCTATGGGCATATGTATGTTCTCTGTGTATATACATGTGAGTGTGCAAGTATATTTTGGTGGAAGGTAGTACAGCATGGTGATTATGCTGGAGCCACACTTCCTGAGCTCAAATCCCAACTCTACCGATTTTTATCTAGATGGCTTTGGGCAAACTACTTTACACCTCTGTTCTGCAGTTTCTCCATTGTAATAAGGGGATAATAATGGTGTCTACTTCGTAGGGTGGTTGTGAGGAATAAATGATTTAATCTGTGTAAAACACTTGGAACAGGTGCACCATGCACATACAATAAATATAGCTTTATTATTATTATTATTATTGTCCTGAAGTTGACTAAGATTTTATGTAACAGAGTGATTTTATGTGTAAAGGGAAGTGTGTGCATCTCTGCTTTTAGGTAAGACTACAAGTACCTGTGTGTGCAAGTTTATGTATTTATGTAATGCTGTCCATGTTTCTGTGTTTGACTGTAACTGTGTATGGTATCACTGAATGCTTCGTCCTAGTCCCAGGAAATCTAATGTCCTGACTTATGCATTGAAGTGAGAGGTTAGAATCTTGGGTCTGATTCTGACTCAGGATTAGACCTATTAAATGAGTTTATGAATAGCCTTGGGAATCAGCAGACAACATTTCTTCTGAGAAGTTTAAAATACTTCCCTCATATACTGTCATTTATTTTTGGTTCATTGTTAACTTTTGAAGTATAATACACATAAAGTGCACAAATCTTGTTTATAGCTCAATGTATCTTCACAAACTGAGCACACTTTTTCAACCAGCATGTAAATCAAAAAACAGAGCATTACTTAGAAGTCCTCCTCTTCCCTTCCCAGTCATAGAATCCTACTCCAAGGCAAACATTATCCTTACTTCTACCAGCATAGATTATGTTGGCCTGATTTTGTACTTTATTTAAATGAAATCATACAATATGTACTATTTTGTTTCTATTTTTTTAAACATTACATTTGTCATAGTCATTCATATTGTTGTGTGTAGTTGTAGCTTGTTCATTATTATTGCTATAAAGAATTTCATTTTATGAATAAAATGCAATGTGTTCCTTCATTATAGTGTTCATGAACATTTTGACTGTTTATATTTTGGGTTTATGAATATTCTAGTAAATATTTTTTGGTAAATTCTCACTTGTTGTTAAGTACAATTTAGAAAGGATAGGAAGTGGCAACAATGAGTGTTCCCCTTTTGCCTATGGGAAAACAGAGACAAAGGGAGAATTAGTGTTAGAGGCCCAATAAGGCTTCTGGTGCCTGTTTCCTAATTCTTGGGACAAAGAGCATTCTTCCCGCTACACCTTTGAAAAAACTGGATCCAGATCTCTCTTCTGAAGGAACTAGTAATACACGATTAGCAGCACGGGTGACTTTTTAACTATGCCCTTCAAAATCCAATCACTGAACACTTATTGAACCAGAAGGAATCAGGTAAGTAAAAGAAACTGGGCTAATTGGGTTTTGCTTTCTCAGTCACTCAATCTGGCTCATGCCTCTTCAGTTTTCTGGACACGTAGAAAGCCCCTTTGTTCTCTTTCTTCTATACCAGCAGTTTTTATTTGCCTGTTTCCCAGAGTAATGTGGGCCATGGAGTCAGGCCACCTCCTCTGGGCTCTGCTGTTCATGCAGTCCTTGTGGCCTCAACTGACTGATGGAGCCACTCGAGTCTACTACCTGGGCATCCGGGATGTGCAGTGGAACTATGCTCCCAAGGGAAGAAATGTCATCACGAACCAGCCTCTGGACAGTGACATGTAGGTTTAATTTCTTGTGGTATTTGTGGGGAAGTTGTGGGAGCACCCTTGAGGTCAGGAAGTAGCCTCTTGTGGCCCCTTTCCCTGGATGTGGTAGCCTCCAACTCCTGATCACTCCAAGCTGTACACACTTAATGGCAGATTTCCTGGGAAGAAGGCTAGTTGACTCAGAAGCCAGTATTTCATCTGGAGTTTGCCATAACATTTTTAGCGTCCTAAAGAGAATTCCATATTTGCTGTTTTCTAATCTGATACCCACAATGCTTACTTATTTAATAACAGCTGTTTGACTTTAAAAAAGAATAATGAAATATCTACAGTGTTTATAAGATGTATGTGTGGGAGCTATGCTTCTATAGTTTGGTGAAGCTACTGTATATTTATTTCAGATATGTGAAAATGTAAAAAAAGAAAATAAACCTTAGAATCAAGGAATTAATGGTAATAGCTCTCACTTATGTAATACTCTGTGATACGGACCATACTAGAAATTTACATTCTTTGTCTCAACTCTCACAAAAACTCTAGAAAGTAAGTATGTGTGTAGTTATTTTATAGATCAGAAAACTGAGGCTCAGGGAGGGCAAGTGACTTATCCAAGTCCTATAATTAGTAAATGAAAGAGATAGGATTTGAACCTGGATAATGTGAATGTAAACTAATACTCTTCTCACCACTCTGTCCCTCATAAATCCCACAGGATTAACCTTTCTTGATCTTAGAAAATAGCAAGTGCTCCACAAATATCTGTTAAAGAATAAATGAATGTACGAAAAAATCTTTTGTGACCGTTACTCATTTTTTCTCTCCAAAGCTCTGGAGTTTTCCAAAGTTGATTGTAACATCTCTGAGTTCTCTGAGAAGAATTATAGTAGGAATAACAATTCTGTCTTTTTTGACACAAAGTATTCACCTAGTTTCAGAGTCAGAGTCCTTGTATTAATTTTTTTGAGGGAATAAATTCATTATCTTCCATCCCTAATACTTTGAAGTAATAGTCCATATTTATTGAGCTTTTACTATTTGCCACTGTCCTAAGCTCTTCGTGTATTTGAATTTCTTTTAGTCACCAATAAAAGCTATCTGAGTTAGGAACTATGATTATTTTCATTTTACAGATGGGCAAATTGTATACGGAGTAGTTAAATAACTTGTTCAACATCCCACTAATTTGGAAGTGACAGAGTAAGCAATCAGTCCAAGTGGCTTGGCTCCAAAGTTTGGAGTTATAATCACTATGCTCTAAGGTCTCCCATATGTCTCAGAATGATGTTAAGTCAGGCTACATCAATGAGGAGTCTATCACTTAAAGAGTCAGTCCACAGTTGGTTGTCTCCTTGTTACTATATATTGTGTCAAACTATGTGAAATTGCCTTTTATGTGGGTTTAAAGTGGTCAAATATCAGCAATTTCATATGTTGATATTTGAAATTTTTAACAGTTAAATCTAAAACTTTAGTGTTTTGATCGGTATAATCTCATTTCCTCTTGTTTTGTTCTAAACAAAGATACTCACTTTTTGGCCAGTCTCCTCTGGAAAAGGAACCTTCCAAGGCTTGAAGATGGGGGCAAAATTGTGATTCTCTTTCTTCTTTCCCAGAGTGGCTTCCAGCTTCTTAAAGTCTGACAAGAACCGGATAGGGGGAATCTACAAGAAGACCATCTATAAGGAATACAAGGATGACTCATACACAGATGAAGTGGCCCAGCCTGCCTGGTTGGGCTTCCTGGGGCCAGTGTTGCAGGCTGAAGTGGGGGATGTCATTCTTATCCACCTGAAGAATTTTGCCACTCGTCCCTATACCATCCACCCTCATGGTGTCTTCTACGAGAAGGACTCCGAAGGTAAACCATTTTGCCATTTATTTCCCCCATGCCCAACAAATATCACTTTTCCTTTACTGCCATTTGAAGGAGAAGAGTTGGCAGTGAAGATTATCTTTTCCTCCTATTTATCTGAGGTGGCAAAGACTCTCCTCAGAGTAAACAAGGGTGGGCACTGGTATCAGCTCTAACATTCATATATTGTGTGACTTGGACAAGTCATTTTCTCTCTCTGGGTCTCAGATTCCTTCTCAGAAATGTGAAAACACAGTCTACCTCTTAACACAAGGAACTATTTGAATGGCATCTCCATAGAATATTTGAATATTCTATGAAAAGAAAAGAGAATGCTATAAATGTGAAGGATTGTCATCCTAGTGTCACAGTCTTCTGAAAGTTCCATTTCGTTTTTCCCTAAAGGGGAGTTCAGCTTATTTATCTCTACTTCCCTTATTCCTGGCCCATTGATTTATAATACTGACAACAGTGAGTGAGAGGAATAGAAAGGGAAGTCAGAAGACTCTGGCTGGGCCACTAAATCCCTGTATGATCCTGGACAAGTTATTTTTCCTTAGTTTTCTCTTCCATACAATGGAGAAGTGAACCAACTATTCATTAAGTTGACTGTAGACTGAAATTATGTGATTGCCTGCTTTTTTTTTTTTAAGTGAATTTTTGAAGGGAGGGAATCCTGTCTTCTTCCTTGCTTCTATGCCACCAGCTTTATGCTATGGCATTACCAGATTAGGCCGAGCTGTACTTTTTCTAGCCATAGAACTTTTCAAGTGGCTACAACCTTTCCACCCATTGTTAATGTGAGGACTGGATTTTTTAGGTTAAATGTTACCTAAATCTGTGCTCTCCTTAGGTTGTGAGGAACACTATGCAGGTCATTAGAATGCTACATTTTATAAGACCAGACCTAGGGTTCTACATGTCAGCTGTGTCTTAATTTATGTATTTGCCACGGTCCCTCACTTATTCTGGGCCTGGGCATATGCAATTTCATTTCTAGGTTCCCTATACCCAGATGGCTCCTCTGGGCCACTGAAAGCCGATGACTCTGTTCCCCCGGGGGGCAGCCATATCTACAACTGGACCATTCCAGAAAGCCATGCACCCACAGATGCTGACCCAGCGTGCCTCACCTGGATCTACCATTCTCATGTAGATGCTCCACGAGACATTGCAACTGGCCTAATTGGGCCTCTCATCACCTGTAAAAGAGGTACAAGTCCTAAGGATAAGCTATGAGGTGCAGTTTGGGACATCTAGGGGTAGCAGTGATATGGTTGAACCACCTACATATTGGGCAGCAGCTTGAGGAGTGCTAATTCAGCACTCTTGTTTATTAGCAAGGAAAATCTCTGCTAAACTCACTTTCCACTATTTTTTTTTCAATTTCATTACTTTTTTCTTTGTTTGTGGGTTAGGAACAACTTTTTTTTCGATAGGTTATTGTGGTGCAGGTGGTATTTGGTTACATGAGTAAGTTCTTCAGTGGTGATTTGTGAGATTTTGGTGCACCTATCTCCTGAGCACTATACACTACACCCTATTTGTAGCCTTTTATCCCTCGCCCACCTGCCAGCCTTTTCCCCAAACCCCTAAAGTCCATTGTATCATTCTTATTCTTTTGCACCCTCATAGCTTAGCTCCCACATGTCAGTGAGAACATACAATGTTTAGTTTTCCATTCTTGAGTTACTTCACCTAGAATAATAGTCTTCAATCTCATCCAGGTCACTGCAAATGCCATTAATTCATTCCTTTTTATGGCTGAGTTAGTCCATCGTATATATATATACCACAGTTTCTTTATTCACTTGTTGATTGATGGGTATTTGAGTTCGTTCCATGATTGATTTTGCAATTGTGAATTGTGCCACTATAAACATGCATGTGCAAGTATCTTTTTCTATAATGACTTCTTTTCCTCTGGGTAGATACCCAGTAGTGGGATTGCTGGATCAAATGGTAATTGTACTTTTAGTTCATTAAGCAATCTCCACACTGTTTTCCATGTGGCTCCACTAGTTTACATTTCCACCAGCAATGTAGAAGTAACTGTTCCCTGTTCACCACATCCAAGCCAACATCTACTGTTTTTTGATTTTTTGATTATGGTCATTCTTGCAAGAGTAAGGTGGTAGCGCACTGTGGTTTTGACTTGCATTTCGCTAATCATTAGTAATGTTGAGGATTTTTCACATGTTTCTTGGCCATTTATATATCTTGTTGTGAGAATTGTCTATTCCTGTTCTTAGCCCACTTTTTGATGAGATTGTTCATTTGTTTTTTTCTTGTTGATTTGTTTGAGTTCACTGTAGATTCTGGATATTAGTCCTTTGTCAGACGTATGGATTGTGAAGATTTTTTCCCACGCTGTGGGTTGTCTGTTTACTCTGCTGACTGTTCCTGTTGGCATGCAAAAACTCTTTAGTTTAATTAAGTCCCAACTATTTTTCTTTGTTTTTATTGCATTTGCCTTTGGGTTCTTACTCATGAAATCCTTGATTAAGCCAATGTCTAGAAGGATTTATCTAATGTTTTCTTCTAGAATTTTTATAGTTTTAGGTTTTATATTTAAGTCCTTAATTCATCTTGATTTTATTTTTGTATAAGGTGAGAGAAAATGATCCAGTTTCTTTCTCTTACATGTGCTAGCCAATTATCTCAGTACCATTTGTTTTTGTTTTTTTTTTTCTTCTTCCACACATCATTGTATTTTCTTTCTTTGCAGTTATTTCTGGATTATTATTATTTTTTGTTTTTTTAATTATACTTTAAGTTCTAGGGTACATGTGCATAACGTGCAGGTTTGTTACATATGTATACTT